>NC_071354.1:209324910-209686576 GCF_943734655.1 Sabethes cyaneus | reverse complement strand
TGTTTATTGTTTATTGTTTATTGTTTATTGTTTATTGTTTATTGTTTATTGTTTATTGTTTATTGTTTATTGTTTATTGTTTATTGTTTATTGTTTATTGTTTATTGTTTATTGTTTATTGTTTATTGTTTATTGTTTATTGTTTATTGTTTATTGTTTATTGTTTATTGTTTATTGTTTATTGTTTATTGTTTATTGTTTATTGTTTATTGTTTATTGTTTATTGTTTATTGTTTATTGTTTATTGTTTATTGTTTATTGTTTATTGTTTATTGTTTATTGTTTATTGTTTATGTATAAGATTCATCTGACATTTGTGTCTTGTATTACGACGTGCGGTGGTGCATTGTCATGCTGTAAAATCACTTTGTCGTGCCTCTTCGCGTATTATGATCACTTTCTACGCACTGTTCATCCTAGTCGCATCGATTTAATTCAACACCGGTCCCCAAAGATTTCGTTCAGCTCACAATAAATAACACCAACCTGGTTCCCCCAAATACACAGCATGAGCTAACCAGTGTGAATATTCGGCCGAGCCGACGACGCGGAAGCACACCCGAGCAGTCCCTATGACTTTCTATTCGGCATATGTTCGTTTACTGTGTACCTAAGCTTGGATTATAACGTTTTGGGTACATCGAAATCGATCGGCTCATACTACTGGAGCTATGTATTGACAGACTACGGGAGCTTAGTAGACATAATGAATGAAAGGAATACTGGTCGAACGCATAAGGGACACAAGGCCAAATGGACGGGACGCCGAATGAACGTAAAGACTTAAATCTTCTACTCGATTGTGAAGAACGTATTGCCCAATTCACAAATTCCAAAGGCCGAATAGACCTGAGATCAGATATGAGACCAACTGGTATACTATTTCTTCTTACAATTTGCTTCACACTTTTTATTTTCTGTTTTTCTTTTTTCACTTCTCATTTTTCACTTTTCGTCTCTCAAATTTCACTTCTCACTTTTCCTCACTGGTCACTTCTAACTTTTACTCTTCAGTTCTCACTTTTCACTCTGCCCTACTCCCTTCTCACTTTATTTAGCACTTCACTTCTCACTACGGACTAATCATTATTCACTACTCATTTCTCACTAGTCAATTCTCACTACTCATTTCTCATCACTCTGTATTCACTACTCCCTGAACACTATTCCCGTCTGATTACTCTCCTCTCACTTCTCCCGTCTTACTACTCACTTCTCGTCATTCACTTTTCAATCAATCAGTTTGAAGGGCTCCTCAAACCTGACCTGAACGTATATCATCAATAATTTAAAAAAAGTTCTATTTTATGTAGCCCGTTGGCAAAATTTTTCAATATTTCCTCACTTTCGGGGGTTTGGCACGACATTGCATTGCAAGGGATTGCCTCGCTTTGCGCTGGTGGGAAGGTTTCCGAGCTTATTGTTGTTGAGCTCTCACTTACTTTACTACAGCGGCGACGGTTCGTTGTCGATTCTGTGCCGAACGGATTAGGATTCATGTCCGTAAAGGGCCACCGAGAGGATTAGTGTTCTGTACAGCAAGTTTTGTGCGAATTTGCAATCTACTGGATTTCAGTTGGCTACGTAATTCGTAGAAAGCCCGATTCGCAGATTTGTAGATTCGTCGTTACATCGGCGTCACATGTCACGAATGTACCAAGGTATATGTATTCCGCAACGTCTTCATGTCGTTTCCCATCCAGTTCCACCTTGGCACTAACACCGTTTGGACTCCAACGTCCCTGCCAGAAATTATGTACATACTTCGTTTTAGCGGTGTTAATGGTAAGTAATAATCTCGCTGCTAGCCTTTTAAATAGCCTAAAGGCCCCTGCTCTACGCTTGATTCCGATGATATCGGAAAAAAGCATGTGAGATTTTGTGATGATTTTTTTCCTCCTCTGTTGGGTACTCTTACCACTGCGTCCAGTATTTTGAACTATTGTGGAATGCCCCGTTTATTTCTATTATTGTACGCTTCAAGCTTACCTATCACTTATTGAGGAAGTAATAGGCAGGTAGCTGGAGCGAGACAGGTGTCAACCAGGGATAACTTGGTTTAAATCTACCTTGATCGGCGACGCCATCCAGATCTCCCTAGGCTCTAGTAGGCCCTTCTTGAGATACTGCAGTCTGCGTCCTATTAGTGCTCTACAGTTGCAGAACAAGTGTTCCGAGGTTTCGCTCTCGGCATCACACAGGCGACAAATATCACCTTGTACGAAACCGAGATTCTGAAGATGATATTTACTCGGATAATGTCCTGTCACAAGACCGGTAAGCGTGCTGAGATCTCTCTTATTGAGCCTCAGCAATTTTTGAGTAACCTTAATACTCGGTGTTATAAGGCGTGGTACACTAATTACGTGACGCAAAAATTATAGTTTTTTGACCCCCTCCCTCCCCTATGTAACAATAAGTAACGCTTGGCATAGTCCCCCCTTTAAATTACGTAACGTTTACTGAACCTCCCCCCCCCCCCCCCTATCATTGACTGAAAATCACACAATCCGTTAATTTTTTTTTAGTTTTGCAAACTCAAAACACGCATCGATTCTACATTCCTATCAAAACTATTATGATCAGAATGGCAATTCTGAATTCTGATCAAACTGTAAGATTTAACGCAACCAAGTCTGAGTTCAGAACAAAAATTTAGATCAAAATGGATTTGATCAAGTAGAATTGAGGCTAAAATCATAGAGCTACACAGCTGAAACAGCAATTAGGCATCACCCCATGTTGCATGCTCGGCCGAACGGTTTTCAGCTACTCAGATTTATTCAGCAAAAAAAATATTTTTTTCAATTTGATAAATTTGTTACGTAACTCTTCTCAAGACGCCCCCGTAACAAAAAGTAACGCTAGCTTGACCTCCCCCCCACCCCTCTGAGCGTTACGTAATTTGTGTACGAAGCCTAATTTTTTTATTGTTCGAGCAATTGTACGGTCATCCAATTGGCCATAACTGTTCGGCTCTCCCATTGTTTCAGCTCACCCTTCAGCACACAGTCAGAGATTCGGCAGAGTGAATCTGGACCCGTGAATCGAGAGTACGAACCACATCGTCGTCTGTCGACTCACAACGAGTCGGCGTGTTAAGAATAGACGAGGAACAGGACTGGATCTCTGCTAGTGCATCATTTAGATCCTGTTGCTACCATATACTCCTCACCACCCCCTTCGTTTCTTTGTTTTTCGGCAAAGAGAGGATGCTCGGTAAGAGATGGTCCACTGCATAAGAAACCGGCTTAATGCAACCAACAAGGGCAAATTACCGTGGAGGGCGCCCTAGTATACCACAGGCTCCGTTGCGGCAGAGTATTTATAGATCCACCATTCATCCCTCGGTACGGGTCGCGTCACACCTTGGACTAGGGGTTTATCCATTCAAGTCTTTACGTAATAGCCATTGATAACAGCAATTAAAAGCATCTTCCTTTTAGTGGGCTTGGACCCTCTGCTATGGTTCTCCCCAAGTAGCACACTATAGGTCCATTTAGTTGAAGCAACCGAATTACGACTGAAATTAGTCATATTTTGGTTACCACAACCACTTTATAACCACCGTGCTAGTAGGGTCAGTAGCCGTAGCCGCTACCAGAGATCCGTCATTTGCAGGCGGAGTTTTCGTGATGATAGTCCCGCTACTTTTCACGTTTGCTCTTCGTATTGCACCTTCCAAGGCAATGTTGAATGGCAGGTTAGAAAGTGCATCCCCTTAATTCAGTACATCTAGCTAAGGTCCCACCTGCTAATCTGACGCATGATTTTGGTCCATCCAGCATCGCACGGATCTGCTTAAATAGATTCAAAACCATGTTCTAGCATTATTTGCCACAGCTCATTTCGTTTGATTGAATCGTACGCTGGCTTAGAGTCCACAAACAGATGAAGAGTCTGCAAGTTATACTCCCGGAACTTGTCTAGTAACTGACGCAGGGTGAACATCTGATCCGTCGTGGAGCGATCGAAAACCGAAACCAGCTTTTTACTCGACGCCGAAGAATTCCGTTAACAATCTATGTCTACAGAAAAGGATCCGGGAGAGCACCTTATAGGCAGAATTGAGCAATGTAATATCTCGACAGTTTTTACAAGCGAGTCGATGCCCTTTTTAAAAAATATGGCAAATGGAGCCCTCCAAACACTCCTTCGGCATTTGTTCTTTTGCCCAGATTCTGATAATGATACGGTGGATTGCTTTGTACAGTCGCTCCCTCGCCACTTTTAGAAGTTTGGCAGGTATATCGTCCGTTTCAGCAACCATATCGTTTTTCAGCTCACAAATTGCCTTCTTAAACTCCTTCTATGTTGGTGGCTCACATTTTTTAATCTGTTTCTCCGTGTTTACCTCTTCATTCAACAGTGTCTGGAAGTGCTTCTTCAACCTGGCTGCTACCGCGTTTTTGTTAGTAAGCAGGTTGCCAGCACGGTCATTGCAAGATTTCAAACTCCTTGTGTTGCTGGTGATCCACTGCGTTAACCGCTGCATTCTGAAATATGGCGTCCTCTAAGGGGCAAACCTTCGCCTCGTTCGACAACCTTATAAACCTTGTTTTCGAGTTCTTATCGTTTAATTTGTCCAGCTACATTATTGATATTCAGCACGACTCCATGCCCAAGCAATCAACCTGCACCAATTTGATGTCAAATACATCTTTTAACACCGTTTTATTAATCATCATAGTTTCAATATTTGAAGACCTTGTGTCAGTAGTAGCCTCGTTTCAACGAGAATTACTCATACTGATATCAGTAAAGCCTTTGATCGTATTAATATAGGGTATGTTGCTGCTTCGTCGTAATTGCCTATTCCCGTCCTATCCAACACAAATTATTAAAAATATCAGCGTTTTTTATGACACACAATGCAAAACTAGTTATTCCCCAATATTTTAGTTTATTGACTATCATACGCACTTAATCAAAGTGAGCTGAGATCTATTTAAATGCGTTTTTACAATAAAGAATTCCTACCAGCCACATTTCCTACGTTTTTTTCGAGCGACGAAGAAGAAAATGTCTACTAATCGTTTCAATTTCCGTCGTTCATAAATGAAAATGACTTCCGCGACGCACAGTCGTTATTCTGCAGCCGGGAGAACTTGCATGACCAGTGTGTTTGAGTCAAATCAGCACAAGGACGTTTGGAGTATTCATTAAATTCGTCCAAGAAATGATGAAAATTAGAGCGGCTTTACTTACTACGACGAGAATTAGAAATAAACCCTACCAATGTTTCTCTTCGAATTGTATACTGCTGTTGACAAGGCTGAAGTACACACTGACCCAAGGATGAAGATCGAGAATCAAATCAAGAACAAGTGCAAAGTCATCAAGATATTACTTGCCCTTTAACCTCTCTGGTGGACTCAGTTTTTCTTATGACCCATTGCGTCGATTCCATCGTACTGATTATTACGACAAATTCGAACACTTTCCACATACCACAGGTGCATTTCCCACGAAGTCATTTAGAAAAAAGGCGACCAAGTTCCAACCTTTTCCAAGCACCCGCCACATTAGGTGGAATTGCATGACGACGCGAGCTGGTGAAACAATTTTCCCCCTCTTCGTGTGCTGTAATGTTGTCGATTTGGTTTGTTGAGTAATTCCTTGTTCTTAACAAATCGTAAAAGGTTTATCCACATACGTATTAACCCCCACCACCACCACCACCGCTGCTGCGGTGACGGTTTTCTCGGCGGCCAACCGCATCGTCGTCGTCGTCGGGCCGCCTGTTGACCAGCAGCATTGTTCGGTGTTTCCTCTTTTTTCCCGGGCTAAATATTTTGTTGTCGAGTTTCGGTTTAGTCTGTGGCCAGTTTACGGTATCTCACCGCTCCGGCTCATCTTCCTTGCTTGCTTACTCGCTGTGCCGGGCCCGAGGAAAACTGTTCCTTTTCAAGCGTAGACATTTCGCAGCTGGAAACAGACTGCCGTTCGCCAGCCGTAGAAGAAGCAAACAAAAGGCAGAAGGTCTTGTGGAGCATCATGAATAGAAGCAAAAGTTTTCGGCTTTTATTTGAAGCTTAAAATATTCTGTCGTTTTCACCCTACCCCACCAACAGCAACAGCAACCGTCGTGCTTGAGCCGGGCAATTGAGTCTGATCCCCGGCAAAACGAGCAATTTCACACCGGTCGGTCGGTGTCGAACACTTCTCATTTGCCAGGTTTGCAGAACTAGGGAAAGGAAGAAACGGTACGGCCAAAAGCAGAAGCTTGTGCAACAAGCTGTTCGGGTTGTTGCCGAATGTTTCCAGATCTGCGATTGAGTTTCGAGCTTTGGTTTGCCGGAAAATGATGATATGTTCGGAGGAGGAAGTACTCCGTCCGGCGGGTTGCATTTATTGGACAGTTGTTTTTGAGGAGTTACGAGATGGTAACAAAATACTTACAGCTGAAGAGAATAGAAGCAAAGTCACAAAGTTGTACAAGTCAGCTCTATTTGCATTTTGTTCAATGACATTTTTCGATACGTGGCATGTGATAGAGGTTGCAGGTTGAATCGTAATCTATCATTCATAAATTACATGTTATACATATAAAGTGCAGGTGAAATGATTCAGAACACGATAAGAAAATTATTGTGTTTAATCAAGTAGTGTATTTACTCTTGAAAAATATGAAACAACAATGTATGAAAAGCTGTTTTAATTTAACTTTGATGTTAGCGACGAATATTTTACAACCAATTGACGCCAGCAGCTCAATAATTTCATTGGCACCTATATCGGAAGTCAACAGGTGTCACTGCACTAGTCACATAAATAGAGCGTAGTGCAATTTCTTCACTGTGGGTGTGTACTTTCATCCATCATGGGCTAAATGTATCACCTACAACAGCATACGGTTGTTACTGCAATCGAGGGGCACCACCGTTTCGAGGGCCACCGTTTCGCATCCAGGAAATCAGTTGACGCCAAATGCCAATCCCGACAGCCAACGTTCAATTAAGTGGAAATATTTTAATTGAAAACTGAAAATAATTTCCCCGTGCTTTGCACACTATTACGCCAGCGCTGCTGGAAATCACCTGCTGTTCCAGCATCGAAAACCTTTACAGCAACTAAATAGAATACGTTCAGCTGGTGGAACTAAAAATTAGTTTAGCGCTTTTCCGCTGCCCTTTCGCATCCCACTTAGATGCGCGTAGAAATGGCAAAGATACCGGAAGGACACATACCGGCTTTACCGGTGCTAGGTTCTACAACGTGTACGAGTGTGAGATAGTCCCGCCGGCCGGTGGAAATATGTACCACACAACCACTTAATAACCGGTAACCTTCGTTTCGGATTTACTCAGCACTGTAACCTGATTAGAGCACGTACTTGGTGCAGCGGCGGGCGATGGCAACAATTGCTTAACAATTTGCTTTTAGTTTTTGTTTACAATTGGCCTTCTTCGAAGCGCAAACTAATTGTTGTTTCTTTTTTTCGTTTCGTTCCAGGTATGTTTATCGGAAAGCAAAGCTTAGTTTGGGTTTCCGCTTCAAATGCAGTGATTAGTTGTAATCTTTGCTCGAACGGAGTAAGTAAATACAATCGAACTATGACCGACTGACTTATAAACTGTGTTGATTTAACCTTCATCAAAAGGATTCCATTATTTTCATGCATTTCCGATATAATAAGGTTTTGCTAAATGTAGAATTCATTTGTTTGTTAAAAACACCATTTCGTTAAGTAGTATAGAACATGCATTCTGATAATGTCAAAATTTCAAATTTAAGGTTAAAATTGAAGGTTATCAAAACTTGGTGAAATTGTGCGATCTATTTCGAGCTCTAACTGATATGCCAATAGAGGATTATAGAATAGAGGATTATAGGATTATAGGATAGTGATGTTTCGAACCCAGACTCTAAATCTTGGATATCAAAAGTAAAACATTTAAGATCAGTGGTGTTCAGGAAAGTGCTGGAGCTGGATACCCCTTCTGGGATTTTAACTTTACAAAAGTCGGGAAGTTAGTTTCGAGTTTTCAGCTTAATCTTTTGACCCCGTTTTTGGGAGGTTTAGTGAAAGAAAGATTTTTTCTTCTCCTAGACTTTTCCATTTTTGGTCAAAGAATACCCGTCATAAGGAGAAACCGTCTTTTCCATCCTATAACGGGCAACATAAAAAAACGATCTTCCTAAAGACTATTTTTCATGAAGATGCACGCAAAAGAAGCTTACGTTTTGATTTTCATGCAAAAGTAATTATCTGGAAGGGGCCAGATAAGACATAGTCTAATTTATATTTTTTGTTTTTCATGTTTAACGCTCTACCCAGATAATATATTCAATTCAGATATACAATACAATCTCTTTTTACGTGATTCCTTGTTACGTCCACTTTGAATTAAGGCCCTCTCTTTTTGCGTCCGAAATTTGATTTATCATTGTCTCTTTCTACACCCGAAATTTGAAAAACGTCCTCCATTTTGACGTCCGAAATTCGAATTAATGTCTTTTCGTTTTACGTTCGAAATTTGAATTAACATTCTTTCTTTTTACGTCCGAAATTTGAATTAACGTCCTCTTTTTTTACATATAAAATTTGAAGGACATAAACTTTCTTTTTACGTCTCAAATTTAAATAAACGTCCTCTCCTTTTAAGTCTAAAATTTGCACTTCCGTCCTCTCTTTTCAAGAAATTTGAATTAAAGTCCTCTCTTTTTACGTCCAAAATATGAATTATCGTTCTCTCTTTTTACATGCGAAATTCGAATTAATGTCTTCTCTTTTTACGTCCAAATTTGAACTACGTCCTCTCTTTGTAAGTCCGCAATTTTTCTGAATTCTCATCTTCGAACGATTATAGCTCTTGAACGCGTGATTAGAATGTTGTGTTATTTATATCAAAATGTCAAGAAAACTGTTCTGAAATTTTTTTTTATATTCTTAATTGAAAACAAATTTTGTATGTGGCTCTGAAGTATTTGAGCTACAGACGGTCGTACCCGTGCTTTGTACACGCGACAAGTCGAGAGCTCTTGTGAAATCTCCCTATAAATTTTTCTTTTGGGGAAGAATAAATGCTTAATGCGAAAGATGTAGATTCAGGCAAACTGAAAATTCTTGATATTAGGCCAAAAATATAGACTTAGTGAAGTGAGAGTCGAACTCACAGCTCTTAATCTCTAGTCGAGTGCGTTGTTTAACCAATTACACCACTAAGCTCTTCTTACAAAAGTAACACTTTTTCGCATCTTTCTTGCAAACCTCGTAGTGTTTTCTACACTTACCGCTCTGTTCATTATTGCAACAGTAGCTAACCTAGGACCTAACAACGGTTTGCGCTTAAGCCAGTTCTACCCGCAGTACAAAACGGCGAACACCCCTAGACTAGACTAGGTAGACCCTAGTAGAAACACCGTGTTCACATCAATGTGGCAATGCAAAGTAGATTCAGTGAATGTCACACGAAACGAGTCTGATAGAGTATATTTGTTCTTCCCCTTTTCGAACGATACCATATACATGCAATCTACTGCAAATATTGCAAATTACTGGTTGAAAATTTTGATCCGTTAAACGGCCGATCCCATTTTCCAACAAGTCTTTGGCAGTCAGCCCTGGTTCGATGACAATACCGTCAATCTCCTCAATGCGATTGGACACGTATAGCGATTACTCTAGCATGAAGAACTCATAACAAGCAATCTCAATTGTTTGCTTGAGACCATTGGCACTGACATGCAGTTTGTTCGGAAGAACCCATAGAACTACTTTCACAGCTAGATACCGGCTGACCCGTTGCTATGATTGCATTGCGTTTAACACTTTATTTAGAGCCAAAAGAATCTAATCCATGGTTCAACCAATTCCTAGCAGTAAAGCAACACTAATAAGACCTGTTCTCGTATCTATTCCCTTCGCCCCGATGCTTATCAATTATCGAGAAATAAAATACTATTATATGGTTATGGTTTGGTACGATGCTCAATTAACCAAAACAGTGTCAAGTCTTTATGAGACGGACAATGCCGCTTTAGGAGGCAAACGTTCTTAAAGATTTTGCCGTTAACAGTCGCTGACGTAATGGATGTGATGGCTTACGCATTTTGCCATATTTGTAGATCGGTTGCCAGACAGCGAGTTTCGACAGCTTCTTCTATCGTATACTCTTGGGAACTGCAAACTTCGGGGTGGCAACATAGCATTTCTGTCCCTGGTTTTATTTTGTGTCGGCCCTGATGTAGGTTTCATCATCCATCAGAATACGGAATAGTTTTGTGAGCCACTTCCTGTACAGCTTTCTTGGGCGAGTTTTGAACGCTGTGTTCTGTTTGTCATTTCGGTTCGGTTACGCTCTTCAAATTCTATCGTTTTCCAAACACATACTCGGCGACAGTATAATTTTGACGACTGTTATCGTTTCTGCCGCACTGATTAATAGACTTGGCTATTCGACTTATGCCACAACATCAACTCTTGTTGTAAATATGCTGGCCTTGAAAAGGACCATTTGGTTCGAATGTAAGGTTGATCATGTTTCGACACACAGCACAAGGCCTCTTTTTATGCAGTCAATTCAATTGCTATTCGTAAGTCGAATGCAACACTAGACCCTTCGCCAAGGCAATCGTTATTTGAATGAATCGAGCCTTCTTAGTCGTCTTTGTGGCCAGAGTTGAAGAGAGTAAGCTCTGTTGCTACTGTTGTTACTCTTTACTTAATCTACAATAAATAGCTCATATATTTATGCCATTCCACCAGGACCCGCATTCGGACGTGGTCGGCGTCGATAGTGATCAGCATGTAGGTTGCACAATGAAGAATAGTAGCAGCACACGGACGGAATCCTATGATTATGCTTAATAAAATTTAATGCTTGTAAAGCTGAGAAACAGTAGGAGAATTTACTCTTTCTCAGTAATTATCAATTTGTACTATTTAGCCCTTGAAACAGCAACTTTTTTCATGCCAATCGATTTGTAGAAGAATTGCTTGTCAATTGATGCAAAAATAATGAAATCGATGACCGTGAAATCTCATGCTGATCCTTCTAGCTCTTTGTATTGCACCTTCTTAGGCAACGTTGAATAGCAGATTAGAAAGTGCATTCCCTTGTTCTAACTGAGATCTCATCCACCATTCTAAAGCATGGTTTTGACCCATCCACTATCGGATTTGTTAACTTCACGCTTAGTAGCTAAGCCGCTAAGTAGCTTAGTCGTCGGAAACCCACAGTCTGGGTTTCCGACGACTAAGCCACAGTCACAGTTCAGTCACAGTTGACTGAATGATACGCAGCCTTAAAGCCAACAAATGGAAGATTAGTGTACAAGTCGTATTACCAAAAGTTGTCTGCTAACTGCCGACTTACATCTTCCCTTTTTCCTGCTACTCTGTGACTCGTTGAACAAGCTTCCTGGCGCATTCCGTTGCCACGCCATATGTTGTCAACTGCTGAATGTTGAAAAGCAGCATCCTCTCAGTGCAATCTTCCGCTGCGTTCGACAACCATGCGTGAATCTTACACGCTACGCGATAATGGTAAGAGTCGATATTTGATCCCCGGAAAGATCATACATCAAAGACATCCGACAGGTATCCACCATCAATCAGGACATGATCGGTCTAGAAACTTCATTTGAATGCCTCCAGGTGTTTTTTCCGAATCATCAAACGTGAAAAGTAGGTGCTATACATAGGTGGCCATTCCTCTGACCGCAACGAGGTTTATGAGCCTCAAAACATTTTCATTGCATTGCATGACAGATGACGGTTATATGTTCCACTGACAGGACAGAAGACCAAGAACTCATCTTTAGTATCTTCGGGTTTATCGTTTGTCAGTGCATGCTGATTAGCAGCAATTAATGTGGCTCTAGAACGAGCAAACCAGCTCGTGCCGGTTTATAAAAGGCCTTTACCGGATATTAACATTTTTATTACCGACGAGATGCTAGGTAAAAGTCTAGGAGATCCAAAGCTATATTCGACTATATTTGAGCTATTTTTAATTATTTTTTGTAATAAATGGAAACTGGATTGGCAGGATCGCCAATGTGATATTTCATTAAATATTAAAACTTAATACAAAGAATCTGGTTTTGTCTCTAGGAAATACATATACCCGTTGTTCCCGTTGTTGTCAAAATCAGATAACCGTTATATTTTTTCATTAATAATGATGATCTAAAAAGTACGTAACTTACTATATAGCATTTTACAAGTTTTTTCAGGGAATATTCCCTCGACACATTAGTGACACTGGCATGGTTTTATCTTCAGCGGAAAATTTATGTGTTCGTAGTATAGAAATTATACACTACGAAAGCGTCAATGTACTCAAAATGCACTTCACTTTTTAATCAAAACCGGGATATACCTTTATTTGTAATGAGATTCTTCATTTTGATTCAAATATAGAGTGTGTTTCCAGTGCTTTGATGCCTCTGTAGTCAATACTTTATGTGAAACAAATGAAAAACGTAGCAGAATTAGCGGGAAAAAGGACATCAAAAGATAAACGAGTTGAATAGTAGAAAAAGGGAGGAGAGAAAATAGAAGAAAAAAGGAATAAAAAACGAGGAGACTGGTAAAAAAATATGAAGAACCAAAGAGCAAAGAAGGAAATTGAGAGAAAAAACGGGAAATAAAATATAGATAAACTGGACAGAAAAAGAAAAAGGAGAAAATACGGGAGAAGGAAAATTGACAAACTGGAGAGACAAACAAAAAACAGAAAAAACAAAACGTAAAATTACAAAAAAGAGCCAGGAAAAGAGGAAAGACGGACACGAATGCGCGGAAGAACATAAGAAAAAAGACGAAATACGAAACAGAGGAATATCAAAACTCAGAAAAAGAGCGAAACGCGAAAAGAAAAGACGAGAGAGAAAAAGAGGAAAAACAAGATAAGAAAGGGAATATGGGACAGAAGACCAGGGAAACCAAAAGAAAAAAATAGCGGAAGAAAAAACCGACAAACAAGAAAAACGGGAAAACAGCAAAAAAAGAAGCAAAGAAACCAGGTAAAACGGACTTAAGTAAAACGGAAAAGAAAAAGGCGAAAAAAGGAAAACCGAAAATGAACACGGAAAAAGGGAGCTAAAAACAAAATAATTGTGAAAGAAATTACTAAAAAATTTGGCTTTAGCAAAAAAGAAAGAGAAAGAGAGAAAAGAAAAGTAAAAAATGGGAAATAACAAAAAACTAAGTGAAGAACAGTACTGAAAATAAAAAAAAGTGGGCAGGGAACAATGAAACAGAAAACACGAAACTGCAAAAAGGAAAACGAGAGAGAAAGAGGAAAAACGGAAGGAAGAAGAGAGAAAAAACAAAAGAACGGTACAGAAAAGAAAAAAAAACAGAACAAGAGCAAAAAAACCGGACTGAAAGAGAGGAAAAACGGAACAGAAAAAAGGTAAAACGTGTGAGAGAATAAAACGAATAATGTCAATTATAATTTCAAGTAAAATTTTGAATCTGGTTTCGTATCCAAGTCCGGATTGAAAATGTTAAGTTCAAATTAGTCAAAATTAATGTTAATGTTCAAGTCCAATTTTAATTCTAATCGTAAGTTTAATTTCAAGCTCAATTTCACTTCCAGTTCAGGTCACATTCAATTTCAATTTCAAATAAAATTTGAAGCCTTATATTAAATGAATACTTTAAATTCTGTTTCCCTGTCCAATTCCAAGCTAAACTTGCAGTTCAAAACATTTTACATTTAAGTCCAATTTCAAAGCCAATTTCCAATTCAATATGTAGTAAAACTTCAAGCCCCTAAGCGTGAATTAGTCTAAATTTACGTATAATTTAATGTCATTTTGTCTTGTCCGAATTCCAGTCGAATTACAACTCTAAATTCTAATGCAGTTCCAAGTTAAATTTCTAGTTCAATTTCAGCTTTAATTTTACCCGAATGCCCGAAGCTTTCGGCCGGTATTTTTCCTACAGTTACTCCGTTTTCCAGGCCAAATCATTCTTTTCGTTGGGTGTCCCTCCTTGTGTTTATGTCTGGGCACACCAGTACTGGAATCCCACAAAGCGAAGTGATCCACCCGAAAGCTTTCGCTTTCAAAATCAACAGTGACTATTATTATTGACCTGCTTTGGGAAATAGCTGCTAAAAGACACTTCCAGCACAGAATCTAAACGTTCTGCAAGCACATGTGGTGCACGTAATGAAAAATACGAGTTTCGTTCTACTTTCAGTTGGTCCCAGACGAAAGGATATGATTGATGATATGTACCTGAAATAATTCGCTATATAAGAATGAACTGAATTAGGATTATTCGAATAAAAGAGAAATATAAGCTTTGAAAGTTCATGAAAAATGTTGTTTTTTATTTTTTTTATAATGCCATTATTTACCGTATGGTCGATTAGATCAAGTTCACTTTCCCACCCAGAGGTAGTGAAGTTTGTTGTTATTTCTTTCATAATTCAAAAAGCTAAGTTTTCAGCTTGTTGCATCCTCCTAATTAGTTTTTCCTCTGATGCAATTGCGTGAAGAGCGATAATTGTTTGCGTGGTGCTGAAACTCTACATTTATGGAAGAAAATTTTATTACTGCTGCTGCGTTAGGACAAAGAGCGAAAAAGCGGTTGGTGTTAAGAAACATCGGCTCAGCTTCACAATTACCCAACATCAAATCCATTCGTTACGTGATTTAGAATGTATAACGTACTTCCCATCGTCCGCTCTGGAAGTTTCCCATCGACGCAGGCAGACACACTGTACTTGTGTGCAACGAAGAAAAACAGAAATAAAATCATACATTTTAGATGACGATGAATTTGAGATGATGCAGTAACAGCAGCAACAACAGCAGCAAAAAGAGACAGGGAGTGAAGATTTAATATTTATAAACAAACAAAGTGTTGTACCAGAAGCAGACAGAGGCGGATCCACCAACGAAAGGCTACCTGCCTCCCGGACAGTGCCAGTCCCGTTAACTATGGCGAGAGAGAGCAACGTATCATCGGTCTGCCTTCAAGTTACGGTTCCGGTTCCGACCATGCACAGGAAGGGTTGCGCGCGAATAAGCCATCATTGCGGATGGTTACCCATCTTCTTGCTGGCCTCTCCGAACACGCATACCTAAAGAGTAGATACAATAAAAACAGGCTTCGCTGCAGATATCTCCGGTAACTGCCGGACTCTGCCGGATGGTTCTTCTGTGCCTAGATATCGAAATACACATACAAGTGATGCATCGCAGTACGCGGGCTACCAACGGCGCCGACCGGAAAATGGATTCAAAAGATTCGCTGGACAGGACATTGTCGCGACCGTCGTCGTAATCAGCTGTGTAAATATTTTCCCGCAATTAACCCTCGCTCCTCGGCGGTACACATTCGACAGGAGCAAGCGCCATGTCTCCTGCTAGCCGACGGTCATATTCACCATTCTAACCGGGAAACCGGAAAGCTCACATTAGAATTGACGGTGGAAATTGAATTGTGTCTATGAAAGCTTTGCTGCCGGGAGGTGTCATCACGTTAAATGCAGTGGTTGGACTGCCGCCATGCCATCGGAAGGGGTTGTTCGAAAGAATGTCAGATAGTATATTTTCTACAGAAACGAAACAATTCAGCTCCTCTACTGGAGGCTTTCTAGACCTCACAGGAAGATATCACATTGAGAACGGCTGGAACTAGAGGCAGTCTTTTACGATAGGATACTTAAGCTATCTAAGTCATTGTGACTTTAGTAGTACTTGTAGACCTCCGGCTTACTATAATGGTACTCGTCCCCGTGGCTCGACGGATAGCTAGCGGCCTTGGCGTAGGCTTCCACAAGTTCTTTCGGCACTGGAGGTGGAGTGGGAAGATGAGCGCCTTCGGCGCGGAAACCATGTTCATCGGCGATGTACTTCACCGATATCGGGACACCGTGAGGATCGACGTACGAGTACGATCCTTGTACGACGTTGCTTTCGTGATCCTTGCCTGCTCCGGCGTTCTTTACGAAGCCCTGTTCCTGAACCGAAATCCCGTTACCCGATTCGTAGCTATGCTTGAAGCTTCCATCGTGACCGTGGTAGGACTCACTGTGCAGAATTGGAACGTGCTTTTGCTCCAGCTGATGGTAGTCGAAGGCTACGGAAACGGCAACGGCAACGGCCAGGAAAGCTGAAAATGCGATGAACTGAAACGAAAAAATATATAATATGTATTATGTAAATCATTCGAGCAGGGATCAACGAGGGCCAACACTCACCAGTTTCATTTCGCAGCGGCACTTAACGATCAGAAGAAATAAGTCGATTCGAAAGGTAGAAATTTGACTGATGCTGCATCCATCCGCGGACATACTATTTATACGGTGCATTCGGCATGGGGTTCCCACCCCCCGTTCAAAATTTTTACCAAATCAATGGCCAGCAATCAATCGTTTTGTCACTTTTCAAACGACGATTAATTGCTGAATTTATTATTCTTTGCTTGCACCACCATGCCGCCGTCGCACCGGTTGCCTTGCATCTTGTTCAATTATCGTTTTCTGGGCGACGAGTTTGGGTCATCATCGCGCAAAGACAGCAATTGGTGACGACAGCACGTGTGCATGCATTGCGCGGCGCCTGGCCGAGATGCAGATCGCGGATTGCTGTCAACTAAGTGATTTTTTTGCGAAAAAATAAACGATCGTATCATTGCATTAATAACGTGGTAATAAGAAAATTACTCCTGCAGATGAAAATAAAGTTTGATTTTGAATCTTCGTTTGGGTAACCATCGAAAGCATTTGGAAGAATTAATTTAATTGTTTATCAAATTAGACCATCTCCGAAGAATATAATTTTGTTGGTACAAACAATTAAGATACCGTTCCTAATGTGCGGCCGAACGCTCAATTTGGTAAGCAAACCGGCTATCCTATGGGCCGTTCCGCTCGCTGCAATCGTCCAAACGAACATCGGTAAACATCTCAATTTAAGCGCCCTCGCGGCAGCAATTTCCCACGGGGATTTGGGCGGTAGTTAATTTAAAATCAAAACACTCCATTTAACACCACGTTGCCACAACGCCATTCGCGCCCCGCCCCTCCCCAGCACCGTCATCATCGTCGTGTCCATCATCCGACCTGAGCCGATATTACTGCCTGCTACCGCGCGCGTTTGCATCGATGCATATATGCATCACAACATATTTGAAGCCGATGCACTTTTTTTGCCTCCCGCGGAGACCGCCATCCGCGAATCGACACCGGCCATACGTCGTCATTCGCGGAAGCGGCGCGATACCGGGGCACAGAGAGGTGCCACCCACTACTGCCGTTTGTTGGCAGCGCGAAAACACATGTCCGTATGACTTTCGGACAGTACCGACACCGGCACCGATTGACCGACGACGACGACGACGACGGCGGGTCCAAAATACTCACTCACGGGCACCGGAAATTTGTTGCTGTGAAATACAGCGTGACATCCGCGTGCTTCCCGTAGTGCGTGCGTACGTGCGTGCGTGCTTGCGGAACTGCGTCCCTTGTGTGGGTATGGGTAAAACAGGTTTGTGTACGTATTGCACCGCGCTGTTTGGTGTGGACTGCCATGAGTCTGTCGACTGTCAATAAACGGTGTGTTTGTTTGGCTGTTTGGTTAGTTAGCTGATTGGGTGGCTGGTTAATTGGCGATCGGAAGAAGGCTTCAGGTCGAAATGAGATTATGGGATAGCCGGCTAGCCGAGCGACCCCGTTACGTTACAATGTGGCGCTACTACATCTCGTATGAATTTAATCGCATTTACCTACGGACTGGACCTGAGCCTCTTAGGGTTAAAGACAAGCCCCAGTATTTAATTCTTTTAAAGGTTTTCGTGACCAATTATCAAAATCTGCTAAGTAATACATTTTAGAGATCCCAATAACTTCCTGATACCTGCTAAATAACGGGCGTTTTTGCCTACCCGCTCAATTAGCTCCCGGGTACGATGCTGGCCTTGTAAGCCAGTCGTCGTATGTTCGAATCCCAGCTAGCATTTTCAAAGGTATAAAAAAGGTAAAAATCAGCATTACGTACAGATATACAGATAGAGATAAATCGTATTTGATGCGCAAAATTAGCACATCCGTACTATTTTGGAGGCGATATACGTGATTACGGATAATTTCAAGCGTTACGACTATATAAGTATTTATATACGATAATATCCTATTAAGCGCGAGTCGCTCAGTAGGGTATTGTCGTTATCGTCGGGTCACTGTTATGGTCGGGCCATCACGATTTCACAGTTTTAGTAACTCATGATATCTATGATACAACCATTGTAAAACTTCTTACTGTGATAGCTAACTTTTCACAATACAGTAGACCCTTGGAAAAGTTAATCGATTGGGGAACGGGTCGATTAACTTTTCCGAAATATTAACTTTTCTGAGTAGTCCTAAAAATCATTGAAAATGTCAAATACAAATGGAAGGATGCATTCCGGGATATAGGATACACATTTTTATGTATCAGGAAGTTGTAATGGAAAGAAATATGTAGCAAGATCTTTATGAAATAATACTTAGTTCCTTTCAGTAAATTTAAAACAGTCGGTTACACTAGTTTACTTGTGTTTTTTTCGTAGTCTGCGACTACGTTTTGATTAAAAATAAGCGTTCGCGCTTATTTTTAGTTCCTTACTGTTCCTTCTTTTGCATTTAAAATTCAATCTGAGTTTGCACTTTTTCAGTATGTTATCAAAAATCCTGAAGTAACTATGTGCCCGTATTGAACTATTGTTGCAACTGTCCGGTAGAAAAGCAAAGCCTAGGTGCTACATTCCGCTATCGAAACTTGACCTTCTGTTTTTATACGACAGATTTCGGAGCCAGCTGTTAGAGTGCAGGACAATTGCTGGGCCAGTTGCTACGATCCTATTGACTCTAACAGCCTCTTCCAGTCGGGATTCGAACATACAATGACTGGCTTATTAGGCCAGCATCATATACCTCGAGGCCAATTGGGAGGACAAGAGTCCGGTACAAGAGTTTAATTTAATCCCAGTTACGATATGACTCTGTATAAACCTGTGGAAAGGCAGCAATAAACCGACAAATGAGAAATAAAGATAGAATGTTAACACACGTGTGTGAAGAAACGCTTGGACAACCAATAAATTCAAACTCTCAGAAAAGTTAAGGCAAAAATTAACTTTTTAGAGCGTTGCATGAGAGTTGATATTCGCTTAACGTTTCTGAACAATTAACTTTTCAGAGAGTTAACTTTTCCGAGAGTCCACTGTATTGTGAGTTTCATCCGTTCTAAATTCAGTGACTAAATCTTACAAAAAATTTTCCAGGCGCAATGAACTTTTCTTCAAGAAATGATTCATAAAATGCAATTATCTAGATAAATTTTGAAAATGTATGAAGTGTGTTGTGCTGCACACCAAGACTATAGCAAAATCCCCTCCAGTAAGGTGTTTAGGAAGGCTAAGGTGAAATACTATAAAAGCGCTATTTGTAAAGGTCGGGCCACTTGAGTAGTCATGGTTGGGCCACCATAATTTTAAGCGCAGAAGCGCAATAATCGCTAGACAATATCAGTCACGTAAAATGTGATGAAATAAAGCAAAATTAATACGATAAAAACCTAGATTTTTGTTGTTTTTTTCATTGTAGTTGTACGCTTCGGAAAAGGCGATTGTAGCAATATTGATTTTACAAGATCGCCAAAATTTCGCAGAAATGCAATTAAAACTATGCTATTTGTACCTATATGAGTCGTTGTTCACTGAATTTATTCTTTTCATGTGTCTATATAGAATTTCAATACGTATGTCTTAGATATTCTGCGGTGCCCAACCTGTAAGGACTGTATCGAAAAGCATTAGCAACTTTTAAAATGATTTTACTCAAAAATGGGTGAAGTAATTTTTATGTGCGTGCAAGCAAAAGTTTGTTTAAATATCAAAAAAAAAATTGTGCAATCGATTTGTTTCGATTATTTTTTTACTTTTAGCTATGCCTCGGATTGATCTTGAAGTCAGAAAAAAAATTCTGCACACTTGGTGCCCTGAAAACGGCGTTTTCTATCAACCAAATCGCAAAACGGTTTAAAGTGCACCACACAAGCGTATAGATAACATTTATAAATATAGAAGAGTTATCCTTGAAGGATCTGCTTTGGTCCGGAAGAGATTCTGATTCCAGTTAGCCCCCGGAAGATTCTGCAGTAATAACTCATATTAAACGACACCGATTGGTAACAACGTCTTATTTGGATAAAATACTTGAAACAAACATTGCGATAATTCAGTGAATCAAGGTCAGGAACTCCGTAAAGACATACAAGAATCATAAGGTATCTAAGAAATCCGGAGAGCAACAATCTCGAGCCTAAATAAGGGCACGGTAAATATAAACGGATAATAGACAACGGCAACAAGTGCATCTATATGGACGACGAAACTTACGTCAAATAGGATTCAAAAGCACTTCCAGAGCCGAAATTCTACAGGAAATCGACGACCGAGATGGTGGACGATACCGACAGTACGATTGCGCTGGAAAAGTTTGGACAGAAGGTTTTAGTATGGTATGCTATTTGTACTTGTGGTCTGCAATGCATATTTTCTTCACAAAGTGTAAAATAAATGCTCAAATTTACAAAGATAAATAATTGTAAAAAATAATTTGGCCCCTCTGCAAACAGTAACAGTCTCCTCCTCTCTTTTGGCCGAATTTGGCGTCTGTACATTGCGCTAAGCCTGTACTACGGTGTCTTTCAGATAATAATATCCAAATCGTCGAGAAAAACATCAATCCACCAAATTGTCCAGAGCTTTGACCGTTACCGGTCGATTGTGAAGAGCATCTTCAGGAGGAAAGGAACAGTTTCCCAAAGCATGGAGGTATCCAAGAAAAATTGAAAAGCAGCATCCAGAAAATGCACAAAAGCTAGTGTGCAGAATTTGCTGGGAGGAGTTTCATCAAAAGCGCGCTCATTCTTTAGAACCTAATATTTTGACTAATGTAAGCCATTTTATTGTTTCAAGTCATACTGATCTTCAATAAATCGAAAACAAAAATTGTAATAATAATCGTATTTCATTTTTATTCACGGATAGATGTTGCTAAAGACTTTTCGATACAGTCCTTACAACAAGGCCCGACTATAACAACATTTTTTGTCTACACGAAAATGCCTATAACTTATTTATTTTTCAATCAATCAGTTCAAAACTTTCCGGAAATATACCTTATTCTTAGACCTTTGCAACGATGTATTTCGATTTCCAAAATTCCTTTTGAAACGAAAGTTATGGGCGAATTCCAAAACGTGGCCCAACCACGACGACACTCCCCTACATTTGAAGCAACGAAAGAATAGCTGGGCACTCATACGTTCCCGCTAAAATCCTATGTGCCATAGTGGCAATAATGTTTTTCCTCCGTAGTTCAAGCGGGGTGATACCGATCAATGTGCACAAATCCTCATATGATGGGTAATTATCAGGATTTCTCCATGGTAATCTGCGGCAAACATTCCGAACGAAGCGTTTCTGGATACTCTCCATGCGTCTGAACCAAAACTCAAACTATGGATCCCAAATAGCTTGTTTCCGGAATCGATCGCACTAGCGAGCAGTAAGGTGTACGCAATGTGCCTGGATCCTGGAACTTCTTTCCGATCCTTAGGATGAACCCGAGTTGTCGATTGGCTTTGTTGGTAATCGAATCGTAATGTTGTCTAAAGGTCAAGTGGTCATCCAGCACAATGCCGAGATCGGTTACCACAATACTTCGTTGCAAAGACTGACCACATAGACAGTAGTCATAGGTCGATGTTTGTTTTTTGCGGCAGAAACTTATAACAGAGCATTTGGGGATGCTAATCTTCATACTGTTACAATCACCCCACTCAGCAAACATATTGATCAACTATGGTAGTCTTAAGCAGTCCGTTTCAGTACGAATGATCATATAAAGTTTGGTGTCGTCAGCATAAAATAGTCTTGTGTCAAACGGTAATAGCCGGGAAATGTCATTTATGTACAGTGAAAACAATAAAGATCCTAAAGTGCTACCCTGAGGAACACCTGAGCAATTTCCAAACCAGTCAGATTGAGATGATCCTAATTTCACGGCCATTTTGCGATCTAGCAGGTAAGAACCTAGTCATGCTATTAAACTAGCCGACGCTCCTAGTTTACTAAGCTATGCTAGCAGAATATTATGATCGACACGGTCAAACGCTGTCTTCAAATCAGTGTAAACAGCGTCAACCTGATCAAGCTGGTCCATTGTCCGTAAGCACAGCGAGGTAAAATGGAGCAGATTTGTGGCAACCGATCTACCAGGATAAAATCCATGTTGTGAGGTGGATATGTAGTTTTTCACATGAAAGAACAGATAATTATAAACAATGGTTTCCAATACTTTCGAGCAAGCACATAAATAAGTAATTCCACGATAGTTTTCTACATTACGCCTGTTACCCTTCTTAAAAACCGGAAACATGAAAGACGACTTCCAGCGACTGGTAAACTGTTGGCACTGCATAGAGAGACGCTATAACTTTCGCGCTCGACTGTTTCGTGGGCACGTTGTTCTCGTGACATTTTTGAAGAATTTATTGGAGAGTCACAATTTAATCCGCAGTATCGCGGGTCCCTATAAACTCGACTGGTACTGTCCTACGAATTCTCTTGCTATTGGGGATAGATGACGTAACATAATCTGAGAGAGCACCTTGTAGACGGCGTTGACCAGCGTAATACAGCGGTAATTACAGCAATCGAGCCGATCGCTAACTTTAATGCCGCCATACATCGATTTAGGTATATTCATCTTAGAAAAGCAATTTCTGTGGATAGTTTTTTCTCTTATAGCTCTAAATCAATATAAAAACTGGTAGAAGAAAAAAGTCTGTTAAATATTATGGTGTCTGGCAAGTGTTCTTCAAGAAAAGAACCATAAAATCATCAACAGTGTTTTTATTATTGTTTCAAGTGACGCTATAAATAGATATCGATAAACATTACAAGTTTCAAGAGAACTTTTAGAAATATTCTGGAGAACCCGCTGTAGTGTGGTCCTCACTAGTTTTGTGCGAGTTTAATGACCGTTTCATCGCAGCTTTGTAGAATTACAAGTTTTATGATCGGTTTTAAATAGCAAATACTGGACACCTGTTCAAGTGCACCTTAAAATGGAATTTGTTGCTTAGGTACACTCAAGTACTTTTTTTACACGGTTTGGGTTTTCAATTATTAATTATATTCAATTCATATTCATATTCATATATATTCAATTATTATTTTAGAGCCTTGATAAAGAATACATATTATTCGAAACGTTGGTAGAAGAGAAAAACACCGTTTTTTCTGCTTATTTACTGCGACTGCGAAGCCGAAAAAGTTTCCATTAAGTGAATCACCAGTCGGTAAAAGATTGTAGATTCAATTATTAAGAACCGGACAACTTAGGGACCATTCCCTTATTACTCGAGGCCTTTGCGAGAGGTCCGACATTCGTCACGTAGTAGGTAAATGGTCCCTAAGTTACATCGTTTTTGAGTAATCGAAAAAAACAAACCATGTGAAAAAAGACTTTAGTGTACTTAGTTTTATAGGAAGCTCTGCTTAAGAGTAAACCGTCCTAACTGATTTTGCTTAATTTAATCGTACACCGCCTTGAAGTCTTTGGAAAAAATGAGTGTCTACAAGTTTAGCTCTCGGAATTCAACCAGGATTTGTCGAAAGGTAATCATTTGGTCCGTCGTGGAGCGTTTCTCTCTAAAACCTTTCTAATATTTGCCAACAAAAAGGGAAGGTAAACTTTTAGCGCCGAAGGATAAACAATGCTTGATTCAGCAATTTTGTAGCAAATAACTAGCTCTGAAATAGTTCCATCAACAAACTTCGCAACCGGTTATGAGAATATAGGGCAATTATGGGGCTAGGACAGGGCAATTGAAGTATGCAAGGATCCCACTGACTCTAGTAGTAGCGGCGCCCAGCCAAGATTAGAACATACGACGACTGGGTTGTTAGACCAACATCATGCCTCGAAGCTAACTGAGCTATTGACCGCTCGACAAAGGACCAACATCGTACCTCGAAGTTCTGAAAGAAATTCGATTCCGATACCATGAATAAAGTCATGAAATCATAAATTGTGACTTGCTGTGAAGTCATAACTGAACTGTGATGTAACAGAAAATCATGGATAACGTCTTCAGCCATTACTTGGGAATTTTAGCAGTAGCAAGATCCTCTTGCTAGATTTTTCCGTATGTCTTTAACTCATGAAATGATAATTCCTCAGAAAAGTTTTGGAAGAGCAGGTTGGTGAAAGCGGTCTACTAAGCTTCTCTGGCAAGGTGTGTTTATATCGCTTCTTCAGAGATTGCTTAATTTTACTAGTGTTAAATTTGTACATGGGGTATGCCGCTTATCAACTTTCATAAGTCTTAACTTTCGGGATTCTTTCCGCACTCACTATACTATGTCTTAATTGCAACTCTAGGTGGACAATTGGGCGTAACTGCCTGCAATCAAGGCGGCTGATAGCCCGTAGCATAAAACGACGTAACGGTAGCTAAAATTTGCCTTTATGTACTGTGACTAAGCGGAGCAGATCTGGTGAAAGTCACCTGAAACGAACATGATGGGATATTCAGTTTGATACAATAGCAGTACTTTATACAATTACTTGCACTTCAAGTTGAGTATCTTTACTAGCAGGCTATTGAAATCCTTCAGTCAGCCAATTCCAATGTTCATAAGGTTCTTGACGACCAAACTTGAACCTCTCAGCATACCGTCAATTTGCATTGTGCGAAATCAAGAATATACATACGGTACTACTGCTCATAAATTTTAAAAAAATTTTGGTGATAGTTACCAACGAGGTCTTCAATCCATTTGAAAGGTATATCCTTCTAGTTGTCTGAAAAAAGTCTCAGTCCTTTTGGTTAAAAGATAAAATAGTTACAAACGCAAATGTGAAGGTGTCTTTTTGACTCACTGTTCCCTAGTAGGTGGGAAGAGTGAGACAACGAGTATTGAATACTGAAACACATATTAGAAACTATATTTTTTGGTTACAAAGAATAGTTTGGAGGTCGTACTGTTTATTTTGTGCATAAAGGATACATTATTGTTGTGCATTATTGAAAATTCCGATTTTTCTCACATGTACATTTATATTCATATAAAGGTCAAATCCTGGTTATCTGACCTTCAACTTACACTTCAGAACTCATTCACAATCAATTTATATGGCTTGATTTACAGCTCAACACAAAATTTTTTTTTTTGAAAATTACCCACATCTGTTTGTCTCACTGTTCCTAATAGGAATGTTTTATAAGAAACAGTGAAATAGTGGTGTTAGCAAACAATTCGATGGTCTTATTTTTTTTATCTCTCATTCCTATGAGATGCCATGTAGTAAATTTAATTTGGATTAGTTATGCGATTTGCCGTTAAAATCACCTGAAAATGATCGCAATAAAATTTACTTTGACCCCCCCAAAAACGACTTTTGTTGAAAAATATACTAAAAAATTAACAAATTTTTCTCAAACTGTATTATGTGATATAGATTCACAAACTTTACTTTGTAGGAAAATATCATGGATCTTGTATGTTTTATGGCGAAGCTATTCACGATGTCTCACTGTTCCTGTTGTCTCACTGTTGACTACTCTCCCCTATATTGAAGGTATCTTTAATGCTTCTTGGCTTGCATCGGAATAGTAATGATAATGCTAATTGGTTGCCTGAGAACATACGGTACAGATCCCTCTGGATTTTATGAAAGTCCGAGTAGGATCTAGAGCAATAATTAGGATAACATTGGATAACTTTTGCGTGTCGACAGTATCCATTTGTATGTCCATTTCGGACGCGCAAATTAAACGCTAGGACGCACTATGTTTATGACTATTCCTCACACTAACAATAACTATTTCACTTCTTGCTGTAGTATCGAGTGTCACCCAAAGCAACGACCTTGCAAGCTAAAGAACTCCTGCAAGTATAAATTCCAACCGAAAACCTCTGCTCTCAAGACCTTCACTAATGAAAGTTATTATTAATTCAAAATTGTATCAAAAGTTTAAATAATGGAAATAAAATTGGCTATTTCGTCAAGGTCAATTTTTGTAAATTTTCCAAACTCCTATGACTATTTGAACAACAGACAACTTCTATGAATATTGGAACAACCGTCATTAAAACACATTACCGATGCAAACACAAAGTCAAACCTCTTTTCGTCGACATTCGCTGAAACCGCTGACAAGTCATTCATTATAGAAATACATATGATGTGAAATTTATGAGCATTACAAAAATGAATGAACTCGTACACAGTCAATCTACATTACCCGTATCGTTCCGATACGGAATTTCCCAACCGTGGCGTGGGCTGAGAAAAGCTCCTGCCGGTGCATCTGTTTTCTGTTTTGTTACACTCTGCTCCCGCCATTTGTCTTGTTCTATTTCTCACTCTTGCTTTCTTGCTCTGCAAGTAGCTCGGTGACATTAAATATTAAAAATTTAATTTATTTTTCTACAATTTTTTTCTTGCTCGAACGACATGCGCTTTTGCACATTCTTTGCTGTTTCCTGAGATGTAGGTGATAAGGGATGAGAGGATTGGCAGTGCTAACAGCTTTTACCGCGACCGGCGTTGCCCCCTGTTGGATTCCTACCCTGTTTGTCCCCGCACGGGTCGAGTCGGGATGACGGAATCGAACGAGCGCAAAAGGCAGCCACCAAACACCCAGTGTGACTGTATGAATGATTTATTTTTCCTACATTGTTTATGGTTGTTTTGTGGGCCGTTTTTCTCGCAGCTTCGGTTGCTTTCTGAAGCGATGGGCCTGCTTGAAATGGCTTGGGATACACCAGCCGGTGGTGCCGGTAGATGGAAAACATGGTACCGCTCACTTCTAAATCGACTGACTGGTTCGGTGGTGTCCTGTAACCCATACCAGCACAATAACGACAACAACAACAACAACGCGCAGCAGCAGCAGCATATACAGCAAGTCCCGTTTCAGACTCATGGTCGCGGCTGCTCAGGCTGAAAATTGCTCTCGCTGTCTTATGGATTTTTAATGACAAAAGATATTATGCTGAGATAAAATTGAGCGTGAATTATTAATATTTTTATTTTTTTCAAATTTTTTCTACTGCTCTTTGTGTTGCACGGGTCACGAAGTTTTGGCTGGAGGCCGAACGGAAAAAAGCTGGTTCCCATCGGTGGTGTGACGAAGCTACAGCAACCATCCGACCTGGCGTGTACGGTTTTTTCCCCGCCCGGTATGAAATATGCATAGCAAAATGTCACAGTGGCAAGAAATGCAAGCGTTTCCATGAATTTTCGAACAACTTGTCAGGTTACTCGCTGACAGCAGCAGCGAACGGTTTGCCTTGGCACTAAATCCGATTTATTCGGCGTCATTTTTGCTCTAAAACTCCATGGGCGAAGGTTAGGTTTAACCTCATCTTTCATCTGCTGTTGATGGCTACTATTATTATTATATAGAGAAGCGGCTAATATTTATTTGGCTAACAAAAACTACCAAACATGCACAATCAACCGGCAAACAATAATTCAATAACCACCGTTCGAGCTTTTCCTCCCAGCGATGATGGTAAAATGAGCAACAGAAGAATAAATCCGGCGAACGCTTTATTAGTCGGCTTCCGGTGCAAACGTTCATTATGCAATAATTTCCTATGACTATGATTTTTTTCTCCTTTTCCTATTACATGCTCTAATGATAATAACGATGAAGTGTTTCGCGCGCATGTATATGTGACTTTTTTTCGCTTTTGGCTCCCGTTCTTTAACCGTTCAAACCGTGGAAAAAGAAGAAATTTCTACTCCCCCCAATCGCGTCGGCGAAGCTCACTGGTCAAACGAGGAGGGGACGACGTTCGTTCATTCAATAATGTTGCAATAATAATCGAATGATTTTTCTAATGATTTTTCAATTTCATTCTAATGAGCTTCCGTCTGCCGTCCGGCAGCGGGTGGGTGGATGGGTGTCGGGAGATGACCGTCACAACCGGTCACATCCGACAAAAAATAAGAAGACCCAGTGGGGTGCGGAGAGGGTGGAGGTTGTGCCCAGCGTGGGGGAGCTTTTTCAGCGGATATTGGTTTGTTCTTTCCGCCTTGCGTTCGACGCCAAGTGAAGCGAATGAATGTGGTTGAGGTTTTTCAGTTTAATGTAAGTTTTTTTGTGTGAAGAATATTTTTTTCATAGTTTTCTCTAAAACTTTCTGCATTGAAATTGAAAGTTTCAGCAAATTTAAAATTGCTTCATTGGAAAGTCACTGAAATTACTGTTATTGGTTATATATTGACAGTTCAGCCTCCTCTAATTTTATAACAGTAGTACAGAAAAATGGAATTGATGGTCAATTAAAATAATAATCAGCTGAAGGAGGAAAAATGTTATGAAATATTTTGTGCCAACCTAAATCTAGCTATTGCGAGGCTCTTCCACCCAGCAGCAGACGAAACGGGAAGACGTGTTTGAAGTGGATAACGAACATCAATATTAGCCAGTAAGTGAGGGAAAGAGAGCGAGCAAAAAAACCACTCCACTTGTACGAATTCTGGCCTCCGACAGGAGGCCTCCTCTTTCGCAAACCGGGACACCAGGCGTGCACTATCACACAAACGAAATGTTCATGCTTTATCTTTAATTTTAATTAGGCCAAGTACACTCTAGAGTGCATTTTACGTCTCTGTCATCGCTTTTTTACCTCGACATATTTTATTCATTCACTTTTCATTTATGCCAACGTTTTGCCAAGTGCCTTCGCTTTGCCCGCCGCGTCTCGGATTTTCCCTGCAGGCACGGGTGCATTCCGCGTGATACCCCGTTGGGGCTTTTCTCTAACAGAGAAGAAGCCCGCTCTGGATTGGTGGTGGATTTTCTAAGTGGCAGTTTTCAACATCAGCAGCTTTACAAAATCATCACCGTCACCATCGCTCATCGTGTCATGTTTGGCCCTCCGTCTGGCATCCAACCATCATAGGCCGGCTCCGTAGCCCAACGGCAATGACTCGCTTGCTCGCGACCAACCGACCGACCGACCGACCGACAGACCACTTTGAACTGACTCGCGTACGGTACAAATGCTAGGAAATAAACTGTCGTTCCGATTTTTCTTACCCTGCGCTTCGTCGCGACTGTTTCCACCGGGTAGGTCCTTGCCCGAAACGACGACGGGGACCAAACCCTTCAAACAAACGACGGCGGATTGCAACGGGCGCCGGCGGCGGCGGTGGTCACGCGCGGCGGTACTTGTCAATCGGCCAGGCACTGGGACACCACCGCACCGACGCGACTCCCAGGAGAGGCAGCCTAGATCGTTCATCCATGTATTCATTATCATTATAAATTCCGACTTCCAAGCGTTCGATAGTCTGTGGTTGGCAAATTTTTTTTCTCTATTTTTTTCTGCTCAGTGGGTCTCGGATGGTACTCAGAGTAGCCATCACAAACAGAGTGGGTGGAAGGAAAAACAACGATGACGGGACAGAGTGGAAGCTGGTCTCTTCATATCGGTTTATTCTTTCGTTGGGAATTTTATACATTTTTGAGCAATTACAATTTGTTTTTCATTGTTGGACAGAGGTTTTTTGCCCCGTTGATTGTAAAAGATTAGAAAAGTTATACGCTGCAATAATTTTGTGGCAATAAAAATACGTTTTTCTAGGGGAATAAGAATATTTTACCGGTCAATACCCGGATTTTGAATCCGTAGTAAACGTCATTTATTCATAATTATCACAACTTGTATCACTCCAGGCGAGTTGACCGAATCCCGTGTAAATGACCTTTTGGGATTTGAACCAAACTTGGGCAGATTATTTATTTTAGGTCAAAAAGTAAAAATCTCAAATTTGGTACCGATTGGATCTCCCCTTGATGAATGAGAGCACCGTGCTTCTTAAACAAGCCCAGTTTTTCTCAAAATCACTTATTCTGTTTTGCGCATATCTCAGGAAATAACATAATAGCAATTTGGATGGTGTGCTTTAAATTCAAAAGTATACAGAAAATTTGAATTTGAATGACAAAGTGTCGAAACGTCGGGAAAACATCAAACTTCAGTCTTGATAAATTTCTCCGAAGACTGCCCTGCCGAATATTAACAGTATGAATGACCATAAATAGAATATGTGGCCTTAAATGTCTTTCTTGTGGTACTTCGATTTCGTTAACGTGGATTGAATAGTACTCAAGCATGAGTTTTGTTTTAATTTTAAGAGACATTTGACATTATGACCTTTTTTCTTCCAGTCCAGTATAAAACTTGTTATTCCACAAAACTGCAAAAAGCAAGTACTATATAGAAATGTTTTCCATTTAATTCCACTATGAAATTTACAAAATATTCATTACCCGAATGCTTCATTTAGAAAACATCTAACATAAAACATTCCGTAATACAAATAGTCGCAGAAATGTTCTCCGGTTGTTACCTATCTAGCAAGAGTTACTCAAAGTAGTACTTTAGAACCTCTACTATTTTGGCTATTTACTGGCACAAAATTATTTTGTGTTACCGAACAAATACCGAAATTGACTCTCAGCTAGCACCAACTCGTAACTAAAACTGGATAAAGTGCTCTCAAGTTGTTTTTCAATCTTATATTATCATTAATAACCGACATACATATGATTTTCTGCGCAGAATTGTATAGCATCATGGAGCAAGTCACGCTTATTCGGATGTTATTCACTAGCGTACATATCTTTACGTAATGCTGAGCAACCTAGGCAAAGCCTAGGTGCTACATTCCGTTATCGAAACTTGACCTTTTGGTTTTATACGATAGCCTTCGCAGCCAGCTGTTAGAGTACAGGACAATTGCAGGGCCAGTTGCTACAAGCCTACTGACTCTAACAGTCTCTCCCAGCTGCGATTCGAACATGCGACGCATGGCTTATTAGACGGTTTTATCTTTATATACACATGAAAATGCTTGGTGCTTGGAACTGCAAGACCCGTTGCGCATGTTCTCAATTATCTACCTCGTCCTGAATCTCAAATTGCTTCTCAGACGTTATCAATTTTGAGCAAATCATCAAAAAATCGCAAGTAGCAAATCTCTTTCAACCTGGTCGAACCGTCTTGCTCATTGAGCCCTTTTATTTCTGATGCCGGTGAGGTTGTAGAAGGAAACCGTTTCCGGTGCACTGTCGTCCGGTATTCTTGCGATGTGTCCGGTCCACCGTAGCCCAAATATTTTCGCCAGATTTACGTTGGTATGCTCTTCTAGCAGTGCCTGTAGTTCGTGATTCATACGCCTCCACAGTGGCCCAAAAGGCCCAAAAGTGGAGCTTTTTTCCTAGCGCCTTTTGCCTCAATTTTAGCATAACGGAACTTCAGCACTTTTGTTCCTATAAATACCCTCCATAATCTAAGAGTGTCAAAAGTTCTTTTTTTATTTTTATTTTTAATGTGGTTTTAACCAGTTGGTCATTCACCACGCTTAGTATCAAAATTTAATCATGGCTTACTATGATACAAATAAGAAAATAATTTTTTTGTGTTAGTAGTTAGAGACATGGTTTCTTCGGCAAAGTTGAACAAAATGTAAAAATAAGCAAATTCGCGAAAGAAATAACATTTCTAACTCTATCCGATGCAGAACTATAGAGCAGTTTCTTAGAAAGTTCTTTACAAACAAATTTTTATCCTTAATTATTGTTAGTTGTATTTGACAAGAACACACTATTCTAGGCAATTATCAAAACACTCAAGGCACACGTTTCTGCAGAAGACCGCAAATTTCTATGACCTTTTCTTACAAAATTATAGCTTATTTAACCCTCTAACGGGTAAGATCGTCTGTAGACGGCCTTCGGTTCTGAAGCTTCAAAGTCACATATGAAGTTAGTTTTGAATTAACAATATGAAAAATGTATTCATAAAAAAGTTCTAAACAATTTAATATCAATATCACAACATTCTGACTACGCGTTCAAAAGATATCGTCTTTCAAATACAAGAACTCACGAAAATTACGAAAAAAATTACTGTGCGAATATTCCCTTTTTTACTTTCAAAGAAAAAGCTCATCTAAAACAAAATGATTGACCCCAAATTTGTTCTGTCAGTAATTTACATGCTTTATTTCAATTCTGTAATGTATCTGCATTGATTAAAATATCTCGGCAAAGCGTTAGACATGAAAAACGAAAAAGGGAAGTTGGACTATTTCTTATCTGGCGCCCCTCCAGTTAACTATTTTGGCATGGAAATCAAAACATGAGTCTCTGTTGAGTGTACTTTCATGAAAAAATAATCATTCGCTTGATCGTATCGTTTTTACGATGTTGCCCGTTAAAAGGTTGAGCTTTATTTTTTTCTTAGCTTCACGAGCCAATAGGGTAGAATGGGACAAGGATGGAGGTATAAAATCAGGTGATCCTCGTGTCCACCAACCCTTGTTAGAGTACAGAAAACATTTGTTTTACTATGTTTTTTAATTGATTCAATCTTCTAGCTATCAAGCTTTCTGTTATGGTTATGGAAACTATAAATTGACTTGTTTTTTTTTGTGTTTTATTAAATGGTTCAACAGTGTGCATGTATTAAGCTTGTGGCGTACGCAAAATACATAAAACATATGCTTGCCGTCCGCCGTATATGGGTGGGTGGGGACAAACGGTACCAACGCAAGTTTCCCAAGTAGCAATTTGAGTTATATTAGACTCTTATGATGGCATTTAACACCAAAATTGGTCATGAAAACCGCCCAAAAAGTACAATAAAACTCACATTGTTGCTTGGGTTATAGTATCTGACACAAGCTTCAAGGTTAAGCACTGATTGGATATATCTACTTGTCCCATTCTATCCAATACGCTCGTGAAATTAGGGAAAAATGAAGCTTAAATCTGCGATAACTACCTAAAGAAAGATCCTAGAGATATGCGGCCTTCGGCAGAAATGGGTGTTTTGAGTGTTCCGATAATTGCATAGAACAATGCAACCAGCAAAAGCTATGCATGAAAAATTAATTTTTAAAGTACTTTCTAACAAAATAATCCGTATCTCAACACCCAAAAGAGATAGAACTATCTTTTCTTTAGCAAATTTGTTTGTCTTTATATAATTTACTAGCTGACCCGACAAACTTCGTATTGCCACTAATTAACCTGTGTTGTACATAAATCATGAATCTCGGATGATCTTTGTCACAATCTCGAGTTTTGCAAGCCCCCCAGTGGGCGGCGCTTCCGACGGCGGGTCACCGGCAACACTCGCGACCGTCTCGTCCTGAATGATCTAGTGTTACAATAGATAGTTTTTGTGGTCTTGTATTGACTAATGTTTTATGGAAGAGTCTCGAATTTCTCGAGTTCGATTAGTTTTTGAGTTTCGCAAAAATTTCTGTTTTATTTGTATGAGAGTCCATATCCCCCTACCACAGGGGTGAGAGATCTCTAACTATCATAAAATAAATTCAAGATTCCAAAATCTCCCACATGCCAAATTTGGTTCCATTTGCTTGATTAGTTCTCAAGTTATAAGGAAATTTGAATTTCATTTGTATGGAAGCCCACCCTCTTAAAGAGGGGCCATAACTCGCTTTCTAAAGAAGAGAGGGGTCTCAATTCACCATAGAAAAAAATCTTGCGTCCAAAACCACTTACATGTCAAATTTGGTTCCATTTGCTTGATTAGTTCTCGAGTTATGAGGAAATTTGTTTTTCATTTGTATAGGAGCCCCCCCCCTCTTAAAGTGGGGAAATCCATAGAAAATATACCATAGAAAATATTCTTGCCTACAAAAACACCCACATGATAAATTTGGTTCTATTTGCTTGATTAGTTCTCGAGTTATGAGGAAATTTGAATTTCATTTGTATAGGAGCCCCCCCTCCTAAAGTGGGTAGGGGTCCCAATTCATCATAGAAAAAAATTTTGTCTCCAAAAACACCCACGTGCCAAATTTGGTTCCATTTGCTTGATTAGTTCTCGAGTTATGAGGAAATTTGTATTTCGTTTGTGTAGGAGCCCCCCCTCTTAAAGTTGGGAGGGGTCCTAATTCACCATAGAAAATATTCTTGCCCTAGAAAACTTTCACATGACAAATTTGGTTCCATTTGCTTGATTAATTCTCGAGTTATGAGGAAATTTGCATTTCATTTGTATCATTTGCCCCCCTTCCTAAAGTGGGGAGGGGTCCCAATTCACCATATAAAAAAATTTTGTCTCCGAAAACACCCACGTGCCAAATTTTGTTCCATTTGCTTGATTAGTTCTCGAGTTATGAGGAAATTTGTATTTCGTTTGTATAGGAGCCCCCCCCCCTCTTAAAGTGGGGAGGGGTCCTTATTTACCATAGAAAATATTCTTGCCCTCGAAAACTTTCACATGCCAAATTTTGTTTCATTTGCTTGATTAGTTCTTCAGTTATGAGGAAATTTGTATTTCATGTGTATGGGATCCCCCCCTCCTAAAACGGGGAGGGGTCCCAATTAATCATAGAAAAAATTTTTGTCTCCAAAAACACCCACATGCCAAATTTGGTTCCATTTGCTTAATTACTTCTTGAGTTATGAGGAAAATTGTGTTTCTTTGGTACAGGAGCCCCCCCTCTTAAAGAGGGGTCCTAGTTTACTATAGAAAATATTCTTGCCCTCAAAAACCTTCACATGCCAAATTTGGTGCCATTTGCTTGATTAGTTCTCGAGTTATGAGGAAATTTGTATGGAAGCCCCCCCTTTTAAAGAGGAGAGGTGTTATAATTCCCCTTATAAAGAGGGGAGGGGTCTCAATTTACCGTAGAATAAATTCTTGTCACCGAAAACACCCACATGCCAAATTTTGTTCTATTTGCTTGATTAGTTGTCGAGTTATGCAGAAATTTGTGTTTCATTTGTATGGGAGCCCCCCCTCTTAACGGGGGGAGGGGTTTCTAACCATCACTAAAACCTTTTCTGGCCCCAAAAAACTTCTACATGCATATTTTCATGCCGATTGGTTCAGTAGTTTTCTAGTCTATAAGGAACATACGGACAGACAGACAGACAGACAGACAGACAGACAGACAGAAATCCTTCTTTATAGGTATAGATAACTTCATCCAAGAAACTATGTCTGTGTTTCCCAACACAAAAAAGTTATTTTTTTATTTTTACCATAGTAAGCCGTGAGTGACTTTTGACACTTTCAGGTTATGTGGGGTATTCGTACGAACAACAGTTCCGAAGCCACTGCGTTACTAAAATGAAAGTTAAAGACGGTAGGAAAAAAGTTCCACTTTTCACCCTTTTCGACCACTCGTTTAGATGCCCGTTGCAACAAAATAGACCATCACTTTGCCTCAACCCTCGCCGCGTCTGAAAGAGAATCGAGGATAACCCAGAAATAACTAACCACGCACGACGCACATCACTTGATCTAATATAGCTCTGATCAGTCGTGTCAGTTTGTAGGTACGGAAAACTGTGATCGTGCATTATCGGCCAAACCTGGTGTCGATCGACTGTATCGTATACTGCTTTGATGCAAATAAAGATGTGATGCGTGAGCGCATTATTCTCATTGGTGCAAGATCTGCCAGTTGGTAAAAATTTGGTTCGCTGTGATACGGGCCCCCTTGAAGTCCGTCTGATAATTCCCAATGAAACCTTGTATACAATCGGTGACAGCCGGCATAACAGGATCTGGGAGAGGACGATAGGCTTAACGGGTGTTAGGCATAATAGACGGTAGGCATAATGGATGATAGGTATAATGGGCAATAACCATAACGGTCATCAGGCATAATTTACAAAATTTCCCTTTACTATGAATGCGCATTTAAGCCAACCATCGCTCCGTTACAATGCAATGAGAACATGGGCTGCCCATTTGGCTAAATGCCGTTTGGTATTATAAAACATTGGCATAGAACAAACAACATGCTTATTGTCTTAACCTTTATTACTAGGTCATACATTAAATAATTCTTTGTATAACGGTAGTTTTAACAGACGGAAGGAACGGTAGAAGTAAATAATGAAACAAAGATGTTGACAGTATCTTCAGGACGCGACAAGACGTGAAGGAGAAAGAGCAAAAAAGCGGGCGAAAAAGCTAGTGGATCATTGAAGTGACGCTTATTAAGTTTGTACAACGTTTCTCTTTACTCAAGTTGGGGGATGCGCGAATCGAACCAAGCTAAATGGGAGCCAATTATATATAATCGGATTGGATCGGATCGGAGCCCAAATTTTTCCCCATACCTTGTGATTCGCAGATAGTAGTGAACCATTGAACCCCAGGGTACTGGGGCTTCTTAAACACGCAACGTATTTCAAACGTACAACTTGTCATTTTTTGAACTTTTTCACTAACAGTGGAAATACCACTCGATCGGAGAACTAATTTGAATGATTAGAAGTCTACTTTTACTACTTTTCCATGGTTAGGAGGAGCGATTAACAATGGATTAGGACTGGATTTGGAATGTATTTGGATTGGATTTGGAATGGACTTGGAATGTATTTGGAATGAACTAAGATTGGATTTGGATTGAATTTGGGTTGGCATTGGGATTGGGATTGGGATTGGGATTGGGATTGGGATTGGGATTGGGATTGGGATTGGGATTGGGATTGGGATTGGGATTGGGATTGGGATTGGGATTGGGATTGGGATTGGGATTGGGATTGGGATTGGGATTGGGATTGGGATTGGGATTGGGATTGGGATTGGGATTGGGATTGGGATTGGGATTGGGATTGGGATTGGGATTGGGATTGGGATTGGGATTGGGATTGGGATTGGGATTGGGATTGGGATTGGGATTGGGATTGGGATTGGGATTGGGATTGGGATTGGGATTGGGATTGGGATTGGGCTTGGGATTGGGATTGGGATTGGGATTGGGATTGGGATTGGGATTGGGATTGGGATTGGGATTGGGATTGGGATTGGGATTGGGATTGGGATTGGGATTGGGATTGGGATTAGGATTGGGATTGGGATTGGGATTGGGATTGGGATTGGGATTGGGATTGGGATTGGGATTGGGATTGGGATTGGGATTGGGATTGGGATTGGGATTGGGATTGGGATTGGGATTGGGATTGGGATTGGGATTGGGATTGGGATTGGGATTGGGATTGGGATTGGGATTGGGATTGGGATTGGGATTGGGATTGGGATTGGGATTGGGATTGGGATTGGGATTGGGATTGGGATTGGGATTGGGATTGGGATTGGGATTGGGATTGGAATGGATTTGAGAAAGGATTACGAAAAGATGTTAATTTTTTGTTTTATTTATTATACTATCATCCTGGCTCCGTGACCATAGCAATTAGATGCTATAATGAACCAAACTGCATGGCAACGCAAATCAGGAATTGTGGTAAATAAATGCTTTTCTTACGATTTTGTATCAATAATTCTTCTAATTAAACAAAGTTTGGTTGTTCAATCGGGGAAAAATTTAGTTTGCTCGGAGTCAAATATTTGTTGATGTAACTTTTTTCCACCATAACTTAAAAACTATTTTCTTTTAAGGCTGATTTAAAAATGTATTGTCTTGAAATATGTGCTCAAATCCGTCATTTATTATTTATGATTAGAATGCTTACTTCTAATCGAGGCCAGTTTTTTTATTGCAATTTCAATCGATGGAACGGAAAATGCCGCTATCAGCATTAGTTCGTTCAAGCAGAGTTATTGTACTCTGAATAATGTACAATTGAATTAAATATTCATCTGCATAGCTTGAACATGTCGTTCACTTCGCAATAAAAAATCCAGTAAAATTCTATCGGGTAAAAGAATTTTCCTATTCATATTCTTAGGCTGGCAAAAACGTTTGGAAAAGCTTCTAGGCCATTACGTTACGTGATTGAAAGATGCCGTCATGCCATCAATAGTTGACATTGCAGCCTTTACTTAGAAGATTATTTCAACGAAAATTCTATTACTTTTTTCCAAGCTAGAAGTTATTCAACCATTTTCGAACAAAATAGCTTTACACAATATAATTCAGAGTTTAAAACTCCTTACAAACAGCCACCCTTCGTTGCAGTTTCCGTTCCACCTAACCTTCTCCCGTTATTAATTATTAAGCTATAATTTGTTGAAATTAAAAAAGGAAAAAGCATTTTCATATTTCCCGCTAGCATCATCCCTTCTTCCTTTTGTGGCTCGGCTCTCTTTCTGGGACACAGCCAGTAATGAGTGAGTGGCCGATGCGATGTCTCGTAACTGGCGGATGCAGATCTACGCGAACTTACGAGACACAGGCGAAAGAAAGAATGAGCGAGAGACACAGACAGGGGCGAAAGAGATCGTGAAAATCAAATTTTAAATGGACCGGTCCGGGGAGATTTTTTCGCGTTTCCTTTTCCCGTGGACATGTTGTTTTTTTTCTACGTTCTACTTGCTACTTTTTACTCTAATTCTTTGCGTTTGCCACTTCGCCTTGATGGCATCCCGGGCGCGCGAACGGTCTTTCCCGGGTGAGATGGAATGACTCATTACACACAGGGTGGTTCGTCCAGGGGGTTGCGGGTGCCTTGGGTATTCCGTTTTACTTACCTTCATTATAAGCATTTTAATAAATACTTTTTTTTGTGCTTCTCGTTCCACAATCGCTGAATTTTGCTGTGTTTTTGTTGGCATTTTCACTCCCAACTGCGGGACGTTGCTCTTTCAATTGTAATTCGAGGACGAATTTATTAAAATTCATGAAATTTATTTTTTTCGCATTTTTAATTAACGCAAATGTAAATTTAAGGAATCATTTTTCGCGACAAAATGGGAGAGTGCTTGGGCAAAGTTTTTCACTGGAAGAAAAAAACAGAAGAAAAAACCCGCAGCCGTTGAAAGTAGTATTCCCATGATTGAATGTCGCTGAATTGGTTGTGCGAATCAACGATTCAAAAATTGATGCTTGATGGATGGGAAAATAAACGCAACCTATCCGGTTTGTTTTTAGTTGGCGCCAAATATTCGCATACGGAAAATTAAACATTTTGCAAAGTTCGAAGAGACGAAGAAGCTTGGGACGAATCCCTCCCATACTTTCCGAAGAAAGAGGCATTCTTCATTGTGGCACGTGAATGCTGTGTGGTAATCTACGACCGAAAGAATAATAAATACGGCATGCCTCTGATCACTGATAGACAGCTCCGAGGGGGTGGGTGAAGGGAGTACAGGGCAGAGAAAAACTTTGATTTTGTTCGATATTGGAATAAATGTTCGCTCGGCGGTCGGTGGCATTTTTCCCCTCCAAGCAAGGGTGGCAGAAGGCAGAGTGAGAAATTCTTCGGATCGGTGAGTTTTATGTGCCGCTTTCGACGGTGGGTACGCGAATTTCCACGGAAAACACGCTCGGCTGCGGCTCCGTTCGGCGATCCAGAAGGGAACGACCCGTCGTCGTTTGATCTTGTCTTATTTATATTATATTGATGTTTCACTAGAGCCGTGTGAGAGAGAAAGAACAACGGAGGAGGAAAACTCACACTGATTGATATGTTTGATGGTGGATCACAAACAATGAACGGATCAATGCGTGTCGATGAGCTGCGCCGAGATGGGCTGCATTTTGAATGGGAAACATTTGGCGGGAAAATGTTTTGTTGCCTTTTTCACCATCTATCTGATGCTGTTGTTAACGATAAATAGTCGGCTTTTACGAGTGAGTGCAGTGTTGTACTAGAGAAATTCAATTCAATGCAAATAGATGACGAGACTGAAGCACTCTTAAGTATGCAAATTTATTGGTAAAAGCTAAAATATGAAATAGAATCATAAAACATTTTTCTCAGATCACACATTTGCTCAGCACCATAATGATATTTGTTTTTGATTCTTTTTGTGTCAAAAGGACAACTAAACTAGAGTCATTGTGCTTTGCTTACGAATGTTCAAAGAGAAATCATTTTTCCTATACATTGACTCCCGTGGAACGTGACGCGGCACAAAAGACGATTAATAATAAAAATGAGAAAAATTTTCCTCTTCTGGCAGGACCGGATGGGAATCTGCTGACGGCGAGATGAGTGGAAATCAAAAGAAATGGAAAACGGAAAAGCGCTACTGTTCACACGGTGTACATTTTTAAACAGTTTCGATATCAAAGAAAATATCTTTGGAAACCCATCCAGTTCTCTTCGGTCGGGGAAAAAGGGTTGCAGGTGGCAACGAGCAGATGGTGAAACAAAAAATGTTGTAATTAAAAATAATACACGCCACACGGCTAGTACTGCTGTCTCAGTCCGTCGCATTTCTCTACCACCACCTCCGGTGGGACACCGAAAAAAAGCTGCATTCCAGGATTTGTTTTTCTCAGTCGCTCATGGAGCACGTCCTGCGTCGTCACTCCAGACATCAAGCGGCTCCATGCTTCGTGGCAACGGGCGTAAACAGAAAAACATAATCGCGTCCAGCACAGGGATGTCATCACACAGGATACGTTGAACCATCGACAATTACTGTGTTCGGCACTCAAAGTGTTAAAAGGACACAACTTTCTTAGCAAGCATTGGATGTTTGGATGTCCTTAAATCGTCCAACAACCATCAGAATATAAAATGGATTATACATCAATCATTTATTAAACGTTTTATCATGCAAAAGACTAGGTAACTCATACTTCAAAATTCACTCGGAAATCCTAATATAATTCGGACGATCTGATCGAACCACTCATTACAGCTCTGAACTGCTAAATACTGAAAATCTCAAAAATAAAGTTTAGTGAAAACCACAAAACTGCAATGATTATAAAAAGATTTATCATGAGTTTCCCTTTAAAACTTTTTTCCTTAAAAACTCTGATAAATGAAAACAAATCAACAAATCCATCAAATAATTAAGTTACGGCGACTAAATCCCAGAAGAATTAAATTTTTTGGTTTTGATATTATAAATTCAAGCTATTTGAATGAGGTTCTCAATAGAAATATTGGCCTCAAGCTCAACATGATTTATAATTGCAACGACATTTCAACAGTGGGTTTTTTTTCCTGAAAAGCAGATGTTTTTTAGCACATTCCTGCTCATTCTCTCCATTTCGGGGGCCTATGGGAGGCCGAGGTAAACAAACATTATTTCTTGGCATTCCAAAGGTAGGATAATCAACGTATTTTGGACCCCATCAGTAGCTGTACATAACTTGGACACTCACAGCAAAATCAAATGGAAGTGTCCAAATTATGTACAGCTCCTGATGGGGTCCAAAATACGTTGGTTACCCTATGTGGCGAGGTAGAATTACCGGTGGATTGGTTAGCAAGTATCTGTTTAGAGGTTTCTCCAGTGGCGAACTCTCGATGTTACTTAATATAAGTCTACCGAGACTAAAGGTGGCCACCACTGCAACAACCACTCGACCGATTAGGAGACTTGGAAGTAACTCTACTGGTATTTTGGGAAATATAAATTTGGTTCGTGGATTCTGTAAACTTTTTTTAGTGGTAATAGTAAGTATTAAGGATGGATTAACTACTTATATAGACTTTTGGGGGTTGGGAGGGGGGATAGGTTGAGTGAGGTAGTGTCTGGTGCGAAGAATGGTAAACTGGATGAACTAAAAAATTTCGATATATAGGCCAAAAATATATTTGTAGCTATATAGAATTCAAAGATAAATTCCACTTTTAAGTATTAAGTTAGCATTACGATCTTCCTGATCTTCCGATCGCTGGACTTAGATCAACAGCAGCGTAGCTCGCGCCTTCGACTGAGTCGAAGCGCCTGATCATTTTTTACGTCCCGCTCTGGGATCTACAACATTGGTCCCTCACCAATGAGTAACCGGGGGTAAGCACACCGAAATCGTTTGGATGTTCGATGAAGGGAGCGGGAGGCCAGGAGTAAAGAAATGCTCACGATGTGAGTCGTTGCCGTAGAAAACTCATCCAATGTATGGGAGCATGCAGCAAAAATCTACCGAAAACGAATTTTTAACAACTTCATCTCGGTCTCCCATAGGCCACCGAAATGTGGAGAGCGAGCAGGAATGAAGCTAATGAATAGTTCTGAATCGAGACAATTTTTTTTCCTTGTTGGGTACATTTTCCACTGACGAGACAATATTCGAGAATACAATGGAGGCAATAATCGTCTCATTTAATATCCTTCTAGCACAAAAAAAACTGCCATTCGTCTATTTTGTATTGCTCGAAATACCGTCGGTGGAACGATTGCAACTCGCAGTCAGCTGTGACGAAAGCCGTCGTGGTATCGTATTGCAGCTCTATTAACTTCCAGCTTGGCTACACGCGACCCATATATGGTTCGTTCGGAACGATTTTAAAGAGGCTTTTACAGCAAGGCAAACAAAGAACGCTTATGTTTGTTACAAATAACAGTAGACCGAAACATGAAACGTACTTCTCGGTGCGTTCTAAAATTTACGACTGGATGGTTAATGGTTGAATAATGCGCTCCAGAACTACCATGAGGTCCCACAACCTCTTATTCGGCAACTCCTATCTCTACCTCCTCGTGGTACCATCCGGGATACGTTCCTTAGTGGAAATCGGACAACTGGTGGAAACTAGGGTCGTATGCGGACAGAGAAGGGGGCACTCATGCGAAGGCTGAAGTGTAAACTCTCCGCCTGCAGGACGGTTCTCTTGACTCCCAGGAACCAAAGCAGTGGATCCAAAGCCCCTAAAGGAGATGGTTGTAATAGCTGTTATCCATGGCTATTATGTAAAAACTTGAATGGATAAACCCCTAATCAAAGGTGTGACGCGACCCGTGCCGAGAGATGAATGGTGGAGGGGGTTCTAAAAATTCTCTCGCCGCAACGGAGCCTGTGGAGTACCAGGGCCCCCTCTCAAGCAATTTGCCCTTGCTGCATCAAGCCGGTCACTGATGCAGTGGACGATTTCTTACCGTGCAAGCTCTCTCTGCCGAAAAACAAAGACACGAATGAGGTGGAGAAGAGAGTAGGGGAGGAACAGGACTTGAACGATGCGCTAGCTGAGGTTCAGTTCTGATCCTCGTCTATCCTCAACACGCCGACTCGTTGTGAGTCGACAAACGAAGATGTGGCTCTAACTCTCTACTCACGGGTCGAGATTCACTCTGCCTGATCTCTGACTGTGTGCTGGAGTGTGGGCTGAAACAAAAGGAGAGCCGAACAGTTATGACCAGTAGGATGGCTGTACAATCGCTCAAACAATCTAAATATATAACGTCGAGTATCCACCCCTAGGTTACTCAAAAGTTGCTGAGTCTCAATAAGAGAGATCTCAGCAAGTTTACCGGTCTTGCGACAGGACATTGTCCGAGTAAATATCATCTTCGGAATCTCAGTTTCGTACAAGATGATATTTAACCTCGGAACATCTGCCGGAACGGGCTGCCAAATCTTACCTCGACTACCGCTACCGTACGGTTGGAGGTTTCTGTTCTGCAGAGCAGTGCAGGATTTCAGTGCGGAAACCACTCCCAAGTAACAATTCTAAAGCCACTTTATTTTATTTGAATTTTATAAAGGTTTTATTGCGGTATGAATCACGTTTTATCATAGTGTTGCGCAATACCAAGATGATGCCTGTCAAAAACTACTTATAGCTAGCAATAAAACCATAATAAAACTATTAATAAAACTATTAATAAAACAAACTTTTAGTTAATAAAACAAACTTATACCACGATAAAACTGGTTGATTACGACATATCTCTCATCAACTTACAATAAGTGGGGCGTAGCAATACAATGTGGCACACCAATCAAAGTTGATCTTATTGCAGTTGCTTATTAAACCGTAATAAAATTGTTAGTTTTACGGTGCTTTTAATGTGGTAACATTCTGACCAAACAGATTTATTGCTGCTATTAAGTAGAATATTAGAGTTCAACACCGAAATCATTTTTTTATGCAAGGTCATATTGGCGTTTTCTAGCATATTTTTTTGGTTTCCAAACAACAATTCATCAAAGCAAACTGTAAGATGCAGAAAGTAATCAAAATTATTATTAATCGGTATTATATCAGAATGCAACTGGAATAATTATGTTGACGCATTAATTTTAGCCATCTATCATTCCAATATAACGATAACGATAACATTTAATGCGCATATGCTGAACTACTACGGAAACTGCTGAAAATTTATTATTTATTATTTTGGATATTTTAATATCCTCGCTGTAAATCAAATCTACCAGGACGATCTGCTCACGGCTGTATATTTTTAAGTTAATAAAGCAGTCTGGGTGAATAAGCTTTTCACGCAGCAAGCTGTATATTTTATAGCTTTGTCGAACAAAACGAAAAGCTTTATTAGATTATGGCAGTCACTGTCGTCACCCAGCAAAAAGTGTAACGATTCCCATTCCTCTACCTACGTTGTTTTTTCCTGACAGTGATATTAATATTGCATTGAAAATAAAAAAAACAAGAAAATTGAACATTTTGCAAATGAAAATTGAAAATTATCCCCAACAGAAAAGTAAAGCCGACTGCTATACGTCGTTAGAAAAAAGAAAAAAAGAAAAAAAAGAAAAAAGAAAAAACGTAGTGGATCCTCGCACTACATGTAACCGCTGGCACGGACGGTTACCGACTGATTATTGCTAAGCGCAAACCGAATAGCTATATGTCTATCAAACTGTGCGGTTGCAACAAATACAGTCAGCAAAAATATATTCGCGCTGGATAAATGTGCGAATGAATGATAGAATCAGGCATGCGTAATAACAAAACGTTGATTTAAGACCACAGAGTATAGACGGCTTAGTGGTGTAATTGGTTAAACAACACGCTCAACTAGAGATTGGGAGCTGTGAGTTCGACTCTCACCTTCGCTAAGTCTATATTTTTGGCCTAATATCAAGAATTTTCAGTTTGTCTGAATCTACATTTCTCGCATTAAGCTTTTATTCTTCCCCAACATTGAAAATAAATAATAAATTTATTATTCCCGGGTATCGCTTATAGGGACAATTTCGATAGTCCGGCAATGAGCACCAGGTCCCGCAAAATACTTCGTTTTCTTCCTGAAGTAATCCAGTTGATGTGGTGTCATACTCCATGAATTTTGAATCGCTCTTGAGCCATTCGTCGACTCCCCAGCACGTTACTCGAGCCTCCGAACAAGAAGGAGTTTAGAGATAGTGCACTGCTTTCCTCCACGTCCTAGTGGCATATAGGCTAAAGAACGGATATTAACTATGGCCTTCACTGGAATAACTTACGACGTCCAGTTTCCTACCGCCCATATGGGGAGCCGATTGAACAATAAATAACCATTTGATTATTGTGCTGGCTACAGTCACACAGCAAGTCCCTATGAATATGCCCTCATGACGCTTGCTCCGTGTCACGGAACTTGATCCCGTTATCGGGGATTCTCGGCGACATACATTTTATACACATCATGTCGAAAACAGTCAAGGGCCTACGCTCGATGCTTTACTCGTACTGCCAGGACCATCCCGGAGCTTATTGTGGAAGATATAGTTGACGTCATCGCTTAACTCGTTAGCGGGGGACGTAAAGTGCCTGATCCCCTGCGAGTCGTAACCATCTAGCGTCAAGTAGGGCTCGTCATCAATTATGACCATGAGCCACGCCATCGTGCTTCGTCGGAAAGATATTTTTCATCAACACCAACAGCCGCTCCTTCAGGGTGATTGCTTATTCCTCAGGTTAGGCCGACCCCGACTGACGCGGACCAAAATGTTCATTTCGGTCCATTAAACAGCATTTCATCACTATTTGGTCGATTGCTCCGATCTTCCGGGTCAAAGCGCAGAACGGTGAAACTGTCTAATTCTCTTCCTCTTCAACTTATGCTGCATTTTATGGTCGGGCGGCCAGAATCAGGCTTCCGTTCGACCGTGAACTCAGGTGTGCCACAAGGAAGTCATCTAGGCCGCTCACTTTTCGTATTAGTGATGAACAGTATTCCCACCTTCATCGACAGAGCAAACATTCTGGTATACGCCGATTATCAAACTCAAACTCAAACTATTCTTACCAGTAAAGACCGTCAAAGAATTTTTTGCCCTGCAACAAGATTTTGTGAACTTCGGGAGATTCTGTGCTGACTGTGGGCTGTCAGTGAATCCCGGGAAATGTTCTGTTTTGACGTTTACTAGGAGATCAGCACCAATTATATTCAAGTATAGCCACGAAGAAACAGATATTCCGTGAGTGACAGTGATACGAGACTTAGGAGTTGTGTTCGATGAAAAACTCTCGTTCAACTGCCGTATCAATAATTTAGTCAAGGAATGTTTGCACTAGTGCGTCGATTTGGCCGCATGCACTGCTTGCTATATTTACTGGCTTAGTTCGATCCAAACTGGACTTTGCGAGTATCATCTGGAGACCGCAGTATACCTATCAAGTCAATCGGCTGGAAGGCATTCAGAAAAAAATCGTAAGATTTGCTTTGAGAAACTTAGTACGGAACAACGACGAACTCCCTCCGTATGAGCAGCTTTGTATGCTTGTCGATCTGGACACCGTGACAGCCAGACATAAAATAACGGATGTTATCTTCATTGTCAATGTATTGAATGGTCGAGTGAGAAGCCAGGTGTTAAGCGACAAATTGAGTCTGAACAGGAGCCCAGCTGTCCTTCGTCGGCTCAGAACTTTTGAACCTCCTCTACGAAGCAGAAATTATTCGCAGCATGAAGCGACATGCAGGTTCATGAACGAGTTTAACGGGCTTCAAAATATAATAACACTGTAAATGTTTTTATAACTGTAGTCTAATTAATGCTTAAGGGCAAAAAAGCCTACAAAAGCCAGAGCAAATACAAATAAATAAGCGACGCTCTCGCTTTTATCCAGAATGGAGAGGACGTTGTAAATGCCGTATCGGCCTATCCCTGGCGGACATGTATAGTGTCTCACGATATCCAGCATTTTCACTCCGTAGGGGAGCTAGCAGTACGAACAAAACATCGAGCGCAGTCGCACATAGTCACACATGCGAGGAATGTTTTGTGGTTTATTTTCTTTCGTAACATATGGGAATTGTAAATTATTTCATTCCGTTTCAATGACTGTTGATAGTGGCTTCTGGAAACTTCCGCATGCACGTTTTACCATGTTTCGATTCATAGACTTTGAGCAACTTAAGTGTGGTGTGAGGCGTCGTATTGGTATCCCGCTCGACGACGCCCGATACAAAATAATCCAAAGAATTGATATCGGGACTGGTAGGGAGCCAAATATTCTCCCAAAACACCGGAACATTTTCAGTAAGCTATTTATGTGTTTTGTTGGCATTATGAGCAGGTGCTTCGTCTTGTTAGATGAAATAATGACCAGCATCAGCAACCTCCTTCAACCACGGGACAACAACATCCTTCAGAACCTATACATCGTATAGGTATACATCGGGTGTTACCTTTGTTCCTTGTTCAAAGAAATATGGAGGTATTACATCCTACAGAGGCGCCGAGCCACTCAAAAACCGCTAAATTTTGAACGAAAGCGGAGAGTTACCTTTATTTATGATGGTACTCTCCGTTTTGTTTCCAAATTTATCGGATTTTGAGTATTTCGGCACCTCTGTAATCTACAGTCTCTGTAATTACATCCCCCTCGCTGAAGACTACACCTAGAACCATGGCAACACTTTTACCGACCGAACTATCTCCTTTACGCTTGCTCCGGCGCGCAATAAAATGACGACGGCTGACCGATTATTTTCTTGTGCCGACATCTTCCAGTTTACTCAACACTGTTTGTTTACATCTGACACCCAACAGTATAAGCTATTCAATGCTGTCAGTTTTATCTGAATATTATTTCGCAAGCATGAGAAATTGCTATTTGAATTGATATACCCTCTCTACCTGTCGGATTTTATTCTCTTCAAAAAGCGAAGAGAATTTTCACTTTTATAATGCTTTACTGCTTTGCTCTGTCTCTATTTCGTTTCATCTATCTTTCTCTGCCGGAGCACTAAAGAATGTATACTCTCGAGGTCACGGAGCAAATTGTCTCAGTTCATATAATTGCCGGTCCGATATTTTGTTTAGCATTCGAAGCAAATAGTCACTCTGCTGTGTGGTATGAAGAAAAAATTAATTCTGCTTGCAGTTGGGCTCGTTTTGCGCAAAATGAGTAGTTCTAAGAGACAGCAATATGCTCACTCTGGGGCAGAGCAAACAATTGAACAACAAACGAAAGCACTTGGTCGCTGTAGCACGCAGATTTCGCTGTCTCTTTTTGATTAAGATGAGCAAAAATAAGCCTGCTACTGACATGTTCTAACATAACACTTGTATTTCATTTAGGATGGCACAAGAACTAGCAAGCAAGCGATCACTTGCTTACCAGTAAATTGAGAATTGCTTACAAGCGAACTTCACATAATAATAGCCCATGTAATGCAATTCAATTTGCCAGTAAATGGTTAAAAACTTTTATTGAATTTCAAACATTAGAACATTCAATTTACAATAAAACGATAAGAACATTATTGCATTCTGGTTGATGATTTTATCGATCTTTAATTTGTAACAATAACCTCCGGGACGTTGCAACCAGTAAATAGTTGGCTTATTGTCGTAATTAGTTTTCGTCATCCGTCTTACGATATTATTTCCGCAATTAATTTTCCATCGACCCGTTTTTCGATTGCATAAATTATGATACCGTATTGTTGCAAGGATTGAAGCAATCAATTAATTTCAAGTAAATCCCTGGATAAACCCGCCTGATGCAACCCTTCGTACTCTCCGGTTGGCCCCAAAGACGAGGAAGACATCCAGAGGCAGAGTGCAGGCAAAAGATGAAAAGTATGCACTCGGAATCCTACACACCGACACCGATGTGTGTGATTATTTATGCATATGTCGGTATAAATGCGATACCCACTCACTTTGGCTGGGAAGATGGAAAGGAAGGAGAGGCAGCTGGGAGTCAGACAAATGAGCTTCGGCACATCACGGCAGGAATAACATATAAATACACACTTACGGTGTTGCAGCAAAGGTATAAAATATTTGTAAGTCTAGAAGCGGCTGAAAAGAACTAGCATAAATAAGCCACACTTATGCATGGATGAAGTGCATGAAAAGGATTTAAGGATAATACGGGATAGGCTCACTCCTTCCGCATCCTCGCTAAGTATCTGGTCTTCTTCCTCTGTTCGTCGGGCTTTGATCGTTGATGTCGCGGAAAATGATTTCCCAAGCACACTCAGTCATAAGTACTTGTTCACGCGTTCATGACAAGTCAGCGGTGAATCGAAATGGGCAGAAGCGAAGGGGAACGAAGATGGAAGATTAAATGTTTCTTTAAAGCAGACCGACACAGTGGCAAATTCTTCTGAGAGGAAACCCCCTTGTGTGTGCAAGCCCTATTCGGAAACTGACTGCAGAAAAAAAAATCAAATCTAAACATTTAATTCATTCAGTCATAAATCCAGCCACACGCACCAGTTCGAATGGACATCCAGAGAAAGGAGAAAAAAAAGCGCTGATAGCATCAACAACATCAACAGGGAGCGCACAAAGCGTGCAAATTGAGAGTGGCAATAAAGTTGCAATCCGGACCGGTGGTGCTCGCGTGCCAATTGCCTTCGTGGCCATCCAGCGAACGCAAACACGGTCCGGCCCGGCCTGCCTGCCTCGGTTCCATCGACCGTCGACCAGTGCCAGTGAGTGGCCAGAGCCAGTGCCAGTGCCAGCGCCAGGTCCGTTCGTCGTCAACTGGCCGTAACGAGCATAACAATTGTTGTTGGTTTGGTTTATTTTTTTGTTTCCGCACGATGTATGTACCTCTATGCAGTTTGTGTGGCTCCACCTCAATGCTGCTGCTGCTACTGCATGCACATTAGAAGCTTTGTTAAACTTGAAGTGATAAAACAAAGAGGAAAACGCGGTAAAATTTTTGAAGTTATTGACGGTGGTTTGATCAGGTATAAAATGAATAGGACGAAGCGCATTCGTACTGATTTCACCTCGTTAATTAGACGTGCTGCTCAATATGTGAATATTAAATGGTTATTAGCTGTGCTGAGTTATCGAACATCGAGCCAATGATAGGTAATTCAAACACTTGAGGCAATCATCTTTTAATCCTCAATTCCTGATTGATAGATTTCGTATAATTAAGATAGTTTTACGTTGTTTAACCACCGACAAAATGGTGAGACTTCTTACATGTGTTCCTCATATATTTTTGGAAAGGGACGAAGTGTCTGATGCGAAGAATAATTACTTGGAGGAACTGGGAAATTTCGTAATAAGCCAAAGAGGTGGTTGTCAATGTCAGATGGGGCACGCATCCACGCTCTTTCGCTTGGTACCTGAATGTTTTACTCACTAAACTACTGCCATCCGATATATTGGGTAGTCTACTGCCTAGTTTTGTTTTATTCCCCCAATTCTGTCATTCCCGTGTATACGCACCATACACTCCATGCGACGGAATTATTTTTGTATGACTGCTCTTTGTTTCTACCGCCGAGAAGACTCTATACGTGATCAATATAGACTAAAAATATATTAGGCTGTGCAATGGAAGGTGGGGCTTCCACCCAAGCTCTTTCGGCAGAAATCGTCGTTTGCATTTTCATAAAAAAATCTTCTATGAAACTTATCAATTTTTGACATCAAAGCTGTCAGGGAAATTTTAAACTTCTGTATGGAGTTTTCTGAAATTGGCAAAAGGTCAACGTGTTTCTCTTCATTTACTGTATCAATGATGTTATATAAACTAGTTATTTATGACTGAATTCAGAAAACTGATCTACGTTTCAAATTTTGTCGGAAATATCCGAAAATTATTATTTATTCCATCCGCCTTTAATGATGCTATTTACCACCGGCACTCAACTAGCTAGCAGTATTTCTCAATTCAACACGATTGCCCGATAGGGGCAGCACAAAATTAGCATAATATTCAATCATTACAAGTGAAGCGCGTAGCCCAACGGTCAACATTTTGCCCCTCACCCTTTGCAGCCTTACGAGACCCCGTGCCTTCTTCCCTGGGTGTCTTCTGGTATCAACACAGGAATAGACCGTGTTTTTGGCTGCCAGCGCCCATCCGGAGGACGAAATAATAAACGTTCGACCAAAAACGAAAATAATGATGTAAACTTTTTGGCTAATACTTCTTGGCCGAACTGACTGGACAGCGCCGTCGAGATCCGGTGAACCCTTCTTCGTCGAACCAAAACGGCAAAGTAGCTATAATCATGAAATTCCTCCAATTACCCGAAATAACTCAATTTAGAATATTTTTCGGCTATCGGTTTAGAGCCTCCGCCGAAGATCGGCGTTTTTTGGTCGGATTTATTGTTTCCGGAATCCGCTGGTTCCGTAAAGTAATAGAAACATGTGTTTTTCGGCGGAATTTTGGCCCTATCGGTCGGCTGAAATCACATTCAGCAGAAAATTGCACCGACAATTGAAATTGCATAATGCATACGTGGCGGTGCTTTACTTCTACATTATATAGAGCCAAACGATTGCATAAATGGCGCAAATTATAATCTTCGCCCCGGTATTCGGAAGGCAAGAAAGACCCGACCCGAAGTGTAGTGCAAATAATTTCCGCAGTTTAAAGAAAATTGTTATTCTAAACGGTTGCCACGGCACACGTTCCCGAAGGCGAATGTCTTTGATGTGTAGTTTTTCTTTTCGGTAAGCGAAACGTAAAGAAATTGCACTGCTAGGTCACATCCGGAACGAAATCCTTAGAAAGCTTCAGCAGAAGAGAAGAGGAAAATTGTCTAATTTTTATTCTAAGTCGCTGCGCGAAAGCGCTAGTGAATGAAAATAAAACACACGTCAGCTCTGCCGCTATCTTCCATCAATCAAGAAGCGAAGCAGCTTTTCCATCGACCACCGCCGCACGAAGAAAAAGTCATTTACCTCCCACCTACCAGTCAGTCCGACGGGTGTCGGGTAACGACGTCACAGGAATTTCTTAAAAGCGAAGGCAAAAACTTTAGCCGGTAAAACAAACTCTTCGACACTTCCTCGTTTTCCAGCCGTGCCGGGTGAAATGTGGGCGGTTGATGCATAAAACATCAAATGTACTGCATGCATGCATGCAGAGTGTACAGGAGAACAACCGAAATCCGGCGGAATTGTACTAAAAAGTGCATTTAATATAATAAATATGCCGCTTTCTCGTGTGAAATATATGTTTGATCGAAACGATAATTTCTTTTTCCACGGCTTGTTGCGGCGGCGGCGGCGGCTACGGCAGCAGCGGTGGGCGGCAAAGTTTCTTCGCCATTCGAGTGTGCAACAGGAAGTCAACTAAAACGAGAATTCATACTTGTGATGCAGTTTCTTACCCTTTCGGGTGCGGGTGTTCTGCGGGCAACAACGGAACTGGAAAGAGGATGGCTTCGGTGGTGGTGGTGGTACGTTATAAGCCTATATTTTTCGATATAAAATCAGCTTTCTTATTAATATATGCTTTTTGAGTGGCATGGTTGGTGCATTGGTGTTGCTGTGAAATGGGATGATGTCAAGCATGTCCCTGAAATAAGTACCGTGTGCCTTGGTTTCTGGAACTTGATTCATTTTTCGGTGGGTTGGGTTTCGTTGTTTTGCTATGGGTATTGATTTTATGTTCGGATTACATTGTTGCCCCTTTTTTGAAGGCGAATGTATTTGCGATCTGTTAGCCGATTATACGTCAAGGATTTATTCCTTCAGTCCAGTAATTGTAGGAATATGTATTGAAATTGTAGATAATGATAAAGCACGTCTCATCCTTCTCTGGAATGGTTAAAGAACAGGACGAAGATCGCACTCCAGAGTCCTGCCGAGCTAGATCTCCTTGATTTACCTTATGGTTTTGGTTCTTTCGACGGAATAGCCTGGTAATTGGTGATTTTGGACGAGAGCAATCACCGCTGACGATCGCTTAAACTGACTCAGCTTCAGCTGATTCGAATTTTTCACTCTTCTCTCTAACAACGAAAACGGATCGTGAAACTTCTTTCTCATCTTTGATCTTGATGTTCTCATCTGTGATCTGAGTCTTGATGCCGAGTCCTAAAACTTGCTTCCGACACCGGTCTCACAAAACAAAAGTGTAAGTTCGAGCAACACGACATTCAAAAAGTGATATCGAAGTCTTTCGATTTTGATCTTCTTTTGAAAGGTTTTCGCGTAGAATAGAATAACAATTATATGCGAAGAACGCCCGCCCTCTACGCTGCTACCAACCTCATTCTGTCTGTTTCGACGGATCTTAATTTTCTTTAACGTATTTCGAACGAACTCGTCCATTTGGGTTTGCTGGTGGCAGGACCGGCGCTAGCCCATTTGTCACTAAACGCAAACCCTTAAAAAGGCGCCCCCATAACTTAGTCGTAAAAATAAGTAGGATTTATACGGATGTGTCGAGACAGTCAATGAATTGACGATGAATAGCCCGGAAATGAGTACAGTAGAGAGAATTTCTTGATACGGCATGAGCGACCTTGGCACTTCCTCCAAATACAGGCCGCGAATATAGAGTTCCCACGCATCATTAGTTCGTTGACTTCAAAGCCGCATATGATACCATCGACCGAAAAGAGCTAAGGAAAGTCATAAGTGAGTGTAGCTTCCGCAGAAATGTCATCAAACTGAATCAATCTACGAAGGACGGTACACAGTGCAGTGTAGATTGTCGAGATTCGAATCACACAGAGGGCTTCACCAAGATGACGGTCTCTCACAGCTGCTGTTCAACATAGCGCTATCAAGGTGTTATGAATCAAGCGGATATCAACACGACGTCGCTTCAACAGTAATGTAAAGATCAACGATAATGAGTCAGAAGTAGTCGATGAATTTGTCAATCTTGGCTTAATGGTAATGGCAGACAATGACACCAGCCGTTAGATTCGACGGCATGTTATCAGCCGAAGTCGTGCTTACTAAGGGCTTCACAATCAATAACAGACGAATAGGCTAAGCCCTAAGCTAATGCTTCAGGAGGACCTGCGAGTACTCGGAGTTTTCGAGAAACGAGTGCTAAGAACGATCTTCGCCGGCGTATACAGGAGAACAAAATATGGAGGTGGAGGATGAACCATGAACTCGCACAGCTCTATGGTGAACCCAGCATTCAAAAGGTGACTAAAGCTGGATGGATACGATTGGCAGGGCATGTTGCAAGAATGCCGGACAACTACCCTGCAAAGATGGTATTCGCTTCATATTCGGGAGGAACAAGACGATTAGAAGCGCAGCGAGCAAGATGGTTAAACCAGGTGCAGCGAGGTTTTGCGAGAAGTATGCGGTGCCTAACGAATTGGAGAGCAGTAACCCACAACCGAGTAAATTGGAGAAATTATATTTATTAGGCATTATCTTAGGACGACAAGTCAAGTAAGTAAGTAAGCGAGCTAGAGGAGGAGGAGAAACCTGTACCAAAAAATCTAAAATTATGTTAATCGTTATTTATTGACAACCGTTATTTTATTGATAACTTATTTATTTAATATACCAATCTTTTTCAAGTAACGGAAATGGCGCCCCCTCAAAGTGGCGCTCAAAGCAACTGATTGTTTTGCTTAAGGGAAGCGCCGGCCCTGGCTGGTGGAATGAAGAATATCATCCACTTTCGTTCGACAAACCGATCCGTCGGAATAAATAAGGTTATAAATCCCGATAAGATTTCTCGGTCAGACGTAGTCCGACACAAGCAAACCATTTGCTTACGCCTGTCCTACGTCGTACGATATATTTTTACGGGGATACTATCGTATGCTTCCGTGTGCTTTCCTAAAAAAAATCTCTCTCTACCGCCAACTTTTTATTAGCATCTGTAGAAGTCCAGTATTTAGGATTCGTGTGGGTATTTTCAGCCTATTAAATAAGCCTAAACAATAACCTAAAGGTGACCTAAACAATATTTATGAATTACGTTGAAACTATATTTATTCGAGACAAGATTTTGGTTTGGCAATTGGTTGGATAACATTTACTGAATATCCGATTGTGTTTCTGATCTGAACTGATATCTGACTGTATTTCCGATTTACTGAATATCTGATTGTACTGAATATCTGATTGTTTTAATGAAACGCTTTAAAATTTGAGTTATAGTTGCGAGAAATAATGAGATTCCTGCGATTATTTTTGGCTTATTTTTTATTGTGGCGTCGGTGTAGTTTGAATTTCCATAACTCAATGGGTGGTACTGCGCATGCACCCACCGCAATTTCTTAACTACGCAATTAAAAATAAAGCTAATGTTTAGCATATTGTTGGGGCCTATTGAAGGCTTATCACCGTCCAAAAACCAGCTATATCTATTTAAAGAAACCTGAGAAATTTCGATGATCAAACAGCAGGTTTATGTGTCAGTGTTCCTCGGTCGCACCCACCCACCGTTGGCGTGATCTATCTTGAAGCCGATGTCCTCGTCCAGGTTCCCTGCTGAACACTATTTTCGCTGACCTTTCTTCTGGCATTCGGGCTACATGTTCAGCCCACTGTAACCGCTGGCGCCTGATCAGCTGCATAATGCGATCATATTTATACACGTTGTACAACTCGTGGCTCATGCGTTTACGTCATCCACCGTTTTTCATCTTGCCGCCAAGAATTGACCGCAAAATTTTTCGTTCAAACTTCAAATACATCAAGTATACGCCGGTCTGCTTCTCTCAACGTCCATGACTCATGACCGTAGAGGGTCACCGGCAATATTGATGTTTTGTACATAACTAATTTTATACGCGTCCGCAAACTTCGTGATTTTAGCTGGCTACGGAGTGCGTAGATAGCCCTATTTGCAGCAACAATACGTCTCTTCCAGGGAATCAAAATATCATTGTTCATACGTAGTGTTCGGTTATTCCGGGAAAGGACACCCTTTGGATCAGCTAGGTAGCAGATCAAAGCTAGAAAAATATTTATTTCAATTTTGTTTGTTACAAACTTCACTGTTACCTTACATATTTAGTGTTCTTGTAAATTTTCACGTTTATTTATCCTCCACGTGTCCTTACGAATCTATTTCGACGCCTGTGATAATTGTTTTGTGTTTTATTAGATATTGTTGCGCGTTATTTACTATTTTTACCACTTACACTTTCCGTACTTAAATTTCCTTTCTAATCTTCCACCTTTATTTTAATCTACCCTTTATAATTTCTAAGAACCATGTATAGAAATCGACCTGTGATAAATTCTGTGATATTAGATTTTAAGCTTTATTAATTTAAGTTTAGCTTCAATCATCAATTTTTAGCACTTTATTACCTTACGCTTTTCGCGTTCTATCAGTCTCCCACTTCCTATATAACTCCAATTATCCTATCTATCTATCCTAATCCTATTTTTCACCTTCTACACTTCTAAATTCCAATCTTTCGCTTTAACTTTCCGCTATGGCACTTTCCGTCTTTAACATCCATCTTCATCTATCTTTTCCGTGATGACATTTTCGACTCTGATGACATTTCCGATCGCTGTCACCTTCCGTGGCAGTGTTGCTAACACTTGATGTCTGCTGCGGTAGGGGCTGTTCGCAACACGTAGAAATAACCGACAAAAACGAAGAGCGATAAACCAGTTATACTCTGTCTATAAAACGAACATACGTAGCAACCAGAATGTATTACGATAACAAAATAATAGGACAAATGGATGTCCCTTCACAGCAGCAAGCAGGACAACTTTCAATAAGAATATATTTTTATGCGCACTCGCTCTCACAAACGCTTGTTGTTAGTGATGCAGGTATACAATAAAATATGTCTTTGTCGCCAGTCGGCTGGTTAAAGACAATACTTTATCAGCAACTTGAACAAAAGGGACAAACAGCAAAAACCGTAAGAAAAAGACTAGCTTGCTTTGACCTAAAGTCTGGCGTACAAAAGTTACCAATGTTACCTTGGTAAATGGTAACTACCAAACACTGCCGCTGCCGACATAGTAGGGATGGGCGATACTAAGCAAAGTATCGAATACCTTGGTATCGGCGATACTTACCAATATTCGATACCAAGTATCGAAGTATCGGCGATAAAGTATCGATACTATCGATACCACCGGTATCGAACCTTTTTTTTCAAAATGCAAGAAAAAAGATGAAAATGTTATTGTAAATTCTCCACCTTATCGAACGCGATAAATTGTAACTGTCGCGGACGAAATCGTCGCCAAATTCGCCCCGAGCTGATCTCAGGTCGCGAGTGCAAAATTAATTTTTTTGCCTCCAACGATTTCAAACTGCCAGAAAATTGTGCAGCGCGTTTTGTTACGGTACGGGGAATATTTTCACTAAAACGACAATTACCATTATGTGAGATAAGATTTAGTCAGAGGTTCAAGTTTTACCGAGACAATGACCCAAAGAACAAAGCACTTAAGAAACGCACGGTTGCTTTACAACTGCTCAAAACTTATTGATACTCCACCACAATATCTCCAGATATCAATCCCACTGAAAACCTTTTGGAATATTTCGACAAAAAAGTTAGAAACCGTCAGATTTCTAACAAAAACAATGTTAGAAAGCACTATTCTAGAAAGTCGGAAAAATCGAATTTTTTTGCGTTTTCGAGACGCTTAACCATTAAGAAAGGTCATACCAACAGGATTTTTTAATATCTGATCTTGTTGAAAACTTAAGGTAAATATTGTGGAGTCACTTCAAGCGAGCAAGTCCATTGCTCTACGAAACTTTGAACGCGTTTTCCCCGAAACCATGCTTCTTTAGCTGGCGGTACGTGTATCTCAGAATCTAGTGGACCGATTTGGCTGAAATTTTTTTTCAGCATGTAAAATGAATTATCAAAAATGTTGGTAATTTTTCGAATTTTCAAAAACCGCTACGTAACAATTTAGGTATTAACCTAAAGCTTCAAAATCATCCTTCAAATCCGTTCTACGATACTCAGTTGGTTCCCGGCACGTACCGCCATTCTGCCCTTAACTAATGTTCCGGAACCGAAGTGGCCATTAGTCAACAAAATATTCCCTAACTTACTTCGAGTGCAAGTTTGGGGTCGTATCTTTCAAATGACGCAAAGAAAACGAATTTCGGATTGAAAATGAATGATTGAGCGCAAGCTCAAAACTGGCCATTTGGACCCCAATGCATAACATTTTTATAAAATTCATTAAATTAATGTAACATCAGAATGAGATTCTAGGGGCTCGCTTACTTTGCTTGATTTGCCTGTATCGTTAACGCTACCGAGGAGTTTGACCTGCCGAAAACGGCCAATGACCCGTGTACAGTCGGGAGAGGTTGGCTAGCTATATAAACTGTTCGCTAGAAGACAACTTTAATCGAAAGTACAATTTCAAGCACCGCGCAAAAGAACCTCGCGAGGCAGTTTTCCGGTTACCAAGGACGGTCTATCTAAGGATCACCTTGCCTTGATCTTTTACTTTGATGTTACCTGTGAAAGAGGCGAGTGGCCCATAATTTTGTTCACATCGTGATTAATGCATGTGCAGTAATGTAATGTGATGAAATGCATGAAGATTTGTCACAAGTCTAGCTTAGCAATCATCTTTTCCCTTAAATAGGCAGTTTTCCCTACCACAACTCCCGTGTGCAACCGTATTTCGAGCGGACAAATGTGCTACCGTCTTCCGGGGATACTTGCAATACCGGGGTTACTTGCAACACTTCTGCGCATCGCGCTTTTGACAGCTCTAACGCATTTGTTTGTTAACATAACTATTTGTAGCCAATACCGTTTGAAAGAAGAGACGTTTAGTTACTGATTAGTTAAGTTTAATCCGTTATATCATTTGTTCGCTTGTTTTTATAAGATTGGAAAGTAATTTCACTTTCAGAGTAGGAAAAATGAATGTGCAAAGTTGCGTCAGTTCATTGACATTATTTTTTATCGTTTAGTTCCTGTACACAATTAGTGCATCATATCAGCTAACAAATAACAATTTACTATTATTTACAATTTACTTTGAGCTTTGTTTATGTTTTGAACTTGGAGAAGAAACGATGAATTCGTGTTGTTACTTCCAATATGGCGCGGCTTTCAGCACTTGTAAAATAGATAATTATCGTAATAGACAAGCTAAGTTTGCGTCTGTACGATGTAATTTTATCTACTGCGTCTACAGAAAAATTAAAATTGTGAAAAATTCCACGTGCCTTAAAACGGCAATTTGGAGTTCGCCTACATGCTGAATTTTTACCGAATATCTTTAAAAAATGAGATAGACGAAATTGGGAAGCAAATACGCCTCCAGTACCACTTGTTTTACTGCAAACACACTCAAAATATCTAAAAATAGTCATTCGCGGTTTGAAATCAAATTTAAAATCATAAAAAACGCAAAGTCATAAAAGTGTTGCCAGTAACCCCGTTTACTGGGTTCATTCTACAAATTCACTTAGTTGATATTTTTTCTCATAATCATAAATCAAGAGTACTAACCACTATACAAGTTTTGGCTACTTATACTTGGACCTAAACAGTACACTTCGAAAGTTATACCAAGTCAAAGTTCAAAAGTGTTGCAAGTTTCCCCAGATGACGGTACGAGAGGCATGACACCTATTATTGCCAAGAGGCGGTATGTTGAGATACCACGTATGGGATATCTTTCAGTTGAACAGATTCGTCACGGAACACACTATTGTACCAGTGTTTGTTCTTGTTCCGTTGTTCAGTATCAAGATTTCCCTGTATGATACAACACCGGACATAGCATCCGGTTGCATCCGTCAACTTGCGCCCTGTACGAGATAGGTTGGCTTAAAAGAATTCGGTAACATTGAATAACATCAAACAGCAACAAGCATCGTCTAATAACTAGCCATTAAGCTCAACCGCCTAAGCCAATGAGCTTAAGCAACCATTGAGTAAACCAACAAATTTAGTGCACACTGTGCGCTGTACGCAGGAAAAGCAGTATCGGGATCTGCGTGGCGCGGATGTTAATTTCGCACACCAACAACCCGCAGCAACGGTAAACTTCAAGTAAAAACTCGGGTATTGAATAAGTACATTTTTCGTTAATTTGTTAATGCGCATGCGACTTAAAGTTTTCCACGACCGTATTTTGTAGCTAGCCAGTGAAAATAGAAATGGAAAAGGATAGGAAAAATTAGGTCTAGGCAAAATGAAAGTTATTAAAAACCAGTGAATAAATAACTTATACAATTTAAGAGCGAATAGTTTCGTTAAGGGCCGATCTTAAATAATTCTAGTTTGCTAGTTTTCTAGTTTAGAAATAATGCGACGAACCTCCATGCGGGGGTTCTCATGTCTTTGGTTGGTGGAGTTCTAATAGTTTGAGTCCTTTTCCTACCAGAGAGGTTGACTCCGGAATCAGCTAGAAACACTAATCGTTCACAATTATTTTCATGTGGAAGCTGGACTTAGCCACTGATGAAAATCTCGCGTCATTTTGTCTGTTGTAGCAAGATCAAGTACTGTATTCAAGTATCAGGTCTATGCGTAGGTATGGTGATCCGACGTTTCAAACCGAGCGCATGGTGTTTTAAATCTGTCAACATGCTTCGCTTCTCGAACTCTGTTTCTGTTTCTGTTTCTGTTTGCAGCACAAGGTGGGGCAGTTAGAGCCAAGTCTGTCCAGGGCTGAGATAAGGTGGTTGTGATAATGTTAAAAGAATCCGTGCGGATTACGCTAGCTCCATAATGTATTGGTGATTATGGATTAATGGGCGGAAGAAGAGTGACAGAACTTGGCTTGATATAATTGTGTGCTTGGTCAATATAGCATAAGATGGCTTGTACTTATCTTGTTTTCTCCTTCCTTTGTTTGTTTCCTCATCTTGTTCGTAGTCAATCTTGATTAAACCTGAAGCAGGCTCCACGCCGGCCGTCCTCTCCATCGTTGTCACCAGTGTGGTCATCTGTGGCTGGTCTCTTGCCTCCCCTCACAGCAACATTATTGTTGCCGTGAGAAGAAGCGATACAGATCAGGCAGAAAAGAAAAGAAAAGAAAAGAAAAGAGGAATTTTTTAGTCAACATGTTGATTGCAATTTTCAAGTTAGTAATATCACGAGAATTCTATGTCTGTCCATCACCTATGCTACTACCGACTAACTACTCGCTAGGCTGGACGCTACTCATCTCCCAAATACCCATGTCATCACGATTGACCCAGCGCTGTTCCACAACCTATGCTCATTAAAAGCCACAGCCGCCTCTTTATCTCCCATCTTTGCAGTATTGTAGCTGATGGCGTAAATTTTCGAATATTTTGTGCGGAATATTATTCAAGAGCAATATTATCGCTCAGAACTATCGAAAAACTACTTGAACTTCCGAAAAATAGAGCAGATGCGATGTAATGTGGACTGGTACTCGCTCGTATTATTCCCGGTGGCATTAATTGCATATTTGTAGCGGTAGTCAACCGATTTGTCGGTATGCTCTTCAGACCGTGGTCAATTGAAATGATTCTGTAACTAAGAAGGGATGAGGTGGATCAAAAAGAACTTCACTTGGAGATATGTATATATGCCGTGTTAGGTCTTAAGTGCAAGCTGTCACTAAAGCAAGACTTAATAAGATGTTAACGACGTTGATAATTCTGTGAGGATGGTATTGAATCGAAAAATAAATCCTCATACCACGGCCATATATTATGTACTATGACCCCATTTTAGGAAGTGGAAATGATTGAGGACAGCCCTTCGCTATCGCTTGAATCAGCCAGAGAATCGAATACCTGTTTTTACTTGAAGAAGTTTCAACTCTAAAAAGATTTAGTTAGAAATGGAATTTCAGTTGAAGTCTGCCAGCATTGGGCAATGGACAGAACAAGATATATATCGAGGCTATAAATCTTTTCGAGTGATCCACTAAGTCCGACCGCGACGACAGCCGCAAGAATGGAGAGGAGCAGGCCGCCGGTGAGTTGCCACCGTTCGACTTGATGGACTCTCCGACAGAGGCTCATCAGCATTAGGAAGGCCCTTGGGAGACAAACAGCGTCATACATGATCATTTTATGTTGTTAGTTGAATACCGTTAACGCGGTTAGTCACAAGACATGCAAATCATTCTAATAAAGGAGGGAAATAAAAAAAAAATAAAAAAAAAAATAAAAAAAAAAAAAAATTATAATTACATCCAAAACAATACAATAGAGGTGACAGTAACAGCAACAATAGCAATATTAGTAATAATAGTAATAGCATAGGAAGCTGATACAGGAAACACAGCTACTGACTATAACTTCCTGCCCATTAATAATTGTAATTTGGCAGCATAGGTATAAGAATTTCCGACTCATCATAGAACACTCAAACATATATTCATTCGTACCTATACACCCATGCACACTCATACATGCATACACATGTATACATGTACGTGTGTGTATATTTTCAGTGCTGTGCTGTCCATAATCGCATAACAGCCACAAATTCTATGGCAATCTCATAGAAAATGTCTCGATTACGCAAATAAAGACATCACATCATTTTTGAACACTCGTTCGTTCTAACTAGCGATACATTTTAATTTTCATGAGTAAGTCAAAATCTCATGAATGGTGGGTAGGATTTGGTTTCAGTTTTCTAGAGAAATTTCTGTGCTTACCAGCAATTCATCTAGGGAACCGAGTAAGCCCTCCCGGTGCTTCGGCCCAAACGGATTGAATTTAAAATCAAATCCGTTCGATTTCGCTCCATTCCGCTTTACGAGACACATGCTACACATAAAGCTAAATTATGCAATACTACATACTACACATATATCCAACTTAAACTATAAACATTCTACATGCGGAACTAAGAATTTTTAGGTCGTTTGGCCGAAGTACGCGTCAAACCACCTACCCATGGGAGGGAACATGCTTCGCTTCTCGAACTCGAGATAAAAAGAACCTCTCTCTACGAGGGTCTCATGCTGGGCAACCGTAAATGTTGGTGGGTGCAAGGATGGGTGGCACGGTTAATCTAAATCAGCCTTACGACGGGTTAGAAAAAAACAAACGATACCTATAAGTATCGCTTGAAAAGTATCGATACCACTACTCATTGGTATCCGGAGGTATCGATGCCAAAATACTCGATACTTTAGGGTAAGGTATCGATACCGAGTGTATCGATTACTAGTATCGCCCATGCCTACCGACATAGTGTAACATGATTAGGATTGCTTTTGTAGCGTACAATACGTATTGCATACAGCAGTGTGTCTTTTTCGCAGGCAACAACAGAGTTGTCATGAAACATCTATAAACAGCTACGATAACTTGTCTTTGTCCTAACTTCCATGCAGTAGTGACAAACTTTCATCATACATTGTCGCCATATCTGCCATAATTCATTTCTTTTTACAGAATCGTACGCTGCCTTAAAATCCACAAACAGATGCTTCTGGTGCTAGTGTACATTAAACCGTCTTTATACACTAACGCTAGATACAAGTGGTTGATTTTCAATGGTCCATTTATTTAGTATGGATTTTTATTCAATGTGCTAGAAGCGTTCTTGGCGCCTCTGCCTCCCACATTTGTAGTAGTGTAAAAAGTTTGTTTGGGATGGAATTAACAACAAGATGATTTTTTTGTAAGTGAATAAAAATTGATTTATATTTTCATATCAGAGGGGAATTTTTGAGTTCCTTCTTGATAAATAGAGGTAGAATGGTTCTGTGTTACTGTATTAATCGCTGTTAAAATTCCAAAAAAGTAAATGTGAGCGTAATTGTGTGTCTTCCAAACCATCTTTGAGAGCCGAACACGTAAGCGAATGCTTCAATTTTTCCAGCAGGTTTCGCAGCTACTTGTTGAGTTTCTTCTATTGACTCATAGCTACCGAAACTGCTCTGGAAGGAACCTTCTTATCGATACCCGATAATAATTGTCAGACAGACGTCGTCACCCAAGTAACAATTTGGGTTTTATTACGCTCTTATGATGGCATTTAAGGCCAAAATTGGTCATGAAAACCGCCATAAGAGTACAATAAAACTCACATTGTTGCTTGGGCAGACACAAGCTAACTTTTTGTTTGCGTCTGTCCTATGTCGTGCGACAATGACGCGACGGACTGATTCTGGTCGATTGGTTTTTAAAAAATGGCTTTCTCCATGTGGGGGGTACATGAAAAATTTGGTTCCATTTGGTTGGTTATTGAGGGGTGGGGGTGGCCGCCCCCTTTTAAAGGTGGAAGGGACCTCAGTGCACCATAGAAAAAAATTCTACCTCTGAAAACCCCTATATGCCAAATTTAGTTCCATTTGCTTGATTAGTTCTCGAGTTATGAGCAAATTTGTATTTCATTTGTATGGGAGCCCCCGCTCTTAAAGGAGGGAGGGGTCTCAGTACACCATAGAAACAATTCTTGCTTCCAAAAACTCCCACATGCAAAATTTGGTTCCATTGGCTTGATTAGTTATCGAGTTATGCAGAAACTTATGTTTCATTTGTATGGTACAGTACTCTTAGAAGGGGAGGGGTCTCTAACCATCATAAGAACCTTCTCCGGTCCCAAAAACCTCTGCATAAATATTTTCACGCCGATCGGTTTAGTAATTTGCGAGTCTATAAGGAACATACAGACAGACAAACAAAAATTTATTTTTAGGGGACATGTGTACCTAGCTGGGCAATATGCCCCAGGTCATTTATTTCTACACTAGCTAGAATTAAAATGCAAAACCGACGATAAACCTTAAAATTAGATGAAACCAGCCTACTATGCAAGTGTGTTTTTAACAGCTTCCGATGTAATTTTTTGCGTCGTTTCCGTAAGCTTTTTTGTTTACTGTAAATATCCGGTTGTCGCGGTTCGATTGCGTGAAGTGAAGTTCGAAAACATTATCTCGAGCGAAAAACCGCTGAAAAACGCTAAATTTGATTAATTATTATGGAATATTTTTCCCGACGTGTCGAATGCGGCCAATTTGCCCAACTTTTGCGGTGGTGCAATATGCCTCATTACAGATGTGGCTAACGTTAATCTTGGGAAGCCCGTTTGAGATAAATCCATTTGTTCTTAAAGGGAATATATCATACCACATTACCTTAGCTATACTTTTGGCGATCTGAATCCGAATTACCCGGCCTTTCGTTCAATTCTTACCATTAAATTCTGTACAGCCTGCCATAAGATTTTGTTCATCATAGAACGCCAGTTTGTTCTACTCAAGACAGTTTTTTTTTGGTTTTCTCCAAAGTCTATTTGATAATAGCCCATTATTTCTCGATTGTGATTGGGTATCACCTGCACGTTGTTGGCGGTATACTAATCCATGGTCTTTAACAATACCATGGTCATGGTTTCATAATATCAAGATGCCAAATCCAGCCAAAACAGCACGGAACAATCATATTACAGCAGGAAAGGCAATTTTTCCAGGCACCAGTCGATTGGGAAATTTACCTTGTTTGACGGTCGCGGTTTCATTAAAAATGTCGCTTTTCAATCCATAAGTACGGATAGTCTACTAAACGTTGGGGCGAACCAACCAACGGTTGAAAGCCCCATCAAATAGTAAATAAATAAATAGTCTACTAAACCAGACATTTCTTAGCTAACTTCGACAGTTTCATATGCTTAAAAAAATATCTGTCATTTTTCTCCTTCCGGTAAACAGTACGTAAAACTCTTATTCTAAAAGCTTGTTATAAGCCGACAACCCGGTCGTATTTCCGACTCTCGTCACCATTGTAAACAACATTACCAGCTTGTTTGCAACATCTCGAACGGAGAAGTATTAATTCCGCTGAAAAGCGCTGGCCACTCTTTTTAGCGTCGCTTTCCAATCGAGGCTTCCAGGCTGTCAACAATGTTTCCTGAGCACTTTTATTACGCTAATGACAGTTGATCTAGCTACTTTTACCCGAGAAAAATGGTAATGTTAAATCTTACTTACTTACTTTTTTTAACCAATTTCTCCTAAAAAGGTATGATAAAACTGTTTGCTTTTATTTACCAATTCAGAGCTCCGGTATTGTTCTAAAATTCGTTCTTTCGCTTGAAATGCCTCTCTCTTTTGGTTTCGTTGCCATTTAATTTTAAACAAATCATGTAGGGTATTGAATTAGTATCGGAAAACATCACGAATGCATACATCACGCAGTGCACATCAGATCACCGCGTGCGACGGACACTTGTCCATGTTTAAAACCAAATTTTAAACGTCCATAATAAATTCCGGGGAGAATGCCTTAGTAAGGTTTGGGTGTGGTTCCTCACTCACCGCGTTGCGATGTATCGTGAAGGTACTATATTCTGCCCAGTTAAGTCATTTTTATGATTCTCCCGCTATTATAAGTATTCTAGATTTGTACACTCAAGTCGCTTTTTACGCGAAGGATACGTCCCGCGTAAATCAAAACCGCGTAAAAAAACTGCGTAAATTCCGAAATTCGCTTAAAAAACCGCGTAAATTCCAAAATTCGCGTAAAAAACTTAAATTTCGCGTAAAAAAAACTTTGTGGATTTCAACACTACGCGAAAAAATAGACGTTTTGAGCACATCCGCGTAAATTCCGAAAATCGCGTAAAAAAACCGCGTAAATTCCGAAAATCGCGTAAAAAAACGCGTAAATTCCGAAATTCGCGTAAAAAACCGCGTAAAAAGGGACTTCAGTGTACTTACAACGTTGATAACAACAACGTGTAGAGCTACAGCCTATAATATCTGATAAACAATATGGTTAATAAAATTCGATCAACAATCTATATATATAAGAGTCTTGTCTGTAGCCAAAACGAGGGGCGCGATATGTATTTTCGTGGTAATAATCGCCCACATTAAGCGAAGACTCAAATCAATCATACCAGATTGCATTGAAGACAAGCAAAAGTAACGTATTGCACCTCATAGAGTTACATAGCGTAGCTCCAATTTGCTGTCAATTAGACGCGAGGCGACGCGCGCGGGTTACAGCTAGTTAAGTATATGTTCGTTTTGTAAACTTATCAACGGTGCCTAATTCTACGCACTTTCTTGCGTATGTCCCTAATTCTGCGCAAATTTTTTCCTAATTCTGCGCATCTAAAAAATAACAATAAATTTTAAACGCTGAAAGCGCATCAAAAATTACTATTTTGCTATAAATACCATTTTACTATAAATAAGTCCATTTTTGGTCGATAGTTACAAATATTTTTCGAATTTGTTAAGAAACAACCGCTCCAAAATGATCAACCATTCGTGACTTATCAATTAAAACGTGCAGAAATATTTTTTTCTAATGTCTCTACTTCAAGATGAAGCCAAAACATATCTTTGACACGTTATGTCATGTTTACTTTAATGCGCTTGGTTTTGGTTCAAAATTTTGTAAAATTTTAATTCGTACAGTGCTGAGAGAAACAGTACTGGAAGTGTTTAAAATTAGCAGCGTCATACAATTTTGTCAGGAACACTTTTTGGATTTTCAAGTAATCTCAAGCATTTTCCCATCCCACGATATCCAGCATATATGTGAGCGTATGTGGTCATATGACCTCATTCAGAAAAACGGGGAGGGAAATTACGATAAGTGCCACGGGAGAAAAAAATCCATCCAAAATGCCCTTACACAAAATGGTTTCTAAATTTGGTAGCTTCGCAAGCTTTTCCTATCCAATAGCTCATTTGAAATCCTCTTGAAAATAACTTATACATACATTCATCGTCTTCGCCCGTACCGCCGGCCCCCGGTGTTGTCGAAATTTACCCGTTAATATTATTCCTAATAATGTGTCACAATTCGGAAGGACATGTGGAAATTTTGCACCGTCTCCCGCGCACACACACCCACACACCTATGTTTTCCACAATTGGGCTTTCGAAAACAAACCGTCGACAACTCACATAGCCAGCCTGCTAGCTAGCAATTCATTCGACAGCGGGCCGAGGAACAGTAGCTCCGCCGCCGCCGCGGCCGGGGAGGCCATTGCAATGCCTTGGAAATCCGAAACCTGACACTGGCAAAAAGTTCGTACGGCAGGCATTTAAAAGGTTGGAATGTGCACAGTGCAAGGATCAAGCAAACCGAAAACCGGCTGAGCAAAAAGAGAAAATGCATAGCTTATGACATGCTGAAACAAAACTAAAGTGCATAAAATGCATCTATTTTGGAGAGGTAATGTCTTGAAAACGGTGTGGCATTATTTGACCTCTCGGTTGTCGGTCGGTTTGGGAGCGTAACGAACGAAAGAAGGAAGGGGTAAACATTATTCCTGCCGAAGAGGGGTGGAAAACTTATGTCTAAGAAATATATTTCATTTCTTTTTCATGTGTTCATTTGTAGGTCCGGGGAATTTCCCACTCCATTCCGCTGAACACACAGCAGCAAGCCATACGAGGTGGATGCACTATATACGGTTGCACTCCGCCACTTGTGGAAGAAAGGGTTTTGGACGACGTTGTAATGCTGGCAAGGTATAAATATAACGGCTGACTTGCAAGGCGAACTTACCAGCAAATGGGACAAGGATGGTAAAAAAAAGTTTTGGAAGTGGATGCCTATTCTAGTAGTAAAGTTAGTTGACTTGACACGAACTATCGCGTGAAATGGCATTAAAAAAACATTACACCATGGCGTGGTGCTTGAGATCACTAGAAAACAGGTGTAAAAAGCTTGCACTTTTGACTTTTGCGCTTGAGGTGGCGGACGAACAAAATGAGCTCGCGTTTTTCCTGCCACAATAGAAAAAAAAACCTCTTTCGGGATTATGTGGTACCAAACCAGCTGCAAGCATCCGGTGGCTTTCTTAAGCAGATAATAACTGGCACACGAATATTAGCACAGAAGTGGCCCAACTCCGGAGTCCTTCCACTACTGCACTGACTGCCGTAGTGTAAACGTTGCTGTTAGCTATTGTCGCAGGAACTGCTTGCTTCTGCATAGCAAATACGTCTTCTTCGGCGGAAAATCCTGCCTGATAAAATATGAAAATCTTCATTTGACTGTACACACAACTTGCAAACTAAGAGCTCAATCTAGAGTAAATTAATTTCTATTTAGAAAGTAACCGTCCGCTGTAGGTAGCCATTGCGTGAGCTTTATGCACACATACACTCAGTTCGGGTTCTGGCTGAGCCGGATGACAGTTTTGCTAGTTTACTCGAAGATCTTTTAATAGTTAAAATCAATGTTGTTCTGAATTATTAAACAACTACTCGGTTCTTCGGTGCGACCGTTCGGATCTGATTTACTAGCGCTCAAATCGGATCTTAAGTCGAATGCATCGCTCCGATATCGGCCATCATCCGTAGGAGCCAGAGTTTCTGCCGGTCAAGATTTGAATAAATATGTAATTAGTTCCTAGTTTTTGTTCCACATCAGTATATCCGACCCGGTTGTACGTGCGGTGGGGCTGCAGTTTCTTGGAGCTCAAGCTAGCTTAAATCGCCTACCAACCAACCAACCAACTATCATCCGGAAGCTTGTTTGTTTATCCAGTTGATCGGCAAGATGCGTTGTTCCGTGCGTGTACCTTAAGGAAAAGGCAATTTGTTCCACATTTTGTTGTTTCTTCTGAGCCGGCACACCGGTCGAATCGTTCTGTTCAATAGGTTATTTAATCATGACAAGATGTAGCCAGCAGAAATGAAAAGAAAATAAAATACCGCTGCAGATGCACCGCGTTCAGGTATTACAACATCTTACGCATCAATTGATTGAGTTGTGTCAAAGAAAAGGGGAGAATTCATTAAAACAAGTAATAAAAGCATATACAATGAAGGTTACGGATTGCTTGCTAATAAAGCTTGTGTGAGAGCGTTGTACTATCGCTGTTAGCCGCCAGCAAACCTGTATTGTTACCGTTTTATTTTACACTGAATAGTTTAAAAAAAAGTTGTATATTTATTTACAATTGTAATCATATCAATTAAAAAACAATTAAAACGATTATTGGAGCAAATAAAAACACATTCGGCTGTGTGTGAGTTTTATTAACATGTTCCGGGAATGCCGCGGATGCAACTGCCGCGCTCGGTGGTAAACGTAGGAAGGTACGGAGCATAAGCGGCCAGTCAGCGTGGCCGCGAGATGCACTGCAAGTGCCGATAGTTCGTTTTATGTACTCCGAAATTGATTGCCTCCCACGAGGTATGTTGATATTTGCACTTTTCTTCATCGTTATCATTTTTTGTTCATTTTGAGAGAATAATTTAACTACGAATATTTATGTTTATGTGGGTTGATCTATGATTACGCTGAATTGTCGTGGAACATTATTATTAGTTAGTGTACAAACTGTACTCTACGTGTGTCGTCATGCAATTAACTGAAAGCGAGTTGAAGGTACTTAACCTACACTCGAAAGATTTTTCATGTCATAACTGCGTGAAAAGTAATGTGATTATTTTACAATCAACCTCTCACGTATCACCTACGTGAATTCAACCTAGTTTATACACATATCATAACGTTTAGATGTATATCACATAACTGTTACTATATTTTCCATTAATTACGAAATGTATTACAGGCTGTAGCTTACTATATGGAAGTTCACGTGATCTTTCCGATGGAAAGGACGTTAGTATTTTTTTTGGTGTGTAAGAGGATTTAAACAAAGCATTATTTGTTGGTACGCTGGCTGGTTTCTAGTAAACTTGAAAAAATGTTTTCTATCAGCAATTTTACAAGATTTTATAAGAGAAATTTGTTTCTACTCATAAAATAATAAATCAGTATTTTTATTTGGCAGTAAGAGTGGCTTTCTAAGTTAGAATCCTTTCCAAAATCATCAGTTTTATCTCTGTATATATTTTTTTTTAATTTAGAGCTAAACTGCTGAACCATTTCGATTAACTTTATTGTAAAACAAAAACGGTTTTTGAATGAAAAATGAAAAATCGAACCTATTTGCACAATTGAAGTCCGCTCTTGATTTTATTTCAACAGTCGTAGTGCAGGCTTCATCAGGGTCTGTTTCGAAAGTATTTGTCGTATATTTACAAACACACATTAGTTAATCAAAAGGAATTTTAATAAGTTTTTAACGAAAAATGTCAAATTGAAGTACAAAATATTATAGAATTGAAGAAAAATTGGGGAAGAGAGACGCATTGCGTTTTTACAGCTTACAAGGAAACGCACATTTCGAACAAGGAAATGGAAATGACTTGTTTCGCTACCCAGCTAGCACCAACTCGTATATCAATGTACGAAAATTATTGTAAATATCTCCTAACAAATTCGAAATCGTAACTGAAGCTGGATAAAGTGGGACCAAGTTGATTTTCTATCGTATATAATGATAATACCTGACATACATGCGATTTTCAGCACAAAAGCGTATAGTAGTATGGAGCGGGTCGCGCTTAATCGAATATTATCGTATATAAATACTTATATAGTCGTAACGCTCAAAATTCGTAATCACGTATATCGCCTCCAAATTAGTACGGATATGCCAATTTTGCGCATCAAATACGATTTATCAGCATGTCCCAAGTGACAATTTGGGTTTTATTACACTCTTATGATGGCATTTAAGACCAAAATTGGTCTTGAAGACCACTATAGGAGTACAATAAAACTCACATTGTTGCTTGGGGTATATCTGTACGTAATGCTGATTTTTATCTTTTTTATGCATATCAAAATGCTAGCTGGGCATAATCTTTGATCTGTCTATCTGTATCCTGAGCCCTGCAAACAGAATAAAGCTCTATAAAAAAAGAAAAATTGTTATTTTTTCTTCCATCTTTTTTGGACTGTTTTTCCTTGTCAAGCTGTTCCCCGCTCCCAAAATTCAAAAGTTACCAAATTCTTCTCCAAATATCCACTATGAAATAAAATTCTACTTCAACACGTTATCCAGTTCCCGAACAATATACTATGAAGTCTGAAAAACACCACCTTAAAGGGCGACGCCTTACTTTATCGAGCCTGTCACGCGAATCACTGGAAGACTTACTGTATCCCCTCAATCTGAGCCTCAAACCGATCAAATGTAAGATCCAGTAGTAATAAACTTAGTTCTTACTGCTTCTCCCCTCAATTATCACTTTTCATTTTTCGCGTTTCACTTTTCAATTTTTACTTTTCACTTCTCACTTATCACTCCTCACTACGCAGTACACACTATTCACTATTTACTACTCACTACTCATGACTCACTACTCAGTATTCACTATTCACTATTCACTACTCGCTAGTCCCTACTCAGTACTTAAGTGTTGCGAAGCCCACACTCACTCGTGTGGTCTAATTTTCTCACACACGCGTACTCATCCTAACGAACACATTGGCATAAGCATCCCTTTAAAACTCCCACTTTTATTTCTTCATGTACTGCAACGAGTTTTTGCGAGTGTGTGTTTAGCTAACAGCTATAGTCGTCGATCGTTGCACGTCGTTGTAGCCCGATCTACTGATACCGATTACTCGCGACGGCTTGTACTTCCGCCCGTTAGTAAAATCGAGAGCGAATATAAAGAAGAAGAAGAAAAAGTAATGCAAAAATTGCATTCCAGTGCACCACCAGGGGCAACTGATTCCCCACGAGTTTTTTGACTCGGTAATAAGCTATGCAGAAAGACGATGTGAGGATGTGCGTGCGCGAGTATGTGGGTAGTAGAATGTTTGCACCGGCGGCTGCTTCTTTTACACCTGCGGCGTGAGCGTTGCATACTATGTTTCTCATACTCTTTCGCGTGTGAGTAAGCATGGTTGACTTCTCACTTGATTCACAACATTGCACTACTTACTACTCACTCACTACTCACTATACGCTATTCACTAGTCTCTAGTCACTACTCACTAGTCACTACTCACTTTTTTCCTGTATGGACTCATCACTGCGACCAGTATCTTTCATCTATTGTGATACCGCCCGGGTGTCTGCTGTATAACCCGCACTGCATTTCTTTTAGCAATAATCACTATTGAGTGAGCGATATGCTTATTGAATTTTATGCGTGCTTGTGTGTAATAGGGTTTACCCTTCCTTCAATGCTTCCTCTATTTTACCAACCTCGTTCCACATGACAGCACTGTCCACAATTACAGGCATCCCTGGCGCAGCTATCCAGTGCATTTAACTATAAGAGTCATTTCTGTACTGTCAATAGGCCTTATCGGGATAATATAGAATTCAGCATAAAAGAAGGGGATGAAGGGCCTGAGAATGAACCCATGCTAAAGTCACTTTGACATCGAATGGCCTGTTTCTATTAAGATTCGAACCCACGATCATTCGCTTGTCAAAGCAGACTCGGTAACCTTGCGGCTACAGAACCCCCCTACTCACTAGTCACTACTCACTAGTTACTAATCACTAGTCACTACTCATTAGTCACAACTCACTAGTCACTACTCATTGGTCGCTACTACTCACTACTCGTTTCTTAGTACTGATTACCCTCTCCTGATAACTCGCTCCTCACTATTCACTGCTCACTATCTACAAATCCCCACTCACTACTCACCGCTCGCTATTCACTACTCACTATTCACAACTTACGACTTACTACTCACCCATACTGGTTTGTCCCATCTATAAAAAAGGCTGCAATTACCGCGACATTACGCTGATCAACGCCACCTACAAGGTGTTCTCTCAGATTTATTCTTATGTCGTCTATCCCCATTCGCAAGAAAATTCGTAGAGCAGTACCAGGCGGGCTTTATGGGGGCCCTTGCCACTATGGATCAAATTTTCACTCTCCAACAAATCCACAGAAATGTCGGAAGTACAACTTGTCCACGCATTTTATGTTCGTGGATTTCAGGGCAGCATACGACGCAGTCGAGCGCGAATAGCTGTGGCAGATGATGCACGAGAACGATTTTCCGGACAAACTGACGCAGTTGTTCAAAGCTACCCTGAAGCGAGTGATGTGCTAAGTGCGTGTTTCGGAGACACTCGCAAGCCCTTTCGAATTCCGCAGAGAGTTGTGACTTGGAGATGAACTATCTACATATGTTCCCAGCTAGCATTTTCATATGTATAAAAAGATAAAAATCAGCATAACGTACAGATATACATGCTAATAAATCGTATTTGATGCGCAAAATTGGCATATCTGTACTATTTTGGAGGCGATATACGTGATTACGAATAATTTTGAGCGTTAGGACTGTATAAGTATTTATATACGATAATATTCGATTAGGCGCGAGTCGCTCCGTACTACTATACGATTTTGTGCTGAAAATCGTATGTATGTCAGTTATTATCATTATATACGATAGAAAATCAACTCGGTCCCACCTTATCCAGCTTTAGTTACGATTTCGAATTTGTTAGGAGATATTTACAATAATTTTCGTACATTGACATTGGTAGCTTGGTAGCTGAGTTGGTAGCTGGGTTATTCAACATCGCTATTAAAGTTGTGATCCGGCGAGAAGTAGTAAATTCCCTTCGTAGAGGGCCTCGATATCATCATTAGAAACCTTGGGACGGTGGAGGCAATCTTCGCCAGACTAAAAACGGAGACTAGGAGGATTGGATTACAAATCAATGCATCGTAAACCAAATATATGGTAGGAAGAGGCTCCAGAGAAAGCAACGTTTGCCTCCCACGGACAGTGACTATTGACGACGATAAACTGGAAGTGGTCACACTGAAGCTGGTTGTCGAGCTTACTTTTCCCTCTGCAAGATGCTTCGATCAAGGAGCACAAACCGCCGCAAAAGGCTGATGACGTATAAATCGCTTATCGGACCGGCAGTCCTCTACGGATTTCCGCATTTGAACAACAGGTGTTGCGGACTATTTATGGCGGAGTACAAACAGAAAGCAGAGAGTGGCGTAGACGTATGAACCACGAGCTGCAGATAACTACTTGGAAAGATTCCATTTGGCGAATGTTGGGAGACTACGGTGGACCGGCTGCGTCGCAAGGTTGCCGAATGACAGTACAGTGCAGTGCACATTCTTTTCAATGTGCGAGATGACTCTTATGATAGTTTATAATCGCAATAAGAGTGTAATAAAACTGCAATTATTACTTGGGCTATTTCACGACTTACTACTCTCTACTTACAATTCATTATTCACGACTCACGACTTAAGACTCACTATTTACGACTCACGGTTCACTACTCACTTTTCACTTCTCATTTCTCACTACTAACAAGTCACTACTTACAATTCACTTTTCACGACTCATTCCCAGTGACTCAGTTTCACGAAATAGTACTCCCGATTCAGTACTCACTTTTCAATACGCACTGCTCATTATTCACTCTCCTCTATAGCTCATCAAGAGCTTGACCAGGCTTCTGTCGCGCTCTGAAAAAAACTCAATTCTCGGCGTTTCACTGGCAAAGCGCAGAAGACTAATCGATTTGCTCTCTCTCAGTCGGATGTCACCTTCTCCGACATTCGCCGAACTGTTCACTGTCACGGAGCAAATCGTTTCAGTCCATACCCGATATTCTTTTTGGGATACGGAGCTTTGCTCCGAAAGTTCTTGGTCGTTGTGAGAAGCAGATTGCTCTGTCTCTGCATGCTGAGAATGAGCAAAATGAAGCCTGGCCGTACTGCTGTCGAATTTTAATTCTAAATAGCGATACGAAAGCTTACAATAATAGTTCAAGCTTCGAGAAGTAGTAGCTGACGTTCACTGCCAATCCCTCCGCACAGCAGGGCAATGGCAATTGCAGAGAATATTTTGCAAAGTTTCTTACCACGGTTGTTGGCTCAGATCAAATGGAACCAGCGAGTGTCGCTGTGTTTATTTGTCTTCAAAGCGGCTTACTAATAAATGGAATAATTAAATTTGGAAATTAAATAAAAAGAAAACTTATCCAATTTAATTCTACTACATATGTATATTTTATTCTTGACAGATACGTATTTCGCCTCCGACTTGCAGGCTTCTTCAGTGTCTGTGTTCGAAAACTAACACTAAGGAAGCTTGTAAGTCGTAGGCGAAATACGTATCTATCAGGGATAAAACATACATAGTAGAATTAAATTGGATAAGTTTTCTTTTTATTTAATACCCTGGCTTCGTATTCTACTAAGACGCTCCAAAAACTTCAATAAATTCACAATAAATTCCGATGCTGCTAAGCACACCGTCTTGAATCAGTAATGGCGGATAGAGCGAATTTCATTTTTCGCAGTTTTCCCCTAAGCCGTTTGGTTTCATAATTTTTTTTTTTTTCATTTTTTGATGGAAAAAAATCAGCGGTCCCATCTTTGGAAAAAAATGCTGATGAAATTTTTTTCAATTATTTTTACTGTGATCAGAAAATTTTCTAAAAGTAATGTGCACCGTATTTTTTATAATTGTATAATATGTATATGTATATGTATAATTTTTTGCAGATATTTATGATAATTGGATTAGGAGAAAACTGCGAAATTCACTCGATTCACCGTTAATGTTTCAAGATAGCGTCTAATAATCTTTAGTCAAATACTTTATTTGAATCATTTCATGATATAATTAGGTTCGGGGGCATTTTTGAAACCCGCCTAGTCCCTTTCTCGGCCCTTAAAATAACACTTCGTAAGGCTCCCCGAACCTCTACCTGCTCTATGACGTCTTGTCAAAAAGGGAAGAATCTTCGAATATCTACCCAGAGCAAACCCGGCAAACTCGTGTTGCGTTTCGTCTTCTCGGAGCTCAGTTCTTTGCAGCACCAGACCACAGAGCTGCAGATTAGATCGTCTTGGGTAGCCCATCGTGGTAATCATACTTTCCACCCGGTAAATACCGGCACATTAGAAGCGGAAGCAGCGTTTATTATTTATTCATCCACCCCAACCGGGCCACTTATTACAATATTTTCCACACGACTGTTCCATTTTATGCAAATTGATTTTTGCATTCCACGGCGGCTAGAGCCAGGGCCATCGGGCTATCGGATTGTGTGGTGCTTTGGCCGAAGAAAACCCGTGCAGAAGCTGATACCGCCAAAGTTGTAGGTAGGTAAATCGAGGCGGAAGAGTGGCATCGCATATGTTTATGCGAGGGTGGTTCGGATACGGTTGGCTAGCAATAGATGTCGGAAAGTTTTCCTTTTTTTTCTTTCCTTTTCCTACTCCCTTCAACTACTTTGTAGAGATCCTTGCACCACCACCGACCAGTTAGCCACCACACCGCACCGGCAAAGCATAGTCCTCAGCCGACAGACGGATAGGAAAAACTGTAAATTATTTATGGGAATTCATTGTAGAATCCATATCTAAATTTATATCTGAGATTGTACAGCGTGTACTTGCTCAATAATAATTCACTGGAAGGCGCTTTTCAAACATTGAAATGACCGGACAGGATCCGGAGAAATAAAAATGTGAATTATAGTATGTCCGAGGTTGGTGTGACAGCTGGAAGTACACTCAGCATTAATAAACAGTGAAATGATATTTTATGTTTGATTTAGACCAGGTTGTTTTGATAAGTTTTCTTTAACCGAAAATATGAAATGTACTAATATTGATTTTATTTTTTTCCATTTTTCATTACAGGTAAACGAAGTTCTGCTTTTGAAGAAATATACTGAAATTCAACACGTGAGTTCACCCACTGTATTCATTCTAAACTAACACTACATATCAGACGGTGGCTGCTGAAGATTTCAACCCCATTGGGGAATGCCACTTGAATGTATTCTCAAAAAAACAATATGAAATAATCCACTTTAGTGGTTTGCCCTTCCCACATTTATCGGTTCTTGCAAGTACCGGTGTGGCGGGAAAGAACCAACTTGTCCAATCCGAAAAAGGAACACGACAATAGGGCAATAAAAGTTGAAAACAAAAAACAGTGTTTTAAATAATAAAATAAAAACTTCCAAGCGCACATTTTTTTACGATTGCACAACTCTCTCATCACGATTGCCTGCATACGGAAACGGTTGGACGGTACAATCTTAGATTTATTGATCGTAAAAACATTACACATATTATTATGATGGCTCGAGTCGAATGTTCCACATAAAGCGGAAAGATTGTATGGCCCATATATTGTACGTGTTTCCTACATACCCTCGTTTTGCTACTTTGCCAGAGCGCGAAGTATAATATGATCTAAGCCAGTAACAGTTACTTATTTTACGTGAGTTGCATCGTTTGTTTTGGGCTTGGCTTAAACTTCTGCAGTACATACCTACTTTGCTCAATAAAAGTACCTAACTAAAAGCTGCCATGCGAAGTGGTTTTTACTCTCATGAATGTTCAATTCCACCTAGCAATCCTTTTCCAAAGGCAAAACTGTTAACACATTTATCAACATTTGTCAGCAGCAAAGCTGCTCGATGCTGTGAAAGTGAATTTACTGCTGATTTTCGATTTTCCAGCTTCGATTGTGGTTGAAATTTGTTTGCTACTCTTAATCTACGGTATGGCCGAATTTCGATAGAGTTATGAATGAATGAATGAGTGAACAAGTCCGGACCCTATAATAACTTGCCCGGTCATTGTTGTGTAGTCTATTTATGGTCATCATATCTTCGGCTTCGCTCATTTCCTCGCTTAGAAACATCATTATCATCGACGTTAGCTCCTATGCTGCGGAGTATTCCCATACGAGCAGACAGCAGCCGGGCCAATGTCTATGAAGAATGAAGCAACGGTAAAAGACTTTTCATCAAATTCGCTTCGGCCATTCATAAATCTAGCCGATGACTTTCATCATCTTGTCTCATCAATGAGTTCAATTTCCTAAACGAATTTCCAGAAATGAGGGGTCCCAGTTGTACCTCGTGATACGTCCAGTACGCCGCGCCATGATCATCGCCACCAAGCGGGCCCCGGTTCGGTTGTTTTTGATGTGATTCGTTCCATTTGGGGATTAAGAAAATGAAATAGTTTCAAACCCAAATCGCCAACATCCGAATTATTCTTACAAAGTATGTATGAACCAACTGCGTCATCCAGTCTGGCGCTGGCGGGGTGGCAAGCCGACGGGCCCCAACTGGAAGTCACCGTCCGACGAAACTCTGCCACGATCAAACGAAATCGGTTTGGAACGGCTTCTAACGTGCGCAGGTTGTTTATCTTGTTCGCGCCGTTGTTTATTGGTCAAGCTGTTTAAATAATTTACTAATAACAATAACGAATATTGTTATTGTGATTATAAAAAAACGCAACGGTCAGACGAAAATGGTTTCGTCGAGTGTAAATTGAGCAGCAAGAGATTCGGGGTTTTTTTCCTCTTCCTTCGAGCTGGAGGAGAAAAAAACCCGCCCAAGCCCGGCGGTTGTTTCCTGACGCACCGTTTCGGCACCTTTGGCGTTTAATATCTCTTTCATGTTTGGGGGAAAATATAATCATTATGACGATAAATTCGAGCAGAGAAATAAACGGAGAACACAGGGAGGATGTTTGAATGGCAGTTCGATTTACAGTTGGCGATTGAATAAATTCTCGCTAATGTTTTACGATGGAAGATATTTTATTTCGGCGCAACTAATGGGTACGTGGCTGAAGCCGCGTATACAATCAGTGAAACAAATAAACTACACGCAATAACGATTTTATATCAATTTTACTTTTTAGATGTGAGTAGCTTTCGTCGTTAGCGCTTTTCATAAATAATTGATTCTAAATTAAAAGATTTAACCGAAGTGATACCAAGAATGCCAAATTAAGCTATTAGTGCATATGGCTCAGAATATACAATCAATTTGCTTTGATGGGGAATGCTATATCTATCAATAGCTGATTTGATTCAATGAATCTTAAGGAAATATTTTAGGGTTCGAAAAATTTCTCGGATCGAAATGTTATCTTTACCCAAGCTGCACAATTCTAGCAATTCTAGTTACAATAACTTATTTATGACCAGAATTGGTCATATACCGGTTGTGACAACTGCTTCGTAACAACTGAGTTAATAGAGCAGCAAAATTATATGTAATAAATCAACCATTTTCTATTCTAAACGCGCTATCTTTCGTGAATTGAGATAACAAACATTCACGAAAGGAATCCTGTTTTAAATTTTGTTGCATTTTTCTGTTTGAATGATAAGAACTCCCAAACGCTCGGCCCAAAAGCTGTTATTTTGGTGCCAAAATGTCAACTAACCTGCTTTAAACACGTTTTTCATATCGTCGATTAAGTGAAATCGTATGTGACTCTGAGGCCCTAAACGCGAGGATCGTCTTGTGATGGTCTTAAATATAACTGCTTTGCATAAATTTTTGTTTTGTTAAGAAATCAGTTTACGACGAATGTTAGCTTCACTTTTTCCTTCTGTACAGAGAATATATTTTCATGAACAGAACTTTGTTTCAAACAAAAAAACTGCCTAAAAATAAAAAATAAGAAAACTTATCCAATTTAATTCTACTATGTGCATTTTATTCAATGACAGATACGTATATCGCCTACGACTTGCAGGCTTCCTCAGTGTCTGTTTTCGAACAACGAAAACAGACACTGAGGAAGCCTGCAAGTCGTAGGCGAAATACGTATCTGTCATTGAATGAAATACACATAGTAGAATTAAATTGGATAAGTTTTCTTATTTTTTATTTTTAGGTTTCGTATTCTACTAAGACGCTCCAAAAACTTCAGTCAAAAAAACTGCTTTTGAAATTTACAGAATCAGTGACGACTCGTTTCTCCTTAAATGCTATGTAGGGTTTATTTCCCGTTGTAGTAAGGAAAGCCACTCTAATTTTCATCATTTCTTAGGTTGATTTAATGAACACCACAAAAGTTCTTGTGCTGATTTGACTCAAACACATTTACCTTCCGATTCGTGAACTTTGAATTCACTAAAAAGCGATTAGTCAAGCATTTTATTGAAATTACGCAACTGGACTTTATTTCTAAAATTCGTCGTACCGTTTTAAAATTCGTCCATCAAAATTTTTCATCGTCCGAACTAAAATTCACAATAATGTTTACGAAGCTAGCGCGCATGTATTTGTGTAGGACGGCATGATAAATGTTATTCTGCAACATTTCTGCTGGTCATGCAAGTTTTCCCGGCTGCAAAATAACGACAATGCGTTGTGTGAGTTATTTTCATTTTATGAATGACGGAAATTGAAGCGATCAGTCGCCATTTTCTTCTTCGTCGCACGAAAAAACGTAGGAAATTTGGTTGCTAGGAATTCCTTAATGAAAAAAAGGACTTAAATAGAACTCAGCTCACTTTGATTGATCGCGTATGATAGTCAGCAAAATAAAATATTAGGGAGTAACTAATTTTGCATTGTGTGTCATAAAAATCGCTGATATTTTTAATAATTTGTGTTAGATAGGACGGGAATAGGCAATTACGGCGAAGCAGCAACATACCCTACTTAGAAACTGCTTTGGCGAAATGTATGCCTACTGCACTAATCCTTTAGTAGTGCTAGCAATACTCAATTTCAGCTGATCACTGACACGAAGAATGCTATGCAAGCCAACAAGAAATGCCGGAAAAGTCAATAAACTGCTTGTGTTAACGCTTATTGGTTAGCTGTAAGCCATCGGAAGGGCCATCGACTCGAATACAGGCATTACCGAGACAGTATTCTCCTCTATTCTGCATGCAAAATTGTCTCACGCATCCTGTATCTCAGACTGAGGCCGTTGCAAGCACCTTTGTTGGCGAATACCACTGCAGTTTCCGAGAGGGACGATGCACGAAGGACCAAATGTTCACCTTGCGACAAATCGTCGATAAATCTCGGGAATTCAGCTTGCAGACACTATTTGTTTACAGACTTCAAGGCGGCGTACGATTCAGTTAAACAAAATGAGCTGTGGCAGATTATGCTTGAACATGGTTTTCCAACAAACCCTGCCAACGTGCTACCCTTGATGGTTCAAAATCAAGCGTCAGGATGGCGGGTGACACATCGGACTCGTTTGTGACGTTAGATGGTTTGACGCAAGATGACGGACTATCGAATTTGTTGTTCAACATTGCATTGGAAGGTGCTATTCGAATGGTAGCGGCAGACGTGCAGAGAAGCGGTACCATCATCACGAAATCTCATATGCTCCTATTTACGGTTTGCGGACGACATCGATATCATCGGTGTTAGTCCTAGAGCTGTAGAAGAAGCGTACACGCATCTTAAGGAGGAAGCGGCGAGGATAGGGCTTACCATAAATCCTACCAAAATAAAGTATATGGTGGCTGGTAGAGAGCGTGGTAGCCCTTCAGGTTTTGGAACAGCGGTGGTGATAGATGGAGATACTTTTGAAGTGGTCGACGAACAAATATGTTTACCTTTGTACGTTAATGTTATGTGACAACGATGTGAGCCGTGAAGTAAAAAGGTGGATTGCGGCTGCTACGGGTTGCGTAGCCAGCTGGGGTCGCAAAGCCTGCAATTCCGTACAAAACTCGCACTCTATAAGGCGCTAATTCTCCCGGTGGTACTCTACGGTCACGGAGCATGGACGTTGAATGAGAGCGACCGACGAGCTCTTGACATTTTTGAGCGTAAAATCCTGCGATCAATTCTTGGTAACATTATAGACGAAGGAATGTAGCGCAGGCGCATGAATCATGAAATATACCACGTATAAAACAATGTAGATATTGTGAAGCGACTAAAACACGGCAGCCTACAATGGGCTGACCACGTATCAAGAATGCCGGATGCCAGCGCAAACAATATTTAGCAGAGAACCCGACAGACTTTCAGGCAGACATCATACCCGTTGGATGAGCGCTGTTAACGTGGATGCTAGAGCAGCGGCAGCCCAAGACCGATATATGTGGAGACGTCTACTGAATTGGCATGGATTCGATAAGCGGATTGTCGCCGAAAAAGTAAGTATTTTTCTCGATAAAGAGATAAACAACAGAGCAGTAAATGTTAAGAGTTGTTAAGAGAAACAGTCCTATGAGCCCTAAGCAGCTGTCCCTATATCAGGGACAACTCTTGACGGCCCGAGGTTTCCTCAAGCTAATGAGCGCCTATACACCAGGACAGAACCTGCTCACGACGCTGCAGCGTCTGGTCCGGAACGACCGGTTGAATTAAGAAACGTGTTGTCTTGGTACTAAAGCTAAGATGGCAGCCCCTTCACAAGACTCGGTAGCGTGGCCCTAGTAAGGCAACCCGAATAACAATTTGGGTTTCATTACACTCCTATGATATAGACCAAACCTCGTGTTTTTTAGTCTTGACCTCGAAATGCGGTCAAACATATATTAATATTTTTTGAAACAGTGGTTTTACAATTGATGAAGGGACGGCTTTCCACTCTTTCCCCTCCATTTCGAAAAAACTTTTTATTACTTTCCCCTGCCGTCCCTGCGTCAATTGTAGAACCGTTTCAAAAAACATTAATATATGTTTGACCGCATTTCAAGGTCAAGACTAAAAACCACGAGGTTTGGTCTATTTCAGACGGACGGAGCCTTTCTCCGAAAACCCGCACTTAGAATCGCGGCTAACACGCTGACAGACGAACAGCGTCATACGCAGTACCTTGTAAGTCGCAAGGGCTTGCATGGTGTCGTCGTCCCGCCAATTAACACAAAGTTAGATTAAACTTCTCGGTCGGTGGTCCTACAGTAGATGGAGGAAGAGGCACGATCTGTGTCTAAAAATAACCCAACCCATGTCGCTACCTTAATAAGGGTGGTTGTGCAGTCTCCTTTTGTCCAGCGCCTCCATGGTTCAAAGGTACAAGTACCAGCGAGCCACATGCCCTGGCGGGTGTTGTGGGTTCGAATCCAGCTATAATCTCAGATTATAACTTGGAAAGATCAAAAAAATTCCACTCGGAGTAACCGGTGTGGACAAGGGCAACGATATAAGGACAAGGAATCGATGTTTAGTAGCTAGATCTTGAGTTTCGTGGTTGGCAACAGGTTGCTCGAACAGTTAGAATTCTCTGAGCTCTGCCTCATACAGTAGGAATGAAACATGTTTTATAGTACGAAAATGAACGTTTGTTTTACGAATCTTTGCATTGTTTTCTACCACGAAACAAATTCGGAAAATCAGCCATGTATGCTTCGTATAAATAAACAAAGTTATATCCGGACGAATTGTATTCTATAAAATACTTGCATTATACGAATGTTATAAAAATAATATAGTACCGACTCCTACCGGAAAATAGCAAAATCTCTTTGCGCTCTGAAAAAAAGCTGACATGATCGAGAATCGAAGTTGAGCTCGTTTGTCATATTTCCGTAAGATTAGCCGACGACGCCGCAAACCGCAGAATCACAACTGCTATAGCATTAAGCATAGACAAGTATCTTTTCTCTTACCTACAATCTCCGCAGCCCGATCATGTCGATAACGAAGCCAGACAATAACCCTGCATCAAATGCGTTCTGATGCAAAATGTACTACGAATGCGTTCTCGTACCAAATACGAACCATTCGTAATAACAACTTGGAAAATAAACCTACGAATGCTTTTCAATCAGCAAATTTTTTTATCAGCTACGAATATAAATTTGCAAATATTTTTACAAAGAAAATATAAAATGATGTTCTGAGTGTAGCACTGCAGGAGACGGGTCACAAAGATGAGAAAGTTTGAAGCATCTGTGACGGCAAAGCCCATTGTTACCAGAGCGCTGGAGTGTTCAATGAGCTGGAAAAGGATTCCACAGTAATGGCAGAATGCAAAATCACGCAATGGATTGGACGGAGATCAACTAGAAGATGTGTATGTTGAGGATATAAGGCCATCATAAACGCGCATTATCCACGCGAAGCTAGGTCCGACGATGAGAAGGAAGTGTTCCGCGTACAGCTGGAGGCGACCGATATACGATAGCTGTTCGCAATGGGACATCAAGGTCGGGTATATGTAAGGACTGTGTGGTAAAGAATTGATGTATAGAGCGATTATCGAGCCCCATGCCCATGATTTGAATGATAACGCTAACTTTTCGGAATAAGAAAAAGCGCCAGAAGCACAGAGATCATGAAAAACTAGAACGACTATTCTGGGCTAATGACACGCGCAAATTTCATTCTTCTCATGACCAATTTGGTAAAGGATGCACACCGAGGCCGACGCGGTTGGTAAAAGCTAGACCGAGACATGTGCTACGTGCGCGTTTCGGGACACTGTCGAGTACTTTTAAATCACGCGGAGGCTTGTGACAAAGGATGTACTGTCCTGTACGTTATTTAGTTTCGCTGTTGATTCGTCGAGCAGGCATCGAAACAAGGGAAGTAATGCTGAGCAAACGTAGCCAACTTCTGGCCTTTGCAGACGATTTTGACATCATATACTAGGAACCTTGGGACAGCTAGATAAAAACGAAAACGAAAGCTCCAGAGAAAACAACGATCGCCTCTCAATTACAGTGATTATTGAGGGCAATGAATTTGATGTGATTGCTGAGTTCATATATTTGGGATATCTAGTCACCGCCGATAATGATACAAATAAGACCCATTCCAGCGTTGTGGGACACTCTCCCTAATATGCAGGTCGGTTCCTGTTTCATCAAATCCCTGACATTCTAGTGGAAAATAAAGTACTCTTCAAACCAATATTTTACAAGATTTTTGCCAAAAAATTGGTGAAACAAGAGGCGATGCATACGGTAACAATGGGTACTAATTGTGTCCCGTAACGCTGGAATGTGTCATAAGGTGATTCATCGTCGCATTTGAGCTTGAAATCGGAACTACGTATACGGAGCATACACCTCGTACGAAGCTGACAATGTATAAAACCTTAGTCAAATCAGCAGTTGCTTACAAACTTGAAACTATAAATTAGCTAACAAAAGTAGACAGGTCACAGTGGGCCGGTCACATCGCAAGGATGCCGTACGACTGTGCAAAGAAATCGGTTCTCTTCAAGAACCCCACCACCGGCCCTATAAGACTGAGAACAGTCTTATTTTTCTACCACAAGAGTTATTATTACGAATGATTCGTATTCGGTACGAAAGCACATTCGTAGCACATTTTGCACCAGCACGCATTTTATGTAGGGTTATTGCCTGGGATCGTTATCGATGAGATCGGACCGCCAAGATTGTATAGAAGAAAAAAACTGCACTTGTGCTATTACAGTCGTCGTGGTTCTGTGGTATGCGTCGTCATCATGACATGACAAACCAGCTCAAATTTTATTCCCGATCATGTCAGTATTTGGTATTATAACGACACTAAAATGACAACTAAAATTTTGGAATTTTTCTCTCAAGCTGTCGAAAAAAGGGAAAGATACACGAAGAAGATCTGAGTTAATGAAATTAAAGATACATTGTCCATTGTTGAAAAAATTAGTGTACATTTGAAAAAGGTCCGTAATCGGTTGTTTGACGAAGCTTCCGTTTGAAGTCGGAACAGGAGCGTTGTACGGCCGGCATGTCAACTTTGCGAATGCATCTCTTGATTCTACCAATCAACTGTTTGCAATTCGTGGCTTTCCAGTTATTTTTGTACACCAAGGAACTCAAAGACCCGAAGAAATCTTCGATTGGGCGTACTGAGATTTATCGGGTCGTGGTTTTTGAGTACAAATGGGATCGAATGGGTATTCAGGAACGAGAGTGTTTTTATTTTGGCATAATATATTGATGCTTATCCGGTCAAAACACGTATTGTCCATCAGCATGATGTTTTTTGTAGAAACGGGATCAAAATTTTCTTCAAACATTCGTCTGGCGCACATCTTAATTGATAGCCAAACCTGAGGGCATGTTGTTGAAGGTACGAGAAAGAGCACGACACTCTTCTGCGTCCATAATTTGGGCTGGTCTTCCACTACCTTGCTTGCGAATAGTTGTTGGGCATCTTAGCACATGGTAAACAGTTGAAGCCACAACATATTCGCTTTTTAAATGTTGTACCGTATACTTTTTGCCGAGATTACTATGGCAGTTCGTAGAAGTGTACAACGGGCTCCCGAAATGCTTCTTGTTTCAACGCAATTTTAAGCAAAACAGGGCAAGCATAAACAAAAATTCTACGAATCTACTTCGTAGTAGAAAACAACAAAAGAATCCGTGAAACAAACGTTCATTTTTGTACTATATATCATTACAAGTTTCTATAGTGGTTTTCATGACCAATTTCATAAAACCGCTAATAAAACTATGTGCTCCACCAGAACTTTCTGATGACCGCTATAAAACTGCTTTCTGACCAAGTGGCCCACTCCACAGAATGTTTTCATAACCTCTATAAGAATCAGGTTATAAGCTCAAGTAGTCGTACCACGCTCTGCTGAAATGCAGCAATAAAACTGATTAAGCTTTAGCTGCTTGTTACCCTCCGTCATAATTTAATAAAGCTTTTCGCTTTTCGCTAAATCTAAAAGCTAAATCAGTTTGTCAGCTATGTCAACTTGAAAATATATCAGTGAGCAGCAGTGGTTGGAGAATTCGCGAAAAAGTGATCATTTAAATCGAAGAACATCCCTCATGAACATACACTATTCGCCTGCCTCGTCGATAATGCACGCCTCAGCTTTGAATTTTATCACGAACAGAACCACAATGTGAACATCAGAATTTGTTCAAAAATTGAATATTGAACATTGAGTGTGTTCGATTTAGCGGATATAGGATGCCCAAGGACGCCGGAATGTATTCAAAATAATATTACCACGAAAAGGGAATAGTTTAAAGTAGTGTTAGTGGCTTTACAAGCAGCAGAAGTTGTAATTCACACTTTTGCTTTGCACACAATATTCGTATATTCAGCCATGCTATGAAGCGTGAATGTATGTGACTCATTGTTATAGGCGAATTGAACCACTCGCATCGATGTTTTCTCATGATAAAACAGGCTTGCCGATGCTCGGCGTATCTATTCATTTTGCGAGTTTTCCAACCCCTGGTGAGCAGAAAAGTTAAAGTTTTATTGTCAGATCATTCTGATCGATTTGGTTTATAGCGACCATAATAAAATATCCCATAGAAAAAATAATAAATTTTGTGCGATTTTAGTTCGTTTGCAGCATACGCGCATTAAATTTTATCGTGCATATTGATGTGATGGATAAAATCGATGCGCCATTGAAATTTTGTAATTTTCGAAAACTGGTTGTTTAAGTAAAATAAATATATTCTGTTAGTCAATCTCTATTTCCAGTAAAAATCATTTTAGTTACTTCCTGTGACAGGAAAACCGGTTGATAATAACTGTCTTTCTGCAAAACACTTTGCTTTGGTGAATTTTGGTTTGCGAGCTAAAACAAAATACTGGAATATGGCAATATGGCCTCGCATAAAAATATAATTTGGTGATTTTGGTAAACTAGCTAACTAGAAAGAGCTAACTAATTTTATCGTAGTAATCTAAGCAACCACAATAAATTTGCTTTATCAACAATTTTATTATGGTTTTATAACTAGCTATAAGTATGATTTGAGCGTGATCCTCTTGGTATTTCACAATAAAACCAGAGGCAATGATTGATTCCGCAATGAAACCTTTATAAAATTCGAGTAAAACTAACTGGCTTTAGAATTGTTACGATTACAGACCGGTAGCCAACAACCGAGTGAATTGGAGAAATTTGGTTCTGATTTGACCGGATGAAGGTCTTAAGTCTCAGGATGGCAAACCAAAACTTCTAAACAACAATATTATCATATTGCGAACTGAGAGTAATACATTAGTATTGGTGTTTAGGAGCAGTTCATGAAGAATCTGTACCAAACCAGCAAAACATGCTTTGATTTTAGCAACAAAGAAGCTGACGCAACTCATGTTACATGTACACACAGCATCGCTTAGGAGCAATCACCGACCAAAACAACAACACAAACGTTAATTGAAAGTAGATTAGAAAGATGTCTAGGAAGCGAATCATTAGGCAAAAAACTGGACTGTATAGGAAAGCAAAATTGATCCTCTGCACGGCGCGAAGCAGAACATTCACTGACTCATGCGGGAAAATTATTGCCTGGAAGTTGCTAATTTCTGATTTCTGGTCAAAGTACATAAAACCAATTTCGATGTCTACGACATTATCAGCGGAAATTCTCTCCGTACTGCACTTTTCTCTAAACGAACCTAATTGGGAAGATGTGGTAATTGGAGAAAGAAGCGGCACAGGACGACTGTCTTCATAATTACTACACCTTTCATCGAGCAAAAACGTCTTCATCATTTCAAAGCGTGTTCGCAACCTGTTTCCTTCGAATCGCAGATCGAAGACGACCGACCGGTCGGTCGTCGGGCGGTGATGCCTAGACGACTTTAATGAGCAAACCCCTCCACCTCGCTTCCACCTAGGAGAAGTCAGCTGAGAAGCTCTTCCGCAGCGCAGCAGAAACCACACTCTATGATGCCACAAAGTGCATCACCGAAACAGCCAGAGCCAGTACGCTCCGACATACCTACCGTGTCGGTTGGAATGATTCACTTGCAGGGTTGAAATCGTGTACTTCAATGAACTCTATGGATGACTAAAGTACCATCGTAAATTGGGAACTGCGTACAGAACCCAAACAAAACAGAAAATTTAATTTTATGGTGAGTCTCATAACAGACCAAAAATAAAAGCAGTGAGTTCCATGCCAAACCAAAGTTGTGAACTCACCCCTGCCTAATTGAACACAGCCACATCACAAAGGCAAACGGTTATAAACTCTTTAAAACATATGCATATGTAATTTATATTTAAATATAAATATAATTACCATACCGGGCAGCTTCTGTTGAGCCTCCACGCTCCGGTCGATGCAATCGAGTTATTGAAGTGTGCTTCTTTTTTAATTCTGTTTGATACAAACGATCCGCACTTAAAAACTTGTAGCCACAGCTGTGATCACTACAACACTCCGATCAGTAGCGTTCTTCGAGTGATTGATTTATGATACATATTGTGTTGCGCAAGCAACATTGTTACTTTATCGCAAACCTGCTGACAGATTCAGCAAACTTTGTTGCTGTTTATTTTCGCTTAAGCTTACCGGAAGTGGAATGTTACGGCATATATTGAAAATCATCAAATATTAAACCCCCGCTCGTTGTGGAATATTCCTTCACCGGCATGTGGAGCAATTCATCAACAATTCACATTTCTTGGTTCTGCAGGGCGTAAACAGGCAGTTCTTACACTCTGCATACAGACGTAAGGCTTGCTGCTCTACGCTGAAATGAGTACCGACGGTATTGTACGGCGTGTGAATAATTCATCTAAATATAGTATACATGAAACCGGCAGCCGATGTTGGTCCGTTGTTGTTGTTCTTCTGCGATGCCAGGAGGTAGAAAAATGTCCTGAATAAGAGATAAGCTTCATTCATCATTTATCACGGCGGAGGCATGCATGCATGCATGTATGCATGTGTGCTGGCCAGGCCAGGATATGGAGGACAACAATACTTGAAAGTCGCTGGAATCAGTTGCAGAATAGCCCAAGAAACGGCTCACAGCACCGGTGCTATGTGGGTGGCAGTTGGCATGCTAAATTGGCCTTGCCAGCGTTGCTGATATTGTTCAGGGTTTTGCGTGAGAAAAAAAGAAAGGGAAGTATTTTTGCTTTTGTCAACACTCACGCGTTGACAGTTCGGCACGAGATTTCCTGTAAGTGCGAGCAGCCTTCGAAATCTCTTTCAACGCTGGCAAGGCCAATGATTAAATTGTCGAATTATATGCTGCATTTCTGTTCTAAACTCAGCTGAGAATAGCTTCACCTGACCTGGATTATGTTCGCTTTGAGGCGTCTTCTCTGAACGACGATACCCGGTTGTTTGAGCTGTACCGCCGAAGGGTGGAGGAAAAAAGAACCTATAATGAACGTTCACCAATAATTCAGGATATTGAAATATGAATAAGGTAAATTACTTCATTGAATTGTTCGATATGAATTTGTTATCCTCCATGGCAGTGACGTTAAACGTTAGATTTACGACGGTAACCACGATTAACCTGGTTGTGGTGGCTGTCTGCTGCGCAATTGCAGCACTTTCAGTCTTCAGTCAGACGCTCATACCAATGTCACCCACCTCAACCAAAGCAGTAGCATCATTCGGTCACCCTAATTTTGCCGTCTTTGGTAACATTATTCTTTGGATGGCCGATTTAGATCCTTTTCGAGAGACCACCATCGTCGTCGTTGTCGTTGCCGTCGTCACAGCGATGGCGACGATGACGGTTCGCTGTCAAGTAAGTACTCCGGCACACCGCACATAATATTTTGCAAGGCATAACATTGCTCGGTACAACGACGATTGGCGTGGTTGCTCCCGGTGTTCTTGACGTGGTGGGATGGTTAAGAAGCGCCATATCGTTCACAGCTTCTTCCGTGCCGTGCCGTGCCGTGCCGGCAATAATGTTCAGGGTGTTCGTACATCAACAGCAACAGCAACAGCAGCAGCAGCACCTCCGCACCGTCGTAGTTGCCGGAGGGAAGCAATCACTTGTACGTACCAACCCGCGCTAAGGCGGCAGCACTTGTAGAGCCAGCCAGCACCTATGTAGAGAATCCGCACGGACCTGTTGATTGTGGTGTATCTCGCACGGAAGAATATTGTAGTCATTGGAAGTTGGTTATCTTGTACGTGGGCTGGCGTGCGATGGCAGAAAGGGAAGAAATAAAATTCAAAACCAGATGATCGGAAGTATCTCATCCTGAGATGCTGCTGTGGAGAGGCTGGATTGGTTGATCTGGAGCTGCACATGAATGTAGCAAGACTCTACACCATTCCGACGGTTCTATGTACTACAATATAAACCCACACTTTCGCTCATACATACCCACACACACACACTTTCGAAAAGCACATAAGCACTAGAGACTAGACATTTGCCAGACGAATTGCCACGGTCAGAAGTTGTGAATGAAGTAAATGAAAGCGAAAGTTCGGTTATGTGCTAGAGTAGAGCAAACGAACCGAACGACCGAACGGCTATGGACGGAGTGAAAAAGTACTTTCTTATCCCCATCGTTACCAGCTCCGTACTGAAGGATAATGCTTCAGCGTCAGCGAACAAGTGCTTACACCCCGGTCAGTGAATATAAGCTACAGCTACTGAGCGTAAATAGTGCGTAACTATGAAGGTCGATTGTGTCAATCGACTTGAGCAGAACTGTTCTTCACAGCTGATTAGGTTCTGTATCTTGCGCTGATGACAGGTTCTGATTGTGTTGCGATAGAGCGAGGTCTTAGCAGCGAAGCTATATCACTGACTTTGTTAGACTTTGTCATAAATATTCGTCGCTTCAATTTGTTTTGCAATTTCTTAAGCAGCGATTTCACAGTACACAGCATACAGAAAATAAAAAATTTGGTCAAAATTCAAACTGAATTATAATTAATTTCTGCAAAACATTACCAATTGGGTTTCACTGATTTTTGTTTTGAACTCAATAGCTAACAGCTAAACACCAACTTTGTGTTTTATCTTAACCTTTATAATGAGGTGAGGCATTTAACTAATTCTTTTTATAACGGTAGTTTGTACAATCGACGGAAGGAAAAAGTAGTAGAAAGTAGTGAAACAAAGGTGCTAATAGTATCCAAACAGAGTGGAACAAGACGTAAAGGGAAGAAAGAGCGGAAAATTAGATAAGGGAGGGTCATTGCAGCAATGCTTATTAAGTCTGAAAAGCCTTCCTACCCGAGCAGGAGCGAAGAGCAAAATAATATAAAAACAATATCAAACTGTGTTATAATGGTATATTCTGTTATTGAATAGATATGGAGAAATATTGACAACACATTTTGTAATTGAGTAGATATTTAAAACAGTGGTTGTAGGACGAGTTTAACAACTGATTTTATTATCATATCTTATTTTGGCCTTAAAATTACATTCGATATATTTCATAAAAAAATTTTTTATTGATTAAAGAAATTTTAGATTATAAATATTTTATAAAATGATTTTTTAATATCTCATATACTACATACTGCATTTGTTATTCAATACCTTAATAATACTAAAATAAGTTGTTCTAAACTCTGAATACAGTCATGTTATTGCTTTGTTATTCAAATAATAACACAAGTAGTTATTCTTTTGGCCTTAAAGGAGCAAAATTTTAATATTATTTTTTGTTATTTAACAACTATGTCAGCCAAAACAAGATCGAATTTTGATATGAGTTAGGCCATTGCAAATAATTTCAAAAGTTTTTGTCACCCCCCCTTGGAAATTCGCTTGAAAAATCGGGGGGCAAAAAAATAATTTGTAGCATATAAGTTAATTTTTTTTTCATAAAATCCTTTTCCTGTGGGTTCTTCAGCCTGAAAAACTCGAAAAATGAGTGAACGAGTTGAGTTAATGCTTCTAGCACGAAACAGAAATGGAAATTCGAGCAACGGATTTTCCGAAAAAAATTTCTTTCGTTTTTGTCTTTTTTCGTAGATTTTTGCATGAAAAATAATAACGTATAGTATCTAATTCCCGTCGTAATAAGTAAAGCCATTCCAATTTTTATCATTTGTTGAACGGATTTAATGAATACTTCAAAAGTTCTTGTACTGATGTACTGATACTAGAACACACTTACCTTCCGATCCGTGAACTTTGAAATCAATGAAAAGCGACTATTAATGCATATTATTGAAATTACGCAACTGACTTTATATCTAAAATTCATCGTACCGTTTTAAAATCCGTCCATCAAAATTTTTCATCGTCCGAACTAAAAATCACAACAATGTTTACGAAGCTAACGCGCACGTATTTGTATAGGACGGCATGACAAATGTTATTCTACAAAATTTCTGCAGGTCAGGCAAGTTTTCCAAGTAGAATAACGACAATGCCTTGCGTGAGTTATTTTCATTTATGAGTGACGGAAATTCAAGCGATTAGTCGACATTTTCTTCTTCGTCGCACGAAAAAACGTAGGAATTTTGGCTGGTAGGACTTCTTAAATGATAAAAAGCATTTAAATAGATCTTAGCTCACTTTTATTGATCGCGTATGATAGACTACAAACTAAAATATTAGGGAATAACTAGTTTTGCATTGTGTGTCATAAAAATGCTGATATTTTTAATAATTTGTGTTGGATGGGACGGGAATAGGCATTTACGACGAAGCAGCAACATTCCCTAGTTAAAATGAAATACTCTTCTTCTTCTTCTTCTTCTTCTTCTTCTTCTTCAGCAGCATAGAGCCGGGGTGGCTCGTGCTGTTTCAAGCACTCGTCTCCATTCAACTCGGTCTTGGGCCACTCGTCGCCAATTCCCTAGTCATCTCAGAAGTCGCAAATCGCTTTCGACCTGGTCGAGCCATCGTGCACGTTGGGCCCCCCTGTTCCTGGTGCCGGTGGGGCTGTTGAAGAGGACTATTTTCGTCGCACTGTCGTCCGGCATCCTTACGACGTGTCCGGCCCACCGTAGCCTGCTAACTTTCGCTAGATGTACGATGGGAGTCTCCGCAAGCAGTGTCTGTAGCTCGTGATTCATACGCCTCCGCCACTCTCCGCTTTCAGTTTGTACTCCGCCAAATATCGTCCGCAGTACTTTCCGCTCAAACACGGCAAGGGTGCGTGTGTCCTCCGTAAGCAGCGTCACGGCTTCAAATCCTTAAAGAACTACCGGTTTAATAATGGTTTTGTACATTGTTAGCTTCGTGCGGCGGCGTATGCTTCCTAATCGTAGCGTTTTACGAAGGGCAAAGTAGGCCCGATTTCCCGCTTGGATGGGCCGCTGGATCTTCTTACTAGTGCTGTTGTCCGCGGTCACCAGCGATCCCAAATACACGAACTCCTCTACCACTTCTAGTTCGTCGCCGTCAACGGTTACCGTCAGTGGGAGACGCGCGTTAGTTTCCGTTGAGCCTCTTCCTTTCATGTATTTGGTCTTCGACGCATTTATTTTTAGCCCAATTCTCCTAGACTCCGCTTTCAGTCTGGCGTAGATTGCCTCCGCCGTCGCAAAGTTCCTGGCAATGATATCGAAGTCATCTGCAAAGCCTAGAAGTTGGCTACTCTTGGTAAAAATCGTGCCTCTCGTTTCGATGCCCGCTCGTCGGATCACCCCCTCAAGAGCGATGTAGAACAGCATGCAGGATAGACCGTCACCTTGTCTCAACCCTCGTCGCGTCTCGAAGGGACTCGAGAGTGTCCCAGAGATGCGTACAAAACACATCACTCGATCCAATGTAGCTCTGATCAGTCGCGTCAGTTTGTCCGGAAAACCGTATTCGTGCATTATCTGCCATAGCTTGTCTCGATCGACTGTATCGTATGCTGCTTTGAAATTAATAAAGATGTGATGCGTGGGCACGTTGTACTCCCGACATTTCTGCAAGATCTGTCGAATAGTAAAAATTTGGTCCGTAATTGCGCGAGCCCCCCTGAAACACGCCTGATAATTTCCTACGAAACCTTGTGCTATCGGTGACAGCCGGCGTAACAGGATCTGGGAGAGTACCTTGTAGGCGGCATTTACCAGCGTAATACCGCGATAGTTGCAGCAGTCTAGTAGATCACCCTTTTTGTAGATGGGACAAACCACTCCTTCCATCCATTCCTCCGGTAGCTTTTCCTCCTCCCAAATCCTCGAAATAACCCAGTGTAGAGCCTTTGCTAGCTTTTCTCCGCCATGTTTATAAAGCTCTGCCGGTAGGCAGTCCTTCCCAGCGGCTTTATTGGGCTTCAGCAGCCTGATTTCTCGTTTGACTTCTTGGAGATCAAGTGCTAGGACATCACTATCTTCCATGGGCGCTCCTAGGTTAATTTCCGTTCCGCCTCCTTCTGCGACTTCGCCCAATGCGAACACTGCGAACACCTCAATGTTCATTGAAGAACTGCTTCCACCTGTCGACCATCTCGCGCTCGTTTGTAATTAGATTCCCTCCCTCGTCCCTACATCATCATCAGGTATCATCAGCATCTTTGGCTCGAGCAGCACGTTCCTCACAATCATGTGGAAGATTTGTGCCTTGCCCATCTTGCCCGTGTCATCATTTACCTGATGAGGACGGGAAGGAAAACAGGAGGAATAGGAAGGGGTGGATGAGGAATTTGGACAAACACAAACATATATATACCGAGAGATTTTTGTACCCCCGAGGGGATACTGCAATCCTTGGTAGTTAACTTTTCAAAAGTACACCCCCTGGGGGGTATACTCATGATAAATAAGAGCTTATAGCTCAATACCGCTTTCGGTAAGGAACATCAAAATGTCTCGTAATTTTAGTTTCCTAAAATCCGATTCATTTAAGACGTAGGATCCAAAGATCCTATGACGCAATTGTGCTACTGCAGGACAGTTGCAAATTACGTGATATGGTGTACCGTAGTCGGATTCACATAAATTACAATAAAACGATTCAGCTCGCTGAATCGTAGCCATATGATAATTTAGTCTGCAGTGACCAGTCAGTGATCTGACAAGAATACTGCAATTTACCTTTGAGTGTTGCAAAAGAAATTTCGCAACCTTCTCACAAGGCTTGACAATGAAACTTTTCGTTTGACGACAAGTTTCAAGATTTTCCCAATAACGTACATGTTCAGATGAAAACCAAGATCGAATCTTTTGTTTTATCCAACATGCCGCAATTGGTAAAGCAGGTTCCGGTCCGAAAACCGACTTTTCTGCTCCAGATCTTGCTAGTTCATCAGCCCATTCATTTCCGGTTATACCAGAATGGCCAGGAACCCAAACCAGATGAACGGCATTTAGAATGCTTAGTTCTTCTAATTGGGTGTGGCAGGCGATGACTGTTTTAGATTTAGAATTAGCCGCACAAAGGGCTTTTATAGCGGCTTGACTGTCAGAACAGAAGTAGATAATCTTGCCTATCAGTTCTTTCTGAAGTGCAAACTGAGCTCCGCACATAATTGCAAAGATTTCAGCTTGAAAAACGGTGCAGTAACTACCCAACGAATAGGATTCCTCCAATTCCAGCTCACGGCAGTAAACACCAGCACCCGCGCGACCTTCGTACAAGGAACCATCGGTATAACAGACCACATAGTCGGAAATTTTCCTTTCCATGTAGCCTGACATCCAATCCTCTCTAGGAGGAAAGTCACTTGAGAAAGTCCTATACGGGAAAGTACGCATGAGCGTTACATCGCTAGGAGCAAGGGCAAACTTGTCCTCAGCAACAATTTGCGACCACAATCGAGTATGACCAGTGGAACCGTCCACAGACTGCCAAAGGCCAATCGCGTGTAGTCGATAAGCACATATTAGTGCCTCTTGCTTCAGGTGGAAGTGTAGAGGTTTAATATTGAAAATAGCTTCTAGGGCGGCAGTAGGAGTTGTAGTAAATGCACCAGACATTGCCATTAAACACATCCTTTGAAGATGGTTTAGCTTTGTCTGGACAGTCACAACTTCCCCTCTCTGCCACCATACAAGACAACCATACGCCAGTATTGGTCTGACAACGACCGTGTATAACCAGTGTATGTATTTGGGTTTAAGCCCCCAAGAGTTGCCAATTGCTCGTCTACATTGCCCAAAGGCCATGCACGCTTTTTTAATTCGGAAATCAATATTTGTGGACCAGTCAAGCTTGGAGTTGAGAATCAACCCCACGTACTTCACTTCGTTCACAACATCAACATCCGAATCGTAAAAGCGCAGAGCGCGAGCTCCATTGGTATTTCTACGTCTTGAAAATAAGACGATAGATATTTTGCTCGGATTTACCGAAAGTGCAGTTTCTCGGCACCACGTTTCTACGACACGTAGTGCCTGCTGCATTAAGTCAAATAATGTGCTTACGCACTTTCCAACTACTAGGATGAGATAGTCATCCGCAAAACCATATGACGGATAGCCTAGACCATTGAGTTTCCTCAATAGGCCGTCCGCCACAAGGTTCCATAAAAGAGGCGAGAGAACGCCACCTTGTGGACATCCACAAACACTTTGCTTCCAAATGCTTGCTTGCCGTAAGGACGAAAAAAGCAATCGGTTACTAAGCATTTGTTCTATCCACTTTATGATTATTGAAGGCACATTATGATAACGAGCAGCCTCCAAAATGGAAGCGAAAGATACGTTATCAAACGCGCCTTCAATATCCAAAAAAGTTCCTAAGCAAGATTCCTTTTGTGAAAAAGCAACCTCAATTTTATCCACCACATCATGTAATAAAGTGGTTGTAGACTTGCCACTTTGATAAGCATGCTGTGCTGAATGAAGAGGAACTTCTACTAAGCTTGTTTCGCGGATGTGGTGATCAACAATCCGCTCAAGTGATTTAACCAAGAAAGACGTTAGACTGATTGGTCTAAAACTTTTTGCTTGCTCGTATGTCGCGCGTCCACCTTTAGGAATAAACTTAATGGTTATTTCACGCCATTGAGTTGGGATGTACCCAATAGCAATACTACACACAAACATCCTTCTCAGAATGTGTTTGAAGTACTTGAATCCTTTTTGCAGTAGAATAGGGTATATTCCATCTGTTCCAGGAGATTTGTATGGAGAGAAGCTGTTCACGGCCCACTCAATCGCTTCAGTTGTGACAAGTCTCCGAGCAAAAGCCCATGAGTCTAAGCCACCTAAAACGATTTCTGGATCGTTTCGAACTTCAGGTTCCACACAGCCCGGAAAGTGACTATAAAAGAGACATTCCAGGATTTCATTGTCATTCGAACAGTATTCACCGTTCGAACTTCGAATGTTATTAACCTGATAATCTTTCGATTTTGACAGTATTTTATTAAGTCGACTTTCCTCGCCGAAACTGGAAACGTTGCTACAGAACCTGTGCCAGCTCGTGCGTGCTGAAGATCGTAAAGCCTTTGCATAGGCTTTCCGGGCCTGCTTGAAAGGCTCCACGCCATCCCTCCGACGTCTATTCCAGGCTCTCCTGCATCGTTTCTTTAGTTCCGCGAGATGAGAGTTCCACCATGGTGTTCCTCTAGTCGTTTTAATAGTTTTTAGCGGGCAAGCTACTTCAAAAGCTTCCGCAATAAAAGATGTTGTGACATCTACAGCCACATCCAAGTCGATCGATGACTCAATCGTCGGTTCGAATCCTTGAAATTTCGTCGCCAGTTCCTCCTCAAAGAGTTCCCAGTCAGAAAATCTCGGATTGCGAAATGTTGCAGCGTTCAAGGAGACACCCAAATGATCAAAATATATAAGGCAATGATCAGATATTGGTGTCTCATTTGAAACATGCCATTGTGCCAACTCATGACTGATCCTGTTAGAGCAGAGTGTTATATCTAACACTTCCTCTCTACCAGCTCGTATGAAAGTTGGAAAATTGCCAATGTTGAGTATACCAAGGTTGGTACCACTCAAATATTCCATCAAATCAGAGCCTCTCAGATTGATATCCGAGCTGCCCCAAATGATGTGATGGGCATTGGCATCACTGCCTACAATGAGCGGAAGCCCACTAGATTGACAGTATCTCACCACATTTCTGAAATCGTCGCTGGGAGACGGTTCATCGTGTGGTAAGTATGCAGAACAGTAGACATAGCGCCTATGGACATCATCCACGACGAGTTCTACTGTGACTGCACAAATATCTCGAGTAGTCAACTCAGAGATAAGGCATGCACTTATTGACCTATGCAACAATATGCATGCCCTGGGCATCAAACGAGGATTTGTCATACCAGTTTTGCTGAAAACAGCAAAGTTCTGGTTTCCAATATCCGTCGAATGAAAGTACCCCTTGCGAAAATATGGCTCCTGGACCAATGCGATGGTGACAGAGCCATTAAAAAGTTTTTCGCATAAATACAAATTTGCTGCCCGTTTGTGTTGAAGATTTATTTGTGCGACTCTAACTATTTGACTAGCGGAGTATATGCACAAACAATCTCCAACACAGATCAGACAGCAAATTGTAAGCGAAGCCAATTAAGTTGGCCAGAACGCACTTGGCGTAAAACCCATAAGGGAAATTGGGCAGGACTACTATGCTGTTCCCACGAAACGCAAGGGACAACAAAGATCGACCGTACCAGAGCCCCGCATGGCACAGTAGGGGCAAGATGCCCAAAGCACTCCGTTCGCGACTGGCATGTTTTCACCCCTCCAGCCATTCAGTCATCGGCACGGAGATAGACCTTGACTTAGGGGCACCTGATTTGCCGACTCCCGGCAGGATCAGGTCCCGTGGCTCAATTTTTGCCCAAACGTACAATTCGGCACCAACCGCCAAAGGGCGTAAGTGCAGATTGTGTAAAACAGACCGATTAAGAGTCTCTCTCTCTCTCTCTGTGCTAAGCCAGCTGAGAAAATAACTCTCTCCCGGTGTGCTCACACCCCGCAGCCGCGCCCTCCGAAAATCCTGCGCCGAACTGCACGATTAGGTAGCCAGAAACCACACGGCGAGTGTTCCACCTTCTCTGTCTGCATACGACAACCAAAGTTGCGTACCACCAGGTGCGCAACTTTGGCTACCGTACCCCAGCCGGCACCTCGTGGAGGTAGAGATAGGAGTTAGAAAACAGAGGTGATATATTTGCACATGTTCACTCATTTGCCAGCCAATGCCGGTAGGCAGTCCTTCCCAGCGGCTTTATTGGGCTTCAGCAGCCTGATTTCTCGTTTGACTTCTTGGAGATCAAGTGCTAGGACATCACTATCTTCCATGGGCGCTCCTAGGTTAATTTCCGTTCCGCCTCCTTCTGCGACTTCGCCCAATGCGAACACTGCGAACACCTCAATGTTCATTGAAGAACTGCTTCCACCTGTCGACCATCTCGCGCTCGTTTGTAATTAGATTCCCTCCCTCGTCCCTACACATGTCAGGTTTCGGTGTGTAGCCCTTCCGAGTTTGGTTCACCTTCTCATAAAACTTGCGCGTGTCATTAGCTCGGAATAGTTGCTCTAATACTTCACGATCTCTGTCCTCCTTTTGGCGCTTTTTTCTCTTCAGGATCGTGGTCAACTGGTTCCTAGCTCGTCGGTATTTGGCCAGGCTCTCTCTAGTGGCAATACATAGATAATTTTTCCAAGCATTTTTTTCTCCTCCACCGCTTGTTGGCATTCCCCATCAAACCAATCATTTTGTGTACTCCGAGGCTCAATACCTAGTGCCGCGGTAGCGGCCTCTCCGATGGCCGACCGTATTCTGCCCCAACCGTCTTCGAGGTTTGAAGCACCTAACTCCTCGGAAGAAGGCTGTGCCTCATTCAGTACTCGCGCGTAGTTCTCGGCAGCTTGTGGGTTATCTAGCTGCCTGATGTTCAGCCGAGGAGGGCGGCTTTGACGTGTCCGGTATACGGTGGACAGCTTTGAGCGCACATGTACTGCTACTAGGTAATGGTCAGAATCAATATCCGCACCCCGACGGGAGCGTACTTTCGTGATGTTAGAGAAAAACCGGCCCTCTATGAGAACGTGGTCAATTTGGTTCATTGTACGTTGGTCAGGTGATCTCCAGGTGGCTTTGTGGATATCCTTGCGCGGGAAAAAGGTGCTTCGGATCACCAGGCCCGGGAAGCTGCGAAGTTTATACATCGTTGGCCGTTATCGTTTGTGTCTGTGTGCAGGCTATGGGGTCTATGGGGGCTATGGGGCCACCGGTCTATACATTTCCTCCCTACCGACCTGGGCGTTCATATCCCCGATGACGATCTTGATGTCCCGTGACGAGCAGCTGTCGTACGTTGCCTCCAGCCTCGCGTAGAACGCTTCTTTCTCATCGTCGGGTCTACCTTCGTGCGGGCAGTGCACGTCAATGATGCTATAATTTAATAAACGGCCCTTTATCCTCAATACACACATTCTCTCGTTGATCGCCTTCCAATCTATCACGCGATCCTGCATTCCGCCCAGCACTACAAAGCCCGTTCCCAGTTCGTTGGTAGCGCCACCGCTCTGGTAAAACTGGGCCTTTCCGCCACGTTTCTTCCATACCTTCTCTCCTTTGCGACAGATTTCCTGCAGAGCTACGATGCCGAGTTTGCGGGGTTCCAGCTGTTCAATCAGCACCCGCTCGCAACCTGCGAAATTTAGCGATCTGCAGTTCCAAGTCCCGAGTCTCCATTCGTCGTCCTTGTTCCGTCGCCTAGGTCGATGCCGAATATTCCGCTCCGAATATGCTTGAATGTTGTTAGTTTAAGTTTAATTTAGGTGTGTAGCCGTACTGGGGCAACACTACCGAGTCTCGTGATGGGGCTGCCGTCTTATAGTGCCGGGACTCACTATACCTCCTCCCCGGCTAGTATACGACCTTAGTTTCCACCGGGGTTGGTTACCTGATCTCCGCAAAGGTTGCTCGTATTCCGGCTGGTACCACGAGGAGGTCGGGATCGGAGTTGCTGGATAACAGGCTAACGACCACTATGGGGTCTATATTCCGCATTATCCAGCCGTTTACCAACCAAAATGAAATACTCAACCGTGGCAAAGTTCAACTTATACTCTTCCCTTAAAAAACTATCAAAATATTGAATTTTAAGATTGAAATAGGAAAATGATCGACGCACCATGTTTATTTTCATTGTCCGTCTCTCTGTTTGAGTTCAAGGATGATTACTTTCTGGCTCATAAATTATGGAATTAATGGAACTCATATTTTGTTATTTTTATTACTTACCACTAAAGTTCTTGTGGTGCATTGGTGTGAATAAATTGCATCTGGGCCGATCTTACTCTTACGCTGGCTCAGTTATAGAATATGTTTCGATCGAATGTAGCGAGCGTTGACAGCGTGACGTGTTTCAATGGAAAGCTAATCGACAGAACATATACGATCTCTTAGCATTGAAGCTTCCAATAAATATTTTTCTAAAGCAGCTAACATAAAGGAAAAAAATTAAAATCGGAGTACAGCAATCCGTTCGTTTTCAAAACCGTTGAAAACCGTGGAATTGCCCATTAACCCCAAACTTCGACCTTCGATCTGAAGATGCTTCGAGAGGCAGCTGGCGCAATCGTGGAGATAATATTAAAGCCAGAACTGCACCACGTGAGAGTTATGACAAATCGATCATTACAGTACATGTAAGCGTGTAAATAAATACGGTAAAATACGTCCCAGTCGACGCAGTCACTGGAGTTGACGTCTTTTAAAAGGCCCCAAAGTTGCCTATTCTTGCCGGTCACCTATACAAAGCACAGCACCATGACGGCCGACGGACGGTGTGTACATTACATATATTTGCATTAGTCAACTTCTCAAACGTCCCGACGGCTGTTACCGAGTTCTGTCTCTGGTATCGGTCTCGGTTATGCAACAAACTACACATGGATGGAGCTCACTTAACGCTCTTCCAGCCTGCCAGCAGCGCAGCGAGTGCCGCCAGCGTCAAATGCAGCGATCGTGAAGTGGTGCAAAGCTTACAAAAAAGCTATTTCTTTTTCAGTGCATTTTACTGGCAATTTTTCTCCACATTTAAATACTGCAGTTTAAGGTCAAGTTTTCGACCCATTCGCGAAGCTTTTGAAACACAGGCCCGGCTGGCCTCTCACCTTGTACCTTGCCACACTTTGAAGCTCATTAGAAGGAGGCAGCCAGTGATGGTCCGTGACAACGCAGCAGCGGCAAGGCGGTTGGTGGGTCGCTATTTTTTACGTTTCTCAACAATGCGAACTCTAGCACTACAGTGTCGACGCTTACATATTGAAGAACCAGAGCGGATTGTGCAAAATTCGTGCCTATTTATATTTTTAATTACTTATTGCCTTCTTGGAAAATGCGAGCGCGAAACTCGGCCCGGACAATGGAGGCGGCCAAATAAGTTGGAACGAGAACGCGCGGATAAATAGTGTTTTTAAAAATTCTATGTGTGTAGCGAAATAGTTTTAATTGCTTATTTATCCAATTACCTGCTCGTGGAGGTTTTCATGTGTCTCGGATTTAGTCTCTCCAGCTAGCCGGCCGGTTGGCGAGGCAAGTGTGTAACGCAAACATTTTGAGGTATCGTCAAAACGCAAAAAAAACAAACAAACAAACGGAGGCCGCTATACTGAGGGGATTTTCGTTATTATATGAATATGTGAATTGTTATTCAAGCTTTTTACGATGTGTTTTACGGCCTTTATGGTTTCACGTGCACAGGCGCCTGCCCGTGCCGTGGCGGGACGACCAGCCAGCTTGACTTCTTTCCATATCAGTGAGGAATATGTTGCCATGAGTTGCGTTTAGCCGTTAGAATTACCGTAATTCAGATATTATCTGTACACGTAGGGACCAGAAAAATTGTGCAAAATGTGAAACAAACCCTAATTACTGCAAAATTTGCTTTTTCGAGAATTGTAAAACACATCAGAAGTTTCTCTTTAGAACCATTTGAAAGTTACCGGCACACTTTTCTCAGTGTCGAACTTCAAGCTTTTATTTCTCTTGAGAATCGAAGAAAGCAAGTCTTAGTTGATGTTTTATTGCCAATTTTTTCCCAGAACGATTCAATCAGCTTTATTGTGTATATAATAAAAAGAAATGTAGCCTTATAATATCTATTTTATGAACGCATGCCAGATAAAAACTAGTGCGATAGCTTTCTCAACTACCCAGTACGATTGAAGCACGAACGCTGTTTCGTTTCACCGTTATGGATAAGTGATCCGCCGACGTTATTTTATTTGGTGATTTCGTGCAAGCATGACACCTCGACCGGATAAGTACGGAAGTTGCATTACGATGATTTTATGAATGGAGTTCTCTGCTGGCGGGTTGATTAATAATATCAATAAAATTTAAAAACATTTGGCTGAATTTAACTGCAAACTTTTTAGCATAAATGAATCAAATGAAATCTGTCGCGTCATGTTCGAAACGAATGCGAGAAAAACTTTCGACAATGTCGGGCCTATACTTCTCATCCGACCTAAAAAGTTATTCAATTGTTTTTTTGATCAATTTTCTCTGCAGACTGTAAAAAGGGCCGACCTGGACCGATGTAATCTCAATGAATTTCGGTGGCTAATATATTACTAACGGGTGACAACTAAACTTTTGGAATTTTTTTTTCAAACTGTCAAAAAAAGACAAAGATACATGAAGAAGATCTGATTCACTGAAATTAAAGATGCACTGTCCATTGTTGAAAAAAAAAGTGTACATTTGAAGACGGTCCGTAACCGGCAGTTCAGCGAAGCTTCCGTTTGATGTCGAAACAGGAACTTTGTACGGCCGTCATGTCAACATTGCGAATAGTTGATTCTACCAATCAACTGTTTGCAATTCGTGGTTCTTCAATTATTTTTGAACACCAAGGAGCTCAAAATCCCGAAGAAATCTCTGATTGGACGCACTGAGACCGATTTGTCGGATCATGGTTTTGGGTACAAACGGGATCGAATGGGTATTCAGGAACGATTGTGTTTTTTTGGCGTAATGCGATGATGCTCTATCCGACCAAAATACGTATTGTCCATCTGCATGATGCTTTTGTAGAAACGGGATCAAAATTTTCTTCAAACATTCGTCTGATGCATATCTTAATTGCTAGCCAAACCATAGGGCTTGTTGTTGACGGCACGAGAAAAAGACCGATGTCCTTCTGCGTCCATAATTTTGGCTGGTCTTCTACTACTTTGCTTGCGAATAGTTGTTGGGCATCTTAGAATATTGTAAACAGTCGAAACCGCCATATATTCGCTTTTTAAATGTTGTACCGTATACTTTTTGCCGAGATTTCTGCGGCAGTTCGTAGAAGTGTACAACGCGCTCCCGAAATGCTTCTTGTTTCGACGCCATTTTAAGCAAAACTGGGCAAGCATACTTACTTTACTTTAATGGCAACGGTCCGTTACCGATCCTGCGCCGAAAGAATTATGGTCCTTCAGTACAGTCGGTCCTGGGCTGCCGTTCTCCAATCCCCACGAACACCAGCTGAACGTGCATCGTTCTCGACAGCACACACCTACCGGGCACGGGGTCTGCCTCGGAGTATACGGCCTCTTCCTGGTTCTCTGCTGAAAATAGTTTGGGCTACTCTTTCATCGGGCATTCTGGCCAGTAGAGCGCCAGTTTTGTGCGCATTTGCAAACTACGGGACTTCAGCTGGCTACGTAATCCGTAGAAAGCTCGATTCGCGGCTGCAACTCGTCGTTTCACTTCGCGGCTTACATCGTTGTCACATGTCACGAGCAGGGCTTAAAAAGGGATCGCAAGTTGAATGTGACTGCCGTGAATGCGAACTTTCCGCATTCAAACTCCGATTTTTGAACGATCATTTGACCGTTTTTTTAATCCAGTCAATCTGCCGCTTGCGCTGCTGCCGTCGTACAATTCATGCGGTTGCTGAGATGCCGCAAGCAAACAGTCGATCTCCCGTTTTGCTTTGCGCTTTGAGAATATAAACTGCAAACTGACTGGAAGCATACGGTGACGTATTTTTTCGTTTCTCTTTTTGTCTCCAAATCGGCTGCTCACAGTAAAAGTTTGTCACCCAGACGTCGGTCCGACGCAACCAAAATATTCGTTTGTATTGGACGGAGTCCGACCGACTTCTTCCATGCACATGTAGTGGTTGTTTTTTTGTAGTATTGAATCATACGATTATGCGGTTGCTTTTCGTAGCGTGGTGATTGCCAGTCATTTGACTGTTTTGCAGTCATTCGCTGCTCCAAACGGTAAAGGCAACTTGATCGAAACGAAAATGTCAAAAAGTTTTAGAAGCCGTTCGTTCTGCAGCGTGCAGTCGGCGTTTGACTGAGCAAAATGCCAGTTGTGTTATGCATAGCATTCGTATTCCACCTCTAAACGGACGGTGTGAACTTGAATGCGCGTTGGTGTGACTGCGGTAGAAAAAAAGGATCGGTCGAAGCCCTGGTCACGAGTGTACCAAGGTATATAAATTCCTCCACTACTTCATATCGTTCCCCATCTAACTCCACCTCGGCACCAACAGCACTTGGGCTCCTACGTTCCCTACCAGCAACCATGTACTTTGTTTTGGCGGTGTTAATGGTAAGTCCCAATCTCGTCGCTTCCTTTTAAAAGGGCCTGAAGGGCTCTTCCACTGCTCTACAGTTGATTCCGATGATATCGACGTCATCCGCAAAACCAAGAAGCATGTGAGATTTCGTAATGATAGTTTCATTCCTTTCCACGTTTGCCTTTCATAATGCACCTTCCAAGGCAATGTTGAATAGCAGGTTAGAGAGTGCATCCCCTTGCTTCAGTCCATCCAACGTCACGAAAGCAGCTGAGGTCTCACCCACTATTTTAACGCATGATTTGGATCCGCCCAGCGTCACACGAATCAGCGTAACTAGTTTCGTTAGAAAACCATGTAGCATTATCTGCCACAGCTAATTTCGTTTAACTGAATCGTACGCCGCTTTAAAGTCCACAAACAGATGGTGTGTCTGCAAGCTGTACTCCCGGAACTTGTCTAGCAACTGACGCTGGGTAAACATCTGATCCGTCGTGGAGCGACCCTCACGAAACCCAGCTTGGTACTCGCCGACGAAGGACTCCGCTAACGGTCTCAGTCTGCAGAACAGGATACGGGAAAGCACCTTGTAGGCAGAATTGAGATGTAATTCCTCGATAGTTTTTCAATTATTTTTGTACACCCTTTTTTTTTTTACTTTTTGAAAATTGGGCAAATGAGGCCATCCAACCACTCCTCCGGCATTTGTTGTTCCTTCCAGATCCTGACACTGATCCGGTGGATTGCTTCGTACAGCCGCTCGCTCCCCCCTTTTAGAAGTTCTGCCGGGATACCGATTTCCCCAGCAGCCTTACCGTTTTTCAGCTCACCGATTGCCTTTTTAACCTCCTCCTGTGTTGGTGGCTGCACGGCTTGACCATCGCTTACAATTCCTATCCTGTCCCTGCTGATCTCCGCATTTACCTCTCCATTCAACAGTGTCTGGAAGTGCTCCTACCACCTGGTTGCTACCGCCGTTTTGTCGGTAAGCAGGTTGCCAGCACTATCATTGCACATCACAGGCATGGCAAAATTCCTGCTTCTCACCGTTTTATAGAAACTCCGTGTGTCGTTGCTGCCGTATCGCTCCTCTACGCCGGCGAGCCCGTGCTCTTCGTACTCGCGTTTCTTCAGACGATGGATTCTTTTTTCCACAGCTCTTTTTCCTTGTCTCTCTGTATCTCTCTCTGTTTTGACGCGTTGCCGCAGTGAGCATGCGACTCCTGGCCTGGTTCTTTTCATGTGTCACTCTCTGGCATTCGGCATCAAACCAGCTGTTCCGCTGTCTTCCACGCGTCGTATCTACCGCCTCTCTCGTAGCTGTTTCGATGGCACCATGGATGTTTCTCCACAGCCCATTTATATCTTCTCCTTCTACCTGCTGTTCTGCGATTCGCTGGTCAAGCTTCCTGGCGTACTCCACTGCTACCCCGTCTGCCGTTAACCGCTGGATGTTGAAACGCAGCGTCCTCTCAGTGCGAACTTTCGTCGTGTTCGACAGCCTTGCGCGAATCTTACTCACTACGAGATAGTGGTCAGAGTCGATACTTGGTCCCCGAAAAGACCGTACATCGAGAACATCCGAAAAGTGTCGACCGTCAATCAAGACATGATGGATCTGAGAGCTAGAGTCTCCATTTGGATGCCTCCAGGTGTATTTCCGAATATTCATATTGGGCAAGCATAAACAAAACAAAAAATATTGACAAAAAGAGGATAGGAAGATCTAACACATATATACTCTCATTTCTCTCTGAGCTCATTTGTTGTTGATTACAGGGGCCTTGCAAAAATTCCAAAATTTTAGTTGTCATCTATTCAATATCTGTAAAAAATACGATTTGCTACTTTTGAGTAGTTTTTATGTAATATCAATTACATAAATCATGATTGATTGAAAAAAGCATATTTTTTTTAGAAAAAATGCCTTTAGCTTCAGAACCGAAGGAGATAGCGACTTGATTCCTTCAAACTAAATGTGCGTTTTTGATAGATGTGAAAGTGTTCAGAAGGCATGCTTTGTGAGAAATAGTTATGAAAAGAGATAAAAAGAAAAAAACTGATTTTTCAGGTCCACCCCAACCAAAAACCTTTAATTTGCTCAAGCCTATCAACGAAAAGAGATAGGATTGTCATTTCGTCGGTGAAGTTACTTAAAATTTAATGTTATTTAACTTTGATAACATTTTATTCGGCTAACTTAAGCCACAAAAAAGTGTATATTTTGGACTCGCTAACTATGATGGCCACCTTAATGACATATACACCAAAAAATGCGAAAATTGAAATAACAAATTTCCTCCGAAGATTCTATATACCTAGGACTAACGGTTTTAGCGTAATTACTTTAGTCCAGTTAAATTTGGATTTCATCCCACAGTGCGACGTATGCTCCACTTCCAGCTTGAATGCGTCGTTTAATCTCTGTACTCGTATTATGGTTGCTCAGTCCATGAAGCTGCTGACCCGGTAGTTCCACTTGACGCTGATCATCCCGCTGTTGAAGTGTTAGTGGACCTGCCAGTCTCCTTTGAATTTGAAGACATTGTCGACGCAAGTGACTTGGACTTTCGAAAAGCAAATTTTTCTGCCTTAACCGAAGCAATCAGTCGAGTCGATTGGAGTTGCCTCGTCCGTTTTGCGAATGTTAACAATGCTGTTTGTCACTTCACCCAAACCATGAAACACCTGATCTCCGATTGTGTTCCCATTCGTAGACCACCTCGTAAACCAGCGTGGGGCGATGCTCATTTGCGATTCTTGAAGCGCCTTAGATCTTCCGCTCTACGAAAATACAGTAAGCTCCGATGTCCATTCTCTAAGCGACAGTTTAACATAGCCAGCAACAATTACCGAGCTTATAATCTACTCTTGTACAAAAGGTACACTTTACGAATGCAATCCAACTTGCGCAGAAATCCTAGATCATTCTGGTCGTTCGTGAATTCTAAGAAAAACGAGGTAGGACTGCCTGTAAACATGTTTCTGGGTACCGTCTGTGCGAACACTGCCGTGGAAAAATGCGAGCTCTTTGCCACTCACTTCAAGAATTCTTTTAACACTTCTGTTGCTTCGGAAATGCAGACTGCCTCTGCGATCCGAGATACTCCATGTGATGCGATCAACTTGAATATATTTCATATAAACGATCAACTCGTTGAAACCGCGATCAAAAAGCTCAAATATTCGTTCGCTGCTGGATCTGACGGAATTCCTTCTTGTGTTCTGAAGAAATGTGCTGCAGCTATTGTTCGCCCACTGGCGTTGTTATTCGAAACTTCTCTCCAGCAAAATGTATTTCCTGAGTCATGGAAAAAATCCATCATGTTTCCAGTGCACAAAAAAGGAGATAAGAGGAACGTGGAAAACTATCGGGGTATCACATCACTTTGTGCCTGCTCGAAAGTGTTGGAAATCATAGTCCACGATGCACTTTTTATGTGCAGTTCGCAGTACTTATCCGTTGATCAGCATGGATTTTTCCCTAGAAGATCAGTTGCCACGAATCTAACGCAGTTTGTCTCGTTTTGCCTAAACGTCATGGAGGAAAATGCGCAAGTGGATGTTATATATACAGACTTAAAAGCTGCCTTCGATCGTGTTGATCACGCGATATTGTTGAATCGTATGGAGAAACTTGGAATTTCTGTCGCTTTTATCAGATGGATGAGGTCCTACCTCACTGACCGTAGTTTATGCGTCAAAATCGGTCCAGTAGAATCGGAACTGTTTTGTAATCTATCAGGGGTTCCACAAGGAAGCAACTTTGGGCCTTTGCTTTTCACACTATTCATCAACGAGCTCTCTTTACTGCTGCCTGCTGGATGTCGTCTGTTTTACGCGGACGATGTTAAGATATACCTGCCAATAAAAACCACACTTGACTGTTTGAGATTGCAGCAGCTGGTTGATCTATTTGAGGCGTGGTGTACGAATAATCTGTTAACAATCAGTGTACCCAAATGCAGTGTTATCTCGTTTTACCGCAAACTAAACCCGATTACCTTTGATTACTCTATTCTGGGTCATGCCCTGCAACGGGTTAATCATATTCGTGACCTGGGAGTGAATCTTGACTGTGCTCTCACCTTTCGTTTGCACTTTGAAGAGATCATCTCAAAAGCTAACAGGCAACTCGGTTTCATCTTTAAAATAGCTAACGAGTTCCGCGATCCGTTTTGTCTTCGTTCGCTATACTGCGCATTGGTACGATCATTACTCGAAACCTGCTCAATAGTCTGGTGCCCGTTTCAAGCTAACTGGATTGCGAGGATTGAAGCAGTACAAAAAAAGTTCGTCCGTTATGCTCTTCGGATGCTGCCGTGGAGCAACCCGCTGGACTTGCCTCCATATGAAAACCGATGCAAATTGTTAGGACTTGAAACCCTCGAAAAGAGGCGTACGACTGCTCAAGTTGTGTTTGTTGCTAAGCTCCTGATCAGCCATATTGACTGTCCGCCTATCCTGGAACAGCTGAATCTATACGCTCCGGAAAGGGCTCTTCGTACTAGGAATTTCCTACATCTTGACGCTCGGAGAGTTAACTACGGTCAGTTTAGCCCGATAAGGTACATGGCAGCTCAGTTCAACACCGTGTACGAGCTGTTCGATTTCGACATTACCATCGACACTTTTAAAAGACGACTCCTGCAGAGACGATAGCTGTTTGCTGTTTAAGTGTAGTTTTGTGTACAAGTATCGGTAACAATATGTAGTTAGTCTATATTAGTGTTCATCAAGACAATATTGTGTCGAATGAATTTTTATAAATAAATAACAAAATTATTGTCGGTGGTGACCAGAGATCGCAAGTATAAGAACTCATCAAGCACTGCCAGTTCATTGCCCTCAATTGTCACTGTCTGAGGAAGGCGCAAATTGTTTGCTTTGGAGTCTCTTCCTGATTTTCAACGTAACCCAATTCTCCCAACCTCCGGTTTTAGACTGGCGTAGATTGCCTCCGCCGTCCCAGTCCCATGGTTTCTAGTAATAATGTCCAAATCGTCTGTGAGGAACAGGAGTTGGCTGCTTTTACTTAACATCGTTGCTCTTGTTTCGATGCCCGCTCGCCGGATCATATCTTCAGTAGCGATGTTGAATAACATGCAGGAAAGTCCAACCCCTCGCCGTAACCCTCGGCGCAATTCAAAGGGATTCGAGAGTGCCCCTGGAACACGCCCGTAGCACATTACTCCCTCCAGGGTAGCTTTGATCAATCACGTCAGTTTGTCCGGAAAACCGTTCTCGTGCATCACCTGCCATAGCTGCACGCGCTCAACTGTATCGTATGCTGCCCTGAAATCCATATGATGTGAGGGCACGTTGTAATCCCAACATTTTCTTGCGACATGGATTCGATAGTATACAAAGGGGAGTGTTTTGGCCAGATCTAGCCAGTTGTCATTACAACAAGCATATGTTTTAATGGTACAACTAGTGTTGAAAAATTCGTAATCTAATTAATCTAATCTCACACTAACGCAGCCAATTCTTGAAGGCATCCTGGAAAATGACGATAACTTGAATCAAACATTTTTCTTGCCAACGCCCAGGCCAACTGTGCAGCATGTACCGCAGAGAGAATTCCAAGGAATCAAGTGAAACCAGAAAAAATACCTAATTCCATTAAACTCCTTGAAATCCTACCCTACCGTCCCAAACGCTTCCCATATACATAGATAATGATTTATTCACAGTCGTTGGGAGTAGCTTTGCTAACAAAGGTTAAGTGATACTCCGGATCCTCAGGGATGAACTAATGGCATGTGTTGAAAAATTCATAGCAGCAAAAAACTCAATGAGATTTCAAGCACGTGAAATTTCAACCTTGATCACAAGCGCAAAACTCACATATGAATTTCTTTCGCTATTATACGCGATGTCCCTGTTGCTATGCGATGTGAACCAAATTCAGCTGTGAGCATTTTGCTTAATTCTTCCACAGCTGGCATTTCATACAACGAACCAGAGAGCAAAAGAGAAGCTACATCAGAGAAAACATCACCAGCGAACAATGCAGCACACATTCATGAATTAAGATGGCAAACATATTGGCGGAATTTACATTTTTTTTTCGCGGAAATCGACATTTTCTTAAGTAGAAAGTAATAATCCTAATAAGAATTAGATAAACATGTAATTTAAATATATGTTTTAGTTTAAGTTTGCGATTTATTTAGAGATTTATTCCCTCACGCTCACTCACAGCTACGTAACGCACGAGAGACTGCCTATGTTGTTCAACAAGGAATTTGTATGTACATGTGCATAGCTCCGGGTAGCAGTTGAAGCAAAGCAGAATGTGATCAAGCAGGAAGAAATATGTGTGAGTTTTGTGCTTCTTGATCAAGCTGACATGATTCACAGTTGATTTTGATTTTTGATAAGTTTTGAGATTTTGAGAGTTTACCATCACTGATGGTACAACGACAATGAAGTCGCGTTCATCACAAATGAGCTGAATCTACCAAATTGTCCCTTGTTCCATCCAATTGAGAATTATTGGGCATTATTGGGCAACAATGAAGTGAAAGCTGAAAACACTGGTAAGATAAAGAATTGGTGGAACCGGCTGACCAAGATCGTAACTGAAGGTGTGCACCAGCTAGAATGCACCAGTGCAAAAGAAGACTTAGCGGACATAGCGCTGCGCTGTCACAAAATATTTATATCTTGAATGGCTTAAAATTTCCCACTAAATAAAACTAGTGAGCAAGAAAATTGATCACATTTTGTGTGTTTTATTTCAATTTTAAAATGTTTTGCCAACCCCTTAGTTGACATTATCCGAAATGCTAGCCGTTCTCACAACTAGCTATAAAATATAAATTGATAGTATTAAGTGGTAATAAAACTTCAATTGAATAAATTGTAATAAAACTAATATAAATCGCTCTCCAATTATTTAGCGAGGTGCCAGTTTAATGATGTCGTTTTAGTACCTCTAACTGTAATGCACTTTGTTGCTGTTTTTTTTCCTTGCTCAATTACCCACTAACTATATAGTCGCCCAGCAGCTGCCGAAACATGACGAAACAACGCGTCAGCTTCGACTGCCAACTGTAATGCCAAATGAAACACGTCCTTCTCCGCTGGTTGAAGCTGGTAATTAACGATTAATATTTTTTTTTTTTTGCTCATTTCATTATCGTCCTGTTTGTCAGACATGATTGATTTCTGTTCACTGTTCGCAGCGAGCAGAAACATCGTGTCGAGACCTTCCTTTTTCTTCATTTGTCATCGCGTATGCATTTATTATAGTGTAATTATTAATTTAATTTCAATTATCAATCCTCGGGCGGTGAGTTCTATTGCGAAGGGTGCCTTGTGAAATAGTCCGCGTGCTGCACAGCGATCGATCGACGACGTTTATTACTCGGTGCCTTTGCCATTTAGTAGTTGAATTAAGAGCAATTTTTCGCTTCCTGCCCTCGTGCTCCAGTCCAGCACACCAGGCTTTAAGGCTACCGGTTCCATCGATCCGGTCAGATCCGTTCCGAGGAAAGTGGTAACTATAGTAAGTGCTGCTGCCCGGGAAGGGTTCAGCTTTATAGTAAATACAAACGACGGCAAACTCGGTCTGAAAGGGTGAGTCTTTAATTTCTATAAATATGTCAATTTGTTTGCAGCTATAATTTCTTATAGATGCATTTCCTCTTTTATTGACGTTAATTCGATAAAAAGCCAAGCACGGCCACAGCTCGAGGGGAAACGAATGCCGGTCATCTATTTGATATTCGATACGCCATACGATACTCGAGCTACAGAGATACAGATAGACAAGCTCGTGGCTTCTCTCTTGCACCGTAATACGTCACATTAGTTTGCATTGCATTGCATTGCATTGGCCTGGCCCCCAGTATAAATTACCCTAATTACAAACCGTCCACACACAGAAACGGACGGACGCAAACGCACGGTGGATAAGTTTACCAACACGTGCAAAATTAATTGTCTCCGCTTGTTGCAGTTGTACAATTGAATATTTTATTGAAACGGGTCATTTTTGTAAGCGACCCCAGATGCCGTTTGATTATTATTATTATTATTGTTATTGATGTTGTTACGTACGACTCACCTGACATTGTTCATTTGTTTTGCTCTTTCGAATGCGCAATGCAATGGTTGGTAATGAGTTTTCAGCAACTTTTTGCAGCTGCCTCCATTGGATGAATTTTCTAAAAAAAAATACAAGCTTCAACTATGTAGTACCGAAGTTCGAAGAAACAAAGTGGATGGAGAATTTTGCTGTGAAGTTGAATAAAAAATCACAACAACGAATACCGGTTTAAAGGAAAACCTCGCCAATAAATTCGCTTAGTTTGTATGCACCAGCAAAACATTGATTACAAGTTGCCTAAAACAAAAGAATTTCCCAACCAATATTTGATTATGCAAATGCGTTGCATTCAAATGTACCTACTTCAGAACAGAAGTCATTTCAGCGGCACGACCGCACCGACGAGGGACTGCATGTGCAACAACGTTTTTGTTCGTGAAATTGAGCTTGACCAGCGATGTTCTCTATAATTTTTCTCCATTACCTTTATCATTATTATTATTATTACTATTCTCAATTCTTCGTTGTAGTTAATAGAAAGCGAAACATGTCCGATTCCAGAAGGCGAACGAAACATCGATATAGGGAATTAAGGAAAAAGAATGGGAGGGAGGACCAAGTGTGCAAAATAAAATCTTACTAAAACATTTGCTTTTGAACCAAAAGATCCAGATCGTAAAGCAGCCAAAGTGAGATGATATGGTGCAAAAAAAAATGTGACTCCTTTCCGAAACCGGTAGCCCTCGGCGGCATAAGCGACCAAATTTTCGGGCGGGGGCAGGCAGCGTTTTTTCTCGCAGGTCATAATTATTGATTTGCTGCGCTTTTGTGCATAACAATAAACCCCAGAATTATTGTAACTGGTTTGTGGTGGTAAGTGCATTCGTTCTCACAACATTTTATTGCCCCTCGAGTTTATGCATATATTCTAAGTTATGTTTTCTTGCGAGAACGTCTGAAAAATACTCCAATTAATGCTCGTTCATGAGACGTCACAATACCCCGGCCTGCCAGCTCTCAGTGCAACAATAGAATTTATTTTCCGTACCCTCGAAGGAACCAGAAAAAAAATCGAATACTCAAACAACAGAAAATGCTAAATTTCCGTTTCAATCATTGCGTCGATTCGCTGGTCGTCTGAGGGCACTCCCGAACTGTACGGTGGTGGCGGCGGCGGCATCGACTACATTCGGAATCCGTCGAACCCCATCATTGTTGGCAAACAGCAAATTATATCGAACATGGATTTATATTTTATTTGCAACTAATAATTTTCACTCTTCCTTTCCGAGCAGCTCCCACCGAGCCGCCTCGGGTCGCAAAACACCTTGCCGAAAATGTATCGCGCATCTCGTCGGGAGGCCTGCCTGAACAACAACGGAGCGAGTGCGTAGGACTCATAACTGGAGCTGTGTAGCGCGCTTCACGACTTCTGTTCGCAGGAACCGCGGCAACATGTAAATCATGCTTCACTCTCTCTCACCTCCACACAATGTATCGCATGCCATCCATGTAGCGTAAGGGGATCGATCGGTAAGACTAGAGCCAAAGTATGTTTTGCAAGTAGCTGAGCATCGATGAGATGCTCCGATCGTGATTGGCGGAAGCCGCCCAACCGGACCGGTGTTTTGCTGGAATTTCACCTCTGAACGGGGCTTGACGCTCACTCTGGGTATAGTCGCTTTAATGAGGATTGTTTTTAATCTATATGTTTAAAAATATTGCACGCATATGCTTAACATTATCTGGCTTATGATTTATGTACTTATTAAACTATTAAACTTTAATGGCAATGCATCGGAATCGGTGCTACTTGCAGGGCTGCACCATCGCTTAATGCTGCAGGAGAGCTGCATGCATGCATGCAAAGTATTAAACTTTAACATCGACCTTCTTAGGGTCGATTGTGTTTTACTCACTGATTTACTAAGTCTAAAAATACACATCTCTGGATCAGATCAAAATTCTTTTCTCGGCAAAGTTGTAGTTGTGTTGAAAAAATCAAAATCATTGGCGAAAGCTTAGAAACTAATTTTAAAAATATATTTGATGATCTGATTTTAAACAGTTAAGTTGCTAGTCTAACAAGCTACTCGTCATATGGTCGATTTTCGACTGAAAGAGACATCCCAAGGAACATTTTGTATTTCACTGCACTCTTAAAATAGTATTTAAGACCAATTTTGGTCACAAAATCTATCATAAGAGTATAATAAAACCGATAAAGTTACTTGGGATCTAGAGTAATGGTCAAAAACGGACCATTTATGGTCCTTCACTCAATTGGATTTCATGTTTTTAGGATTTTAAGGGGACATGAACGACTCAAAGGTTATAAAAATCAATTCCAAACTTCTTCCAACAAAACAAAAAAAATAGTTCGCTCCAATACGGTGATTAGTTTTCAAGGAATAGGTACATACAGTTTGAAACCCGTGTTTTACAGGCAGGCTTCATTCTCGGTTTTTTGCTCAGTAGATGCTCATTTGACTACAGCGCCTCAACTAAACAGAATTCGAAAAAGTAGTGTAATGGGCGATTGTAGCGCTAATTATTATATACATTATTGTTGAAGGAAGTGTAGTTCTATCTTTTGTATTTACGGCGCTATGGGGCTGCTACCCCGTTGGTAGCAAAAAGAGCGCTCATTTGGCTACCAACGGGGTAGCAATCGCATAGCGCCGTAAATACAAAAGATAAAACCATACGTTCTTCAACAATAGTGTAGATAATAATAAGCTCTACAATCGCCCTTTACACTACTTTTTCGAATTCTGTTTAGTAGAAGCGCTATAGTCAATTGAGCATCTACTGAGCAAAAACCCGAGAATGAAGCCTGTTTACAGGAGCCGAGTTTTCTTCCGTGGAGTTTGTTCCGCTCGCAACTGCAATGCTTATGTGCAGAGTCCTAAACCCTGAGCGAAATACCAGCGGCTTGAACATTCTCTTCTCTCTGATCGGCAGCCACAGAAGAATCTTCTTCAGAAACTTGAAAACGTCATCATTTATTTTTTTGGTGAAAGATGTAAAGTACTCGGTCCTTTGCCAGTCGATGCGTCCAGCGTCAAATAGTTTTTGTCACTTATTATGACCACGACATCGTGGTCGACATGTTTCGCCGGAAAGATGTTATTCACCAGCACCTTCAGTCGTTCTCTGGGCGATTGCCTGTTACTCAGACACCGCCAGCTTCGACTGACGCTTCCTCATAAAAATGTCCATTTTGGCCAAGTACTTCTTCACCGTTTAGCCGGTTTCTCGGACCTCTCAGCCCAAGGCGCGGAACGATGAGGCCACCTTGCTCTCGGTCTTCATTTTTAGCTTCCGCGCAGCACTGTCGGGCGATCGGAATCAGGCTTCCGTATAGCACTTTCGCCTTTCTCGTGGGAGAAGATGTTCCGAATGTTAGATGGCTCTATTCGGCGGATACGAAGTGCTTCATCATGCCCAATATCTTCGCTGGAAGTATGTACAAAACATCGAGCGTAGTTGTTTGATGGTTTTCACCATGGGTGCTGTATGTAAATCAACTGATAAAGTGGCATGAAAAATCGTTCAAATCAGTATAGTTTTTAATGCGTTATTGATTGCTAATGCTTTACTGAAATATAGGCCCTTTTTGGCGACCCTAAGAGCTTGCGCCCTTGGCGGAGGCCAGTCTGGCCAATCGCACGCTACGGCGCTGCTTATGTGCACAATAATTTTGCATCCACTTCACGTGGTCGAATCATTACAAAATTAGTATCAAAAGAAGAGAAAAAGTCTGTAGAATCGAAATCTGAAATAAAACAAATAGTGATTTCATTAAAATTCTCCAGTCGTTGTCCGTTTTAGAGTTCAGCCGGATTTCTAACACACTTTTTATTACCCCTTAAACAAATATTATCTTCAAAGCAAACGCGCAAACTTGAAAATCATTATTCGTTTGGAGAAAAAGACATTTATGAGCCGTACCATTTATGAGGCTCTATATTTCATCTTATTAGACACACACACGCAGCATTTGAAAGGTGCAGTCTGTGTCATGCCGTAGTGCTTTTGTCTTGATTTATCTACCTCATCAGGCCCGTTTAAGCATAAACCCATAATTGTAAAGATCTAAATTAGGTTCCATGATATTTGCTATGAAATGTTTTTTTTTTCTTCTAGGTAATAAGTTGCAATTCTAGCTAATGAGGTTGATTTCTAAGTTATGATCTGAAAATAACGGCAGAAAAGAAAATGCATTTTTCTGTTTATTTGAAAATAAATTCCGCATCGTCAAATCAGTTCGGTCTTAACTGCATTGAGACACTCAATCAGTTACAGTTGGATTAAATTAATTATGAGTAAAAGAATTTTTTCCCATTTAATTCTTCTAATTAACTATGGCATTCTCGCTGTGTGTGATTCATGATGGGGATCACATAATGGGTTTTGGTTCAATTCAGAGAACTGGTCGCTTTCTCGGAGGTATCCGGAACTTACTTGGAACTGATCTTTGAGGTCGTAGGTTCATAATTTGACTTCCATTGTGGTTGTCTCTAAATTCTAGTGTGAATCAAGGTAGGGTTTTTTCTAATTCCCGTCGTAGTAACTAATCATCATTTGTTGGATGGATTTTATGAATACTCCAAAAGTTCTTGTGTTGATTTGACTAAAACACACTTACCTTCCTATCCGTGAACTTTGAAATCACAGAAAAGCGATTATTAAAGCATATTATTGAAATTACGCAACTGACTTTATTTCTTAAATTCGTCGTACCGTTTTAAAATCCGTCCATCAAAATTTTTCATCGTCCGAACTAAAAATCACAACAATGTTTACAAAGCTAACGCGCATGTATGTGTGTAGGACGGCATTACAAATGTTATTCTGCAAAATTTCTTCAGGTCAGGCAAGTTTTCTTGGCTGTAGAATAACGACAATGCCTTGCGTAAGTTATTTTCATTAATGAATGACGGAAATTAAAACGATTAGTCGACATTTTCTTCTTCGTCGCACGAAAAAACGTAGGAAATTTGGCTGGTAAGACTACTTTAATGATAAAAAGCATTTAAATAGATCTCAGCTCACTTGGATTGATCGCGTGTGATAGACAACAAACTAAAATATTAGGGAATAACTAGTTTTGCTTTGTGTGTCAAAAAAATGCTGATATTTTTAATAAATAGGCGGGAATAGGCAATTACGACGAAGCAGCAACATACCCTACCACATATGGGTTTAGTTCATTTCAAATTGCTTCCATTTTGATATGCCTTATTCACTGAAACATATTCTGGTCGTATCTTCGGGACTCGTTTGCTAATCCCAACCATAATGATTAGCTAATGATATAATGGATATTATCGGTTTTCATTTTTGTAATAGCTGCTTAAAAATCGATTCGATGGTCATCGTGGTTTATCAAGTAAACTGATTAACAAAATAAGGTGACGAACTTACCCCCATGAGGTGCCGGTTACCAACATTGTTTTGTCGGTTACATAAATTTGCTAAATTTTTTTGTAAAATAACCAATCAAAAGCACTGACAGTCTAATATCTGATTTAAAACAATACAAACAATCATTCTGTGAGAAAGAATTAGCGATATTTGCACTCAGATCTTATCAAAGAGTGCCGGTCATATACAAATATGTATCGAAAAGCCTCAAACTGGTAATGAACATTTTTCAAAATTGGCGCACAAAATGGACAGAATGGGTTTTTCTCTCTCATCCTTTCTCTTTCCGCTATCTTCTCCTCTCTCTGTTGACACCGTTCCTCTTGAGCGCTAATAACTCAGCGATTTCCTGTTCCATTGTCAATATTTTTACACTTTACTTACTTTGCTTTTTCGGCAACAATCCGCTTATCGAATCCATGTACAATTCAGGAGCCGTCTCCACATTTATCGGTCTTGGGCTGCCGCTTTCCAGTCTCCACTAACACCCGCTGCTGTAGCATCCTCGTCAACAACGCTCATTCAACGGGTACGGGGTCTGTCTCGAAGTCGTCGGCCCCTGTCGGGTACTCTGCTAAACATTGTTTTCGCTGGTCTCTCATCCGGCATCCTTGCTACGTGGTCAGCCCATTGTAACCTGCCGTGTGTTAATCGCTTGATAATATCAGCATCTTTGTATACGGAACGGAATAATCGGTATGGACCCAGGCAAAAGAAAAAGGACAACGATTATTGGAAACTTGGTACTTGGAATGTCAGGACTCTACTTGAACCGGTACGCACGAGTATCTTGGCAAGAGAGCTGGAAAAGTTGAAGGTCGAGATTGCAACCATCCAGGAAGTGAGATGGCCGAAGACGGGAGAACGCGAATTCCGTGCAGTAGATCCTATTGCGGGCATGGCATTTAAGTATCACATCTATTACAATGACGGCAATAAAGTAGAGCATGGAGTTGGATTCGTATTACATGGAAAACAAATGAAGCGTGTCATTAGGTGGAGGCCCATTGATGACCGTCTATACGTGCTAAGGATTAAGGAACAATTATTTAACTACAGCCTAAGCTCGGTGTACCCACCGACGAACGACAAAACCCGATGACGTGAAAGTTCTATGATCTACTCGAGAGGACATATGGAGAGTGCCCAAGACATGACATAAAGCTAGTCATCGGAGATACAAATGGACAGGTCGGACGTGAAGAGTTCTTTAGTCCCGTTATCGGTAGAGAAAGCTTCCGTTCTACCACAAACGACAATGGCCTGAGGCCAATCAACTTCGCTGCATCCAGAGGAATGGCTATGCGTAGTATGTACCTATTTTACACGATGGAACATTCGAAAGCACACCTGAAAACACCCTAATGGAGAGGCCTGCGCTCCTCATTCTGGTTGATGGTCAGCACTTTTCTGATGTCGTAGACGTGCGATCCTTCCGGAAGCAAATGTCGACTCGGACTACCATCTCGTAGTATGCAAGATCCGCGCCCGGTTGTCCAACGTATTCAAATCGAAACCAACGAGGAAGATATGACTGAACATTCGGCGGTTATCAGTGGAAGGAGTTGCTGCAGAGTACTCACGGAAGGCTGATGCGCGGATCGGTGAACAACTTGGAGAGAACCTAAACGAACAATGAAGACATATCCACGGCGCGATCAGTACTACAGCGCGGAAAGTGTTGGGTACTACTGCTACAGCCACTTCCAGTGAGTGGTTTGACGCAGAGTGCCAGCGAGTGACTGATGAGAAGAATCGAGCCAAAAGTCACATATTGACTGCAACTGTGACACGCCAGAGCAGGAAGAGATACCGATATGCTAGAGCTGCCGAAAAGAGACTTCACCATTGTAAGAAACGTCAGCACTGGGATCGCGTTCTTGCGGAGGCGGAGAATTGCTTCGAGAAGCTTCTTAAATACGATCAACGGAATCAGGAACCGGACCATGCCAACTCCTGTTATGTGCAACGACAAAGAGGAGAATCTGATTACCGAAACATCGAAGGTGGCTAGGCGTTAGAAACAACATTTCGATGCATTGTTGAATGGTGAACAAGATGGAGCGGTTAACAGAAATAGAATAACGGTTGAGGATAATGGACAAGCTGCGGATCCACCAACCGAACTTTTGAAAGTCGGGATCGAACGGCTGTATTATGCAATCCATCAGGTTATATTCAAGGTATGGACTGAGGAGGAACTACCTACGGACTGGTTGGAAGATCTCATATGCCCTGTTTACAAAAACGGCCATCGATTCGAATACAGTAATTATCGAGGTATTACTCACCTCAATTCTGCATACAAAGTTTTCTCCAGCATCATGTTGCTCAGACTGAGGCCGTTGCAGGAAACCTTTGTTGGCAAATACCAGTGCGGTTTTCAAGAGGGACGCTACACGACGGACCAAATGTTCTCCTTGCGACAAATCCTCGATAAATTCCGGGAATTCAGCTTGCAGATTTATCATTTGTATACAGACTTCAAGGCGGCGTACGATTCAGTTAAACGAAATGAGCTGTGGCAGATTATGCTTGAACATGTTTTTCCAACAACACTGATTAGGCTGATACGTGCTACCCTTGATGGTTCAAAATCAAGCGTCAGGATAGCGGGTGAGACAACGTCACAAACGACATTTGATGGTTTAAAGTAACGTGACGTACTATCGAATTTGCTGCTCAACATTGCATTGGAAGCATTTAGAAGCAATTTAGTATTCAACTACTATTCGAAGAGCAGGTGTTCAGAGAAGTAGCACCATCAACACGAAATTTCATATGCTCCTAGGGTTCGCGGACGACATCGATATCATCGGTGTTAAACATAGAGCTATGGAAGAAGCATACATGCATCTTAAGGAGGAAGCTGCGAGGATAGGGCTTATCATAAATTCTACTAAAACAAAGTATATGGTAGCTGGTAGAGGGCGTTTAGAGAGCCCTTCAGGTGTTTTTACTGCGGTGGTGATAGATGGAGATATTTTTGAAGTGGTCGATGAATTTTTTTACTTTGGTACGTTAGTGACATGTGACAACAATGTGAGCATTGAAGTAAAAAGCCGGATAGCGGCTGCCAACACGGCCTTCTACGGATTACGCAGCCAGCTGAGGTCCCGTAGCATGCAACTCCGTACAAAACTCGCGCTCTATAAGACGCTAATTCTCTCGGTGGTACTCTATGGCCACGAAGTGTCGACCTTGAAAGAGAGCGACGATAAAATGAGTTTCCTTTAAAGCGTGCGCCAAGGAAAAATGTCAAATGGCATGTCATGTCTTTCTTTGTCATATTCAGTACCTATGCCATTAATCACGTTATTCTTTTGAGGAAGTTGGACAAACTTGAGTGTACTATAAGATTTTGTAGATGGTTGGAAATATACTTTATGGATAGGCAACTTTTCCTACGACTCGGTAACGTTTACAAACAATTTTGGGTGTACCACAGGGTAGCAATTTGGTGCCAGTGCTATTCTGTATCTACATAAACGATACAGCATAACTACTCAACGGAGGACACAGGCTTTGCTTCGCTGATGACTTGAAAAGCTATCTTGTAGTCAGAACTACAGAATGTTACCGGAGCTTCTGGACTTGCTTAGTGACAGGCACGTAAGGAATGAAATGTTATTGAGTGTGAAGAAATGTGTCACACCAGAAGCGCAATAGAGTTTGATTACATATTTTCCGTAACCAAACTTAATAGAGTAAATCTTGTGAAGGATCCTGGAGTAGTATTCGACGAGAACTCCCACATTTCTGCCATAATTGATAAGTCCAATCGTAGTTTTGGGTTCATATTTAAGATCCCTGGAGCATTCATTGATCCACTTGGCTTTAAAATTCTCTATTGTTCAATTGTTCGGTCGACACTGGAGTTTACGAACATGATTTGGAACCCGCACGAGTCTATCTGGATCGCTATCTCATCGATTAGCTCAGGTGTATAGGTTTCCAGTTCATAATAAGGGTAGGGTAAATGATTTTGAAATGGACCTAGTCGAATTCTGATCTTGAATGGACCTATTTTTAAATAAGAATTTTAGGATATAATTATCAAGTTTTTGTACTGTATTTAGCTTTTATGTTTATCTTTAATCATTTCTGAACGTAAATATACTAAAATTAAATTAAAATTATATCCAAAACTTCTTTATTGCCGCGTATTTAAAAGTAGCTGTTTTTCAGCGTTTTGGCAGTCACCATAGAGTATTTTCAAACTGTTACTACCCGGAACCCTTCTGGTTTGAAATAAAACAATACTCTTAAAATGATGCTAAAATATGTGTAATTTCAATTTAGGTATTTAAAAGTTCAGTAAAACCAGTAAAATCTTCAAATTCCTTAAAAATGTTAACCCCCTTTTTTGATCTTGAATGGACCTAGTATTGATTTTAGAATGGACCTAGTTTTGCGCTCCGAGACATCACTGGCGGCAGCTATCATTGCCTACCACTAACGAACACGCCGTTGTATATTCCATAAAACTGCTTGTTGTCACTATAATATCTCCGTTTATAAATAATCTATAAGCACGGGATATTGAAAGTAGGCTTGATTTATAGCCTAAATAAAAACTTAATTATATTGATAAAACTAACTATCACTCATCCTTTTTCGTAGTTGCTTCATAGTGTTTGTACATTGTAGCCTCTAGTTTTGAAACTAAAAAGTCTTCCTAATTAGTTAGCTAACATATGTCATTTTATGCTTAAAACAATATAAACTTAATTTATTCTCAGTATTATACAAAAATTTTAACCATCATTGATTAAAAGATAAGATGGATCAAAAGATAAGAGGGATACTAATTGCCTTCTGTTAAGGGGGCATAGTACCTTTTCAATTTTTTAAAACCTAAATTTTTTGATTGGTTATTTCAAAAGATTAACATTTTGACCATATGTGTTTGAAGTCGTTTGAATGAATTCCAAATATTTGCAAAGTTACAGCTATTTGTACCGCGCATGTCTGGAGCGATTAAACAACGAGTAAAAACTTCTACGTCGTTTTTCTCGAAACCAGGTTTTGAAAGTCGGAACCATAAATATCTCAAGAACGGCTCAAGCAATTCTTATGATTCTTTTTTTGTTTGAAAGCCAACAAAATTATCTAGTGTTTGACCCATCCTTTTCTTGATATTGTAATTTTTGTATTTTTTAGAAATGTTTAAAGTCAATTTTTTCGCTTAAAAACCATACTTTTATGTATCAATGTCCGCCATTTTGTTATGTGTTCGGATTCTAAAACAGGATGGATCAAACACGAGATAATTAAATGTTCTTTCATGTCGTTTTGGAATTTTTCAATTCGGATAAGCCCCCAGCGCCAATCCATGGTACCGCAATTCATGGTTTTTTGAACGACTATCTTCAAGGAGCCGTAGGAGCAAGGGGAAGAGGTTCCCTTATGAAAACAAAATTGCAAATATTAGTATAAAATGCAATGTTTCGAATGCAAAAAACCCGATTCAATTTGCCTTTCGCGTTATCGAGAAAAAATATTTGAAATTAGGCAAAAAATATGGTGTAAAAGGTACTATGTCCCTTAAAAAAGAGCTATTTTTGCGTCATTGGCATTTAGCACAAAACCTGTTACACTTAAATTTTTCAATTGGATTTTACGTATTTGTTTTAACACGAAGCAAAAGTGTAATCTATATAATCTACATAAGTAATCTATATAAGTGGAGTTTTCCCAATTTGTTCGCCTTATGTAAAAAAAATCCCAAATTATGCTAAACGGGACAATTCTTGTATCATTAAAAATAATGCTCAGAAGAATGAAACAAGTTATTTGAGAATACAATTCTGAAGATTTATATATAGCTTTATTGTATAGGAAACTCTAATTCGAATTGAGTTACGATGCTAATATTCCAAACTCTATTTAAAGTAGTTATCCCTGTTTAACTATTTTCTAAATAGTTTAGTTAATTTTCTAAATAGTTTAGTTAAAATAATTATGAGGCTCAGAATAAAGTAAAATTAGGCCGTTACAAATATTTTATAAAGTTTTTGTCCTTCCGGTGTTGGGACACTGAAGGGGGGGGGGGGGAACAAAGTAAATTTTTTAATCGAGCAAAAAACATGGGTTTTAAGCATTTTTATTTAAAGTTTAAGCGTGAAAACCAAATCTGTTCTTGCTTTTAATATATACGTTATTATTTTCCATGCAAAAATGTACGAAAAGAAGACAAAAACGAGAGAATTTTTTTTGAACGATTTTCGGAAACTCCGAATTCGAATTTCCATTTCTGTTTCGTGCTAGAAGTGTTAGGTACACTCATTTTTCGAGTTTTTCAGGCTGTAGAACCCACGGACAATTGAATTTACACTCATATCCTCCAAATTTTTTTTAGCCCCCCGATTTTTCAAGCCAATTTCCAAAGGGGGGGGGGGGGTGACAAAAACTTAAAAAATATTTTGCAAAGGCCTTATATTCCGCCGATAAGTAAGCAGGTTGACTTCACATCACCTTTTGGTCGATCGATTGGCAGATAGATTAAAAATCAGTTTAGTAAAATATTCAAAATCATGCAACCGGACTAACGTTGTACTACGTCATCCGTGATCGTATCTTATACACAACCCATCTGATTTTTTTCTTGGAGGATGTAAAGTTTTCTTTAAGCACCTCTCCCCTCTGACTTGTGACAAAATTAATACCTCCTTGTCTACCGAAATTGAGTGACCCTGAGATCTAAAATATTCAACTGTACCAGATATAAAATAGGAAGGTTCACCTATTTTCTATCTGGTACAGTTCTTCATCGACTATCATTTAAAATTAAAACCTAGTATCTAACCTTACCTTTAAACCTAGTAGAATTACCAAGTCTAATTTTTTCAAGCACCATTTACAGTATGATTTCGAATTTGACAACAAATGCGTGTCGCCTATGTTGCCACAATCGAAACCGTGGCAAAATCTAGACCATTTTTTAACTGAAAAAATTGCATATAAATGTGTCAAAAATTGAATAATTACCACTAATTAACGAATTTTTCACGATTGCAACGGTTTTATATTCAAAATGTTCGACAGGGGCTGTCGCAAACCTTTAGATACTTTGCAGTAAGACGTAGTCCTACGTCAGTAAAAGTCTGACCTTTCGAAATATGTAGTCACTAAATTAAAACTCGAACCCAGCTGTACTTGATAAACTACGTTTAATACAAGTTATATTACATATTTTTAATGAATGGTTTAAATTTTTGACATAATTTTTTATGACGTAGAAATCGTTTCAACCATATCTGAACAACAAATAATAATAAATTCCCAATATACAAATGTCACACACAAATACATACATAACGCATATCAAGTCACTGAAACATTGTTCAATTGTTGGGCTGACATAAAAACAAGACCCTCGACGACTGTGACTGATTTCAAATTTTTCAACCGACTTTCATACCTTTCTAACAGAGTATAAGAAAGGTAAAAGCTGTTCAACCTTGTGTCCTATTAATAAATAACAGTAGTATAGTTGTACTATTAAAAAAAAATTCTTTGTTATTATTTTGTTCATTTACATGGAAGAAACTATGACAATCCAAATTTAGGTCCATTTCAAAATCAAAAATAGGTCCAATTCAAGATCATGTTGGGTCCATTCAAGATCAAAAAAAGGCTTTGGCAAAAAACCGATATATTTAATAAAAGTTTCATCAATTATATATTTTTAAAGTACTGATAATGTAGAAAAAATGTGGTACTTTCCAACGAATAGTAACATCACCACATATTATTTATAAATGAAGAGTAAATTGGGCAGGAGTGCGAGTGGTGGTGTTAAAAAGCGCTAAATAGGTCCATTCAAGATCAATTACCCTAATAAAAGAAACGTAGATCTCCGCCTATGTGCATTATCTAAACTCTTTGTGTTCGTTGTGATCGTGCCAATTTCCTTGTTCAGCCAGCAGTACACGGTCGATGAGTAACACGGATTCATGCCAATGTCCACCACTCTGCTAACACTCACTTCCTACGTAATGGACTGCTTCGACGACCGTCTACACGGACGTCTCTGCTCAGGGATGATTCCTCCTCAGAATAAAAAAAGAGAATAGAAAAATTCACACTTTACTCAGACGCGAATTATTGTGCTCCGTTTTGTTTTAACTTTTCTCTTTTTTACTGACTACGATTGCTCAGCAACCTGCACATTAATGTTCTACCTTCTACTCATTGAAGGAGTGAACTGAGCAACAAAATTTTAATACACTTTTTGGCTGCCCATGATATGGGACACAAACAAAACTGTTTAGACTACTCGCAACGGCAACAGTGTAAAAAATGCTGCATATGACGATAGTGGATGATAGATATGGCAACATTGGAATTCCCGTGTAGCTGCCTTTTCGCTCAAAGAGAAATTAAAGTTTGTTTATATTTCTCTTTATTTTTGGCCTGTTTCGCTTTGCGTGGATGGATCTCTCATTTGTGGCAGCAGTTCTGCTCATTATACTGAACAAAAAAAGATGCACTTTTTTGCACAATGAGTGAGGAAATGGCAAGCCTGTCTCTGCTGACTTTGACAAGCTGAATCATAAAATCGCTGTCGCTAAACTGGGCATTGGAGGGCTGCTTGTATCGTATCTATCGAATCGCCTTGTTAATGTAATAAAATAATAGAAATAGAATAAAAAAGAACATGCTATACAACTTAGAGTTGTAATTTACGCCTAAATAAACTTTGTGTAATTTAAATGAAAACATTTTTGCATTTCTTTGGAAAGCCACACACCATAAGTTACGCTAGTGATAAGAATGAGAAAACAATGACCAGTTCATACGCATACGGTATGCGTATTTTGAAGTCTTGTCAGAGAAATGTTCGGTAGAAGTAACCCGCACTTTGATGAAGTTTTCAGTCTAAAACAAGTTTCGCATTACTTTTGACTAGACTTTTACTTCATAATCATCGATTTTCATTTGAAATATAAAGTTTGAAAACAAACTCAAAATATTACAAATAATTTTTGAAATTATAACAAAGTTTATGAAAGAAGACAAAAATAGAAACCGTTGGATAAAAGGACTATTTTGGAATGTAGGTTCACAACAACTTGTAAACGAGTAATTCATCAATTACAAAGAAACCGGACTGAAAAATTTCTCAAAAAACTGCTCCGCCTATCCGGCGAAAGACGTCCTGCAAACCTTTGCACCCGATCGAAGCTGGCCCGCATCGATAACGAGAGTAATAATAACAATCATGAAGTCAATCGCAACCGTCTCAAGGTCCTACCCGGAGGGCTTGTAAGGATTTTTTTATTTATTATATTTTATTATTATTCTTTTCCACTGCGCCCCAGCAGACTCCCGAAGCACTCGTGGCAGTTTTATATTGCAACATTTATTATAGTACTTAAGCTACCAACAAAAAAAAATCGAAAGCGAAAAAATCATCCGCCGGCGAGGTCTAAGCCGCCAATTTAATGAGAGCTACCTAATAATTCCAGCCCGTCCTTCCGCCGCTTGCCGGTTAACCGGTCTTCCCTGATACTGCCCCGCCCGATCGACAGGATCGATACGATCGAACGGGATGCGTAGTCGGTGCACCGTCTAAAGATGGGAATTTCCTCGAAAATAATACACTTTCCCGCAGGATACTGATCTGTTTTCGCTTTTCGTTCTGTTTCCCCTTTTTGCAGGCGAAACTTCTGGAGAACTCACAGGCATGGCTAGGTGCGTCCACTTCTTCGATAGCAGGTAAGTTGTTGATGGAATATTTTTACTATTCAGGTTTTTTTTCTCAGTGTTCACATTTTTCACCATTTTTAAGATATATTATTTAGGAAAATTGTTATTAAAATTTCTATAGCATCCTGCTCGTCCAATCATGATAATCATGACGAAGGCTATTTCCAAGTAACCATAACAAACTACTGACTCATCCTTTTACTCTCTCTTTCTCACACACAATCAACGGCCGCATTCAAAGCAGCACAAACAGAGATGTTAATTGATTTTAAATTATAAACAATGTCAGACCTTCGCTTATGTATGTAAACCGGCTCTCTGTGTTTGTGTGTGTATGTGTGTGGGTTTGTGGACGTTCAGGCTATCTTTAACGGCGTGGTTTTTTTCCTACCACGGTAAATTCGCTACCACCTCTACGTGTGACTCGGACGGAATATACCACCCACCCTCCCACAGTCGAGTTCGAAGGCCTCCACCCTCCGCGAGATGAGCGTTACATAGCAGGTTCGAGAACCAAAAGCATCGCGACTACGATTACCATCCTTCCGCGAATGCTCCTAGTTTCCATCTATTGCCTCGACAAACATTTACAACAACCCTCCAACCAATGTTGTCGTCATTTTTTCCGTCCACAATTTTTCTGCAATTTTTTCTCCCCTTCCCGGCTAGCGACGACCGACGACAGCAGCTACATAGCATCTCATTCACAGCAGAGGACGACAGCCACGACGCCAACGACGACGGCGACGTCGACGACGGTGATGGTGATGATGATGATGATGATGATGATGACGACATTTCTCTGTACACCTAAACTGTGCAATTCACCTCTCCAAACCGCGGATATTGTGTATATATTTTCCAAAATAAATTTTCTTCCTTCTGCTCATTTTCTGGTTGCTATATAGGAAAATTTAAAAATTTTATTCGTTTATTTTTCCTCCTCGAATCGGTCGTTCGGTTTTTTTCGCCCCTTCGGTTGGACTTATCTCGCGGCCGCGATAAAAAGCAGAACAGCGAAAAAATGAACTCCATTCAGAGGAGTACATTTCAATCCTTTTCTAATATGCCAGCCAACCTGGCGGTTGCGTGGTTTGGTGGCTGGCATTCGAAACCCGCTGGAGGAAGACAGGTACATTGGAAATTATGTCTCCGGCGAGTTAAATAGGACGCTAATAAGGTGGAGTTTAACTGGGTGCAATTCTATCTTATTAAAGACTGGGAGGATTGAATGATTGAAGGGGGCTTTGAAAGAGTTGCTGTGCCAATTACTGAACCTTCACCCCATCAAAATTATTGATCTGAAAACAGTTTGACAGGAAAAATGAAACTCAAACTTAGAACAAAAATATTTGAAAATCCAACACTATTCTACTACTTTGAGCTGTGAACAATGTTTTCAAAGATAAACTTTAAAACTTGGGTATAAACTGTGTAGTTTTTCCATGGTCGAACAAAACCACTAACCCCACGTTTTATCCAGCAGCTTGTGATACACGTTCCGGCTGGATGGCAAGCATCGGAAGCAAATGACTTGTTTCCGAGTGCGGGGATACAGCATCCACCAGTAGCAGGTTGCAACACAGGAATCAGCTGGACAGGGGAAAGTGCGACGACGTGTCCCCCTAGGTTGCAAAGAAAGCACCAGTAAGTGGTCACGGTCGTGTTGGTGGTAGTGGGGACAGAGTTAGAGTGAGAGAGAGTGGGTTAGCTGGAAACCACCAACGCCGGCCGGCCAGCCAGCCAGCCAGCCGTGTGTATTTACGCGAGTCTGTTGTTCACCCTTCCGTCGTTGTCGGGTATTCGTTCGTCCCCGGCGAAAAGATCCCCACCGAAAGGAACGCTACGCTGCTGATGAGGAAAAAATGCAAGCAAAAGGAATAAAATATAAAAAATAAACCACACAGAATGTATATGATTCCAAACGGCAGTGGATTTAATTAAAAAATCTATACTTTTTTGCAATCACGCTTTCCTTTCCGGTCCGCCGGCCGGCCGAACCGGTACGGACGCGAGAGAAAGCGCGGTTCCGTGTACAGAATTTACCACCCCCGAGGGACCGCAGCGACTAAAAGGGTGGTCGTGTTTACGCCGTCGCCTGGCCGGAGCCAGCAACAACTGCTGGGTTCGTTTCGTTCTGTGTGCTGATGTTGCTTATTCTTCTGGCTCTGACCGCATCTGCCGGCCGCGAGTATGTTGATTTTTGCAGTGGTTGTGTAAAATGTGGAGAAAAAAAAAGTGGACAGCTTTCTGGCGGCGATTCCACAGAAGAGGGACTCCCTGTATAGTGTGCGGTTCTCCTCATGGATGAACGGCACTGAAAGTCGCAACTTCCGCGAGACTGAACGAACGAGCACAGCGGCCATGCTCGTTGTGTTGCCTCGAGATGATGGTTGTCTGCAGTCAGCGTGCATCGATTTCCGTCGATAATGATGCTGTGAACTTATTGATATCTTCGGAACTGCCTGTTCGATGCAAAGTTGTAGGATTTGAATACCGTAATGGAACCTCGTGGTAGGTTTAGCTTGCAAACCAGAATCAATAGAGGAGAAATATGGTAATTAGGCTGAACCAATGTTTCCTGCCTGAGAAGAAATGAGATGTATAAGAATGTAAATGCTGAGAAAAATACAGGTACTGAAACAATTTGCAAGTAACGGTTTAAACATAACGCTATTGTGTTACAAAGTTTCTCAATAATAATAGCTACTCTCATGAACTTTTTTCATTTTTTACTTGCAACTTTTATTAGCCGCACAAAACTAAGCTGCATCACGTTTTGACAAGCATTGTCGTAAATAAATTTGTATCAAGTTAAAAGATCGAACATTTTGGCCACAAGAACATTTTAACTTACATGTTCACTGAATTGCAAATTTTCTAATTAAATATTACAAATTTGTTCAATATTAATTTATATGGAAAACCCGTATCTTCATGTCAGGTATTATGATAAATTATCACAACCACTGATTCTGATGTTTTGATTTTGAATCTGAATTGCTACGGCGATGTAAATATAGCCATCAAACACCAACAAGTCTCAAAGGCAGATGATGAATGTGATGATGCAGAATTGACGCGTTATTACGTCTGATGATGACCGAAGGAAAACAGTAGGCAGAAACGTCACACCAAATCAACAGTTTTTGATTTTCACCGAAAAGAATCGACCAGTTCTAATAATATTAGTGTCACGGTGATCTAAATAAGCAAATATTGTAACTGAGTCTAGTCGAGTTGCTCGACGTGACTTACAAAATACAAAATATTTAAGGAATTATACCAAATGACGGTTATGCCAAATGGCCTATTATGATTTTGGTAATGCCAAATGGAGCTTGCATTGTGCCAAATAACATTATGCCAAATGGAAAGCCCGTTGTATTGACCTTAATAATGAGATCAGGAATTTATTAATTTTATATAACGGAAATGACAGAAGAAAGTAGTGATACAAAGATGTCGATAGTATCTCTAGTGCGGGACAAGACGTGAGGGGAAAGTCATAGGGCATGGAGCCAGAGTTTGGTTCGAATCCGGTTATAATTGGCTTTCGTTACTTTAATGATTCTCCCTTACCTAATTTTCCGCTCTATCCTATTCGCCTCTTGTCCCGTCCTGGGGATACTATCAATAGCTTTGTTTCAAAACTTTATTCTGCCGTTCCCTTCGTCTTTTGGGAAGACTACCGTTCTAAAAAATCAGATTTTTTCTTTTGACTTAAGTATCTCAAGTTTGGTATCGAATAAATCTCACCTCAAGCAATCGAATCTCATATTTTTCTGGTTGGAGTATTGCGAAGAGGCGATGCATTTCCGTTTCTATTTCATCGTACATTTTGACAGACCCTAATACCACATTTCTGTAGTGCGATAAAGTTTCAAAATCCATTGATACTGTCAAGCGAATAAGGTTGTTCTTTAAAACCTATTCTATTCTATCTATTTGCATCAATTACTTTACTGTACTTTTTCGGCGACAATCCACTTATCGAATCCATGCCGAATTCACGAGCCGCTATCACGTATCTCGGTCTTGGGCTACCGCTCTCCAGTTTCCCCTAATACCCGCTGCTCTAGCATCCATGTCAACAGCGCTCATCCAACAACGCTCATCTGCCTCGAAGTCATCGACCTCTGTCGAGATCTCTGCTAAATATTGTTTTCGTTGGTCTCTTATCCGGCATCCTTGCTACGTGGCTAGCACATTGGAGCCAACCGTATTTATTCGCTTCACAATATCCGCATATTTGTATAGAGCTACGGGCCCTCTTCGTCATACGTAAACACGATCCAGACTTTATTGCAAGTATTTATAAGAATTAATCCACAAGTGCTCAAGTTTTTTACACCAGATAAATCTGACACATCTTGCCTGTACATGTATACCCATTTAGCCCGAAAAAATATTTCGGAACTTACAATTCTCAGTTGAACAATTTTTCATGCTCCAGCGGGAGTGCGTCATACGAAAATTCACTTCGTCATAAACAAGATTTTTTTCGTTATCATGGACAGACAGCAATTATTTACAAAAATCTATGCACGTATTCTTTGAGCCGTGTCCAAGAGCTACCCAGCTACTACAGAACGAGTGGAAATAGTTTGAATCATAGCTCAAAATTTCAAGTAGTTATTCGTTGTCATACTCAAACTTCTCTTCGTCATACTCAAAACTGATAGAATAACCTTTGTTATAGAATAACAAAGGTAAAACCAAGATGACTTCTATTTTTTGAACAAATAGTGAGAAATAGTAAATTTCTAACATAATCTCGATAGCGAAGAGACAATCCATAAATATCAATACCAGGTTAGTTTGACTGTAATTCGCATCAAAATTGGGTAAAATGATGGTTTCTTATCCATACGTCCGGAGCGCTCTATTTTTTCCCGGTCCAGTCCAGTTCAGTGCGAACACGAGCAAGTGAATGGGTAAGAAACTGAGCGGTAGTTCAATCGCTCACTCAGTGGAGCTGGTTCTTTGATTCACCTTATGAACGGATTGCCCATCACTTGTCACCCAAAATCGCTTATGAAAAGTCGAAAAATATATTTTGCAGAATTATGCCTAATGGCCATTATGCCAAAAGATCTGTTATAATTATGCCAAAGTTTTTATGGCGAATGATGTTATGCCAATCAGTCTTACGCCAAATGGCTTTATGCTAAATGGACGGTCCCGGTTCTCATTGTATCATGACAGTACAATGCTCAAGTGAGTATGCATGGGAAAGCGAAGTTTTATAAATTATTTAAATTTAAATTTAAATTCGTCATACTCAAGCTTCTCTTCGCCATTCTCAAAACTGGTAGAAAATCCAAGAGAGACTTCTATCTTTTGAACAAATATTGACAAATAGTAATTTTCTAACATAATCTTTTGCTCGATAGCGAAGAGACAATCCATAAATATCAATACCAGGTCGGTTTGACTGTAATTCGCATCTAAATTGGTTATAATGCTGGTTCCCTGTCGATATGTCTGGAAAGTAGACGAAGACCCGCCGTAGACGAACCCATCCAGCACCCTACTTGATATATTTCATGATTCATTCGTCTGCGCCACTCTCCTTCGAGTGCCGCCAAGAATTGATCGCAGGATCTTACACTTAAAACGCCAAGAGCTCGTCGGTCACTCCTTTTCGACGTCCACGGTTCGTGGCCGTAGAGTAGGTACCACCGGGAAAATAGCACCTTCCAATGCAATTCGATAGCTCATCACGCTGCTTCAAACCATCTAACGTCACAAACGAGTCCGTTGTCTCTCCCGCTATCCTGACGCTTGATTTCGAACCATCAAGGGTAGCACGTATCAACCTAATCAGTTTGGTTGGAAAACCACGCTCTAATCTGCCACAGGTCATTTTGTTTAACTGAATCGTACGCCGCCTTGAAGTCTGTATACAAATGGTCTGCAAGCTAAATTCCTGGAATTTATCGAGGATTTGTCGCAAGGAGAACATTTGGTCCGTAGTGTAGCGTCTCTCTTGAAAACCGCACTAGTATTCGCCAACAAAGGTTTCCTGCAACGGCCTCTGTCCGACAAACAGGACGCGGAAGATAATTTTGTTTGTAGAATCCAGGAGAGTAATGCCTCGGTAATTGTTGCATTCGTCGATGAACTTTTATGCAAATAAGGTTATAAGACCTTCCAACCAGTCCGTAGGTAGTTCCTCCTCAGTCCTTCAGTATAACCTGAGAGATTGCACAATACAGCCGTTCGCTGAAAGTCAGTTCAAAAGTTCGGCGGAGAAGCCGTGCTTTCCAGCTGCTTTGCCGTTTTTGAGCTCCCTTGCTGCTTTTCTAACCTCATCTAAAGTTGTTGGATCAACAGCTTGTCATCTGCTCAATCGTTATCGTATTTCTGTTGACCACTCCCTCTTGTTCACCATTCAACAGTGCATCGAAATGTTGTTTCGAACGCTTATGCACTTCCGATCTTCCGATCAATTCTTCGCCTCCGCAAGAACGCGATCTCAGTACTGGCGTTTCTTACGACGGTGAAGTCTCTTTGCGGCAGCTCTTGCGTCTCGGCATCTCTCTCTGCTCTAGCCATTTACCTTCAATTACTTTCATTCTTTTTGACGATATTGCAAAACTGCTGTACATTGAAACTTTCAGGAAACACACAAGAATTAGATGAAAAGATACCCAGAATAAGAAGAAAACACAACGAGTAAACGACGAAAATACGAGGTAAAGACGACAAAAATGCCGTTGAAAAGATGACGAAAAAGGGATAAAAAGATGACGAAAATACAGTTAAAAGTGACGAAAGACAATAAAAAAATGCCAAAACGGCAACAAAAAAACAAAAAGCAGCAAACAGACGTCTAAAAAGCATCAAAAGGCGATCAGAAAGACAACGAAAAGATGACAAATACAATGAAAACATAACAACAGACGGCGAAATAACGACAAAAAGAGAGCAAATAGATGACAAAAGGGGGGAAAGAGGCAGGATAAAGCGAAAGTGATGACAAGTCAGCGAAAAATCGATGAATAAAAGATTAAGGATGATAACAATACGACAAAAAGACGCCAAAAAAGTGACAAAAATATATTAAAATAAAAGTTAAAAATAACTAAAAGACTATAATTAAATGCAGAAAATGTGATAAAGAGACGATAAAAAGACGGTAACACAGCAACAAGAAACACCAAAAAAAAAAAGACTACAAATAACAGCAACAAGACACTATCAAGAGCAATCAAAAATGTCACCAATAAGACGATAATAAATTAGAACAAATCCCTGAAAAGAGACAAAAAGATGATGTTATGCCAGAAACATCTACCTTTCGAACGAAAAACGGCTAACAGATGTTAAAAAGACAACATAAATCGGCAAGAAAATGGCCAAAGGCTACAGAGTCACATAGTAAAATTAAAAAAATTTAAAATTGTATTCAAGACAAAAACCGAAAAAACCAAACATCGAAAAATGAAAAACGAAAGACAGGAACACAAAGACGAAAGGTGAATGATGAAAATCAAGAACGAAAGTCGAGGGTAAGCGCCTTTGAATAATTTAGGTCAAATTTCAAATGTGTCATGAACTGGTTTGATCCAAAAACTGTAATAATTTGCTTCAAATGCAATTCGCTGTGGCGATGCCCGCGCTAGTGTGGTCTAATTTTCTCACACACGCGTCCTTATTCTAACGAACATGCCGGCATAAGCATCCCTTTCGAACTCTTGGTCTTATTTATTCATGCACTGCGACGTGTTTTTGCGAGTGTGTATTTAGCTAACAGCCGCGCTCGTCGCTTTCGCTAGTCATTGCAATCCGAACAGTAGATTACCCGTAAGCGCTCGCCCTCCCACCCGCGTGTAGAATCGAAGGCGTAAGATGAACAAGTAAAGAAAAAGTAATGCAAAATCTATGTCCCAGTGTGCTGCTCACCAGTTGTTTACCGCGTGAGTGGGCTATGCTAAAAGACGCTACGAGGCTGTGCGCTCGCTAGTATGTAGGTAGCAGAATGTCTACACACAGCAACAACGGCTGTTTGTCATCGATTTGGAATATTGAAACAATCAAGAACAATAACTGTAAAAAACAGGCTCTAAAGAGTCATCACTCGTTTAGGCGAATTGAAGTGGGTGGGGTTTAATCGTGTAAAAAAAAACTCTAGAATACTAGCAAACCTTTAAATGCAACTCTAGTGCCGAACTTTTGCTCAAACTAAAATTTCATTAAATTTCGCTTGGTAAAACCATGTATTTCTTTCAGCAAAGGTTAGTAACTAGGAACTTTTGAGCGCCGCATAATTCTTACCGCACCATACCGTATTACAACAATAGGTGACCATATGGCCTAACAGCGTGCAGTTTGTGCAGTTCATGACCCGCGGCACAAAGAGACGTAACTGGAAACTTGCTGAACGCATACGGTACAAGGCAGACCCGTTACGGCGGAAGTCACCCATCTGAAGAGTCTGATAGATTATACACTTTGGTGCAGGGGTCAAGCGATATTTTATGCAATAGAAAATGCAATCCAGAAGCATTACTAACTGGACGTTGAAATCCATCGACCAATTCCAAAGTCCAAAAAGTTCTCGGCGGTCAGACTGGGATTTCTAACCATAACATCTATCTCCAATGTGTGAGCAGGAATGTAAAAGTGATTCTCTAGCTTTAAAAATTCGTAACTAGCAGCTTGTTTGAGCGAACGTTAAAAATGTTGGTCACTGCTGAATAATGCTCAGCCAGATTCCGAAAAATTTGTATTGCATTACTTTTTGTTACTTTTACTTTTTGTTTTGGCCGGAAGAACGCAACCTGCGGTCGTGGGCTTAAATCTTAGTAGAATCGGGCCATTTGATGCTAAGTGATTATAGTATGGATTTATTCTCAGGCCCTTCCACAATTTATCCGCTTACTAAATTTTGCATTTATCAACAATGAAGCATCTTGTCAATGGGTAAATTATAACTTGTTCCACTTCCTAGCTCTTGGAATGAGATACACTGAAGTACTTTTTTTACGCTGTTTGTTTTTTCGGTTATTTAGAACAGGGAAACTTAGAGACCATCCATTTAATTCTTAATATTTCGCAGGGGTCCGACATTCATTACTTAGTTTGTAGTTTTTGAGTTCGAAAACATACACTGATGAAGCCTGCAAGTCGTAGGCGAAATACGTATCTGTCAAGAAGTAGAATTTAATTGGATTAGTTTTCTTTTTATTTAATTTCAAGAACAATTAACATTTAAAGTTAACAAGAATTGCTACAAAAATTAAGAGATTGAAGCCAGTTTAAAAAAGTCGTAACAAATTATTTCCGAAAATATCTGTTATTTGAAAAAAAAAAAAAAAAAGAAACTACGCGTGTGTTCTTTCTTTTACAGCGGCTAGCATTAAGAGAATAGTACCAATATAAAAAATGCTGTACACTGTAATTTGTTTTAGACACTGGTCAAAACCGCAGCCGATCCCATGGTCACATGTCCTGGAAGTTATTAGTCCTGCTGTCTGAAGTAACTGTCTCGGACTCTTCCTCTGCCCGCAGCAAAGTTCAATGATATCTCCTCAACCCCGGGTTTTCTCAAGTTTGCAGTATCCACAAAAAAATTGTGAAAAAAAACTAAACCAACGCGCTCTCCTCCCAGCATTGTGGCTCCTTGCGCTGAACGCACAGCAAAAATAAAACAGTTTTCGCTACAACACGTTTTAGAGACGGTGGCCGTCAAGCCAATGCCACACCAAAGGTTTCCATATCTACCGGCATAAGTTTCGTAGTTCCCTAAAGCAAACGTTTGAAGCAACCACTCTGCTGGGCACCGGCCAACCAACCGACTGAAAGCAGAGGCAATCCGATCGGCATCACACATCACTTTAGCCTTATTCGCACTTCCTTTCTGTGATAGGGATAGCCACTGGGCGGCAGTAGGCTGCTTGCCAGCAGCAGCCCACCAGGAAAGGCGCAGTGGACCATGTGTGGATTCACCATCGGTATTGCTTCCTACCACCATGCGGAAGGACGATAGCATCGTGCGTACGGGAAGGTCTGCTATATGCCGAGAAACTAGGCAACCGTGTGTGCAAAGCAAAAAAAAGCTAAAAGAAAAATATATGGGAGAACGCATTTTGCTTGTCCATTATTCTTGCAATCAAAGTGACGTACGACGTAAATGGTTACGGCGCCTCTCGTATTTTGTCCAGCCGGCTACAGGAACACGAACTCTTTGTTAGATCCCATCTGCATGGTATAAAAGGGTTTGAGCTGGATGAATTTAATAATAAAAAACAGTCCTGTACATTTTAGTTGGTTATTGGCTTAGGATACAACGAGTAAGTTTAACTTTTTTTTCTAAACTTTTATTTCTAATCATAGCGAAAAAAATGTGATTAAAAATACTTTTGCTTATAGCTGCTTTTAATGTTTATACAGACAATTTCATAGGAAAACAAATAACATCATATGCCATTCAAATCAAAATTAAAGAGTAGAGAACCACTTCTTTAATCGTGGTTTACGATTAAAGAAGTAGGTACATATCTTGATAGTTGCTCTGTGGAGCACTAATTGGAACTTTATGTGCCTGCAGATAATATGTAGTTACTTGTCGTTTACTGCAGTTGATATTGTCGCCGCAGCATCAATCGAAAATTGACAGCAATGATGAAGCAGTTTACAGCTCGCGGCTTGTCAATTACAAATAATTGAATCGTCATATAATAATTATGAGCAACATTAATTTATAATGTGCAGCAAAATGATGCCCATGCAGCAATTCATAAAAATACACAATTGTTCAGCTATTATAAATTCCATCATCTGAATTCCAATATAAATATTACACATTCCCTGTTACAATAGCAGGCAATAAAAGGAACTATTCCGCTGCTGGCAGAGGATCTGCGTGACAGCCCCGAAGTCGGCCTGTCAGGGTGGTAAATGAAATAAACTTTTCAATTTGATCCGCTAATGAGATGAAAAATGATATAAATTAAATTTTGTAGTGATTTATTCACTTCCTCTGTTTACTGCTGCTGCTGCTGCTGCTCGTATCGAGCAGGTAGGTAAGCCGACCGGCTCGGGCTGGGCAGCAAAGAATAAAAGTGGAAAATAAAACGAGAGCATTCCCGATCCGGCCCACCGACTGGGACATTTACATTACCGACTCGAGCTGGATGTTTTACCGCAAGTGCATTTTCCATTCCGTCCGGCCGTCCACCCGCCGTCGGTGGTCGTGTTCTCGTATGCCTCTACCTGATGCTTCAAATCGATCGAGCAAACTTCCGTGGAAATCTCGACGACCCGTTCGGTGGTGCACTGTGTGGAAAATGGAAAATGCGTCGAAGTGATTAATTAAAATAATTCTCTCCAGTATCTTCCTTCGCCGCTGAGTGCCGTGTCTGGTGAGAAAGCGAAACTTCCCCGGTGTGCGGCCCACCTCCGGTGGCATGGAAATCGGGATCGGAAGCCCATCCTGGTCCGGGATCGTTGATGAGTGGCACTCGACTCGATATCCGTGGTGCTATGATGATGGGTGCGGTTAGCAGTACTAGCTGGTTAGAGATGTGGATTTGATCAGAAACTTTGTTGCGCTGGATGCTAGCGAGCCGGCTCTTACTGTTGGATACATTTGTGAATCATTGCAAACCGAAATTAACCATTTTAGTCATCTTTTGAAGACTGGGGTTACCGTGGAGCTACACGAGTTCATGGTTTATCTGCCGCCTCTATACTTCGTTCTCCTGCACGCCGCCGAAGATTATTCTCAAAACTTGTTTCTCGAAAACTATACGTTGTTCGCCGAAAACAACGTCTTCCTCTTATAACACGCCTTCGACCACACGAATCAAAGGTAGATAAATTCATCAACTTCCTCGAACTCATCACCTTCTATCGTTACATACTGACAAAGCAGTGCTGGTCTGCCACAATTCCACCTTCCAGCATGTATTCCTTTAATACAATATTCTCAACCATACAGCGACAAAGCAGGCGAATTCGCTAGATTTCACTTGATTCATAACACCCTATAGCACTATGTTGAGCAGCAGGCATGGGAGACCGTCACTTTGCTGAAGCCACCAACCCCCCTTTAGGATTCGAATAAACTCGACAATCCACCCGAAATCCGAATACAACACTGTGATAATCCATCGTCAATTTAATCAGTCTGATCAGCTCCCCAGAGAATCCGTTCATGTCCCTAACCTTCAATAGCCTTCATTTTGGTCGATAGTATCATATACAGCTTTGGAATCGTTTAAAAGATGGTGCGTGAGAGCTCTATATTCACCGTCAATGAAATCGCCAACTAGTAAAAGAACTCACCGCACTACGAGCCGTTCTAAAATGTACTGCTCCGTGCATAGCTAACACACTCTCAGCACATTTTGCTGAAACCGCCACTGAAACAAATATTTGACCCATACTTCGGAGGCAATTTCTTTTGCATGATGCGATGCCATATATGTTCGGAGCGCACCGTGCGGCACCGTGCCAGAACACGGCACACAAGCACCTTTTTCATTCGCATTCATTTGTCAAAGGCACCCACTGCCATTCATATGTGTACAAGTTGTCACATTATCACACCGAACCCCAGGTTTATGAAAGACACCGTGCCAGCCTATCGGGTCATACTGAACTAATGTGGTTACAAAACCCGAGTACAAAGTCTAAGTACTGAGTATTCTGACAGTTCACGCGCACGAACAAAAAAGATTCGCACAGAGTCTCTGGCTGCAGTCCCACGTACACAAAATATGACTGTAGAAGATAGACAATAACGAAGAAAAAAATAATGCTAGGTACACTGGCACCGTGCCCATTGGTACCGAGCCGAATTCCAATGCACAGCGTACGGGTTCTTTCTTTTTCAGTTAGCCAGTACACAGCTCCGACACTGCGTTCAATTGTCGAGGGCACCCGGTGCATAGTGCCTACATGAGTCGGTAAGAACCGTGTCGCTCCAAGTGGTGCTTATAAGAAGTCTTCGAAGCCAGCATGATTTGTTGTTTATTATAGTCACTTCAACAGCCGGCTTGTTAAATTCCCACAAATCTGCTATCAATTAGTGATAATCGTTAGAAAATTACTTGGGAGAGCTCTTTAAAGGCGACATTGAGAGCGGTGATCGCAAGACTGATTTCACAAGCCAGCTTGTCTTGTAGATCCAGTAAATCTTCCACTACTCCGGTAGCTATTCTGAATCCCAAATTCCTACAATCAGCCGGTGCAGACCTTTCTGGTATCACCTTAATAAGCTCCACTCGGGAGCCGTCAATCGCAACCAATATATGGTTTTTCAGCTGCTTGGTGGCCTCCTTAACTTCACCGATCGCTATGGCTGGCACGTTTGTTGCAGCACCGACGCCATGGTTCACTGCCAGGACACCATTTCGGTGTTCATCGTGCCCTGCTTCATCCATTTCGGTGTACCTCATGATCATCCGTTAAGATACTGCCATGTTTATCCCGACACATTTTGGGTTGCGGCTCAAAGCCTTTTCGGGGTGCATCAGCATTCTGGAAAAATTTTCCCGCCTCCTAAGAACACTGCAGTCGTTCCATTTTCGGCTTCTCCTTCCTTCTCCTGGCCGACCTGGAAGCGCGGTTTTGATTCTCAACTTGCACGCTCAAGAACTGATTGGTCCCCTCCCAATCACCCGTTTTCGTATCACGCTCGTCACTGTGAAAGCTGCACTATGTTAGTATGTATTTTCGCAGCTCTAGTAGGTGGTATGACGATTCCTGAACGTACGTACCGCCGAACCCTTTGAGGGCACCTCCTGCAGCGTTACGTCGAACTTGCAGCTCATCAATACGTTGGAGCGCACGAGAATGCTAGCATGAAAGTTGAAAGATCGGCAGTTCAACGTCTTACCGGAGGACCATCGCTGACAACACTGATTAGATACCCACATTGACACGAGGACAATGATCGGCCGCCCCTAGCAGCCAGTTCAAATGCCCTTTTGAGCCGCTCCTAACCCCCAGTAGATCAGAAGAACCCTCTTCCCTATCAGTATATTCATGTTCCCACCGGAGCTGGCTACCCACTCGTCCTCTGATTTTCATATCTCAGCTGGAGATAGGGATGGGAATTGCTGGATAAAAGGCCTAGAACTACTGTGAGGTTTATTTTATGCCTAAAGGTTCGCGACGTTTGGCTTGCGAACTATAAGTATACGGAAGTTTTTGGAGCGTCTTAGTAGAATACGAAACCTAAAAATAAAAAATAAGAAAACTTATCCAATTTAATTATACTATGTGTATTTTATTCAATGACAGATACGTATTTCGCCTACGACTTGCAGGCTTCCTCAGTGTCTGTTTTCGAAGTTCGAAATTGGAGAATTAAATTGTATAAGTTTTCTTATTTTTTATTTTTAGGTATAAGTATACGGACATTAGGCATAATTGACGGTACGCATAATAGATGATAGCAGAGGTGGGCACCGCTAATCAGCCAACTGCTAACCTTTTAGCCAGCGAGTAGTGCGATCGCTAGGTTTTGAATGTGTTAGCGCTTTCATTAGCTTCCGAAAAGTTAAAGTGCCACTAAATAAACTACTAGCCGCTAATTTTTGAAAATAATAACAAAAACAAGAGTGCGATTTCATGCAAATCGATAAAATTGCTCGCTGCTGTTCGCGACGCGAGCAAATATAGTTCATTCATGGCTAGTTATACTATTTCCAAATATTATTTCCAAAAATTACTGGCTGGTAGTTTATTTAGTAGTATTTATATTTATCGGAAGCTAATAGAAGCGCTAGCACATTTAAAACTTAGCGAACGTGCTACTCGCTAGCTAAAATGTTAGCGGTTAGCTGATTAGCGGTGCCCACCTCTGGATGATAGGCATTGGCGTAGCTAGGAAATTTCCCTGGAGGGGGCCTAGGGGGTGCCTTCCAAAAAAAAATTTGATTCATCTTGTTACTCCGGCTGTCACCGATAGTACCATGTTTCATGAGGCCAGGCGGGTTTCATGAGGGCCCGCGCAATTACGGACCAGATGTTTACCATCCCACAGATCTTGCAAAAATGTTGGGAGTACAATTTCAAAGCAACATACGATACAGTCGATCGAGACCAGCTATGGCAAATAATGCACGAACACAATTTGCTACAACTGATCAGAGCTTTGGATCGAGTGATGTGTTTCATGTGCATCTCGGCGATACTTTCGAGTTCCTTTGAGACACGATGAAGGTTGAGACAATGTGACGGCATCCAACTAGAGGGTGTGATCCGACGAATGCAAAGTCTAAAAGGAGTGGGATCGAGTGATGTGTTTCATGTGCATCTCGGCGATACTTTCGAATTCCTTTGAGACACGATGAAGGTTGAGACAATGTGACGGCATCCAACTAGAGGGTGTGATCCGACGAATGCAAAGTCTAAAAGGAGTGGGTTAAACATAAATGCGTTGAAGACAAAATACATGAAAGAAAGAGGCTCAAAGGAAACAAGCGCATACTTCCCGCGGGCGGTACGCACCCTTACCATGTTCGAGCGGGAAAGTACTGCGGACGATATATGGCGGTGTACAAACTAAAAGCACTGACGAATTGACATGACACTTAGAAGAAAACCCTTTAAAAACCTTCGTCCTGCACATTTTGCTTGCACACTAGTACCCTCTGTTAAGCATGTTGCGGAGTAGCTTGCATTTGCAGGTTTTATACTGTAGGGTTTTGTACATTTGAATGGTTTTATACTGAAAACTCAAAGCAACACTCGCGCGCCGCGGTGTGGCCATGTTGCGAAACATGCTTTTTTGATAAAAGATGTTGTTTTTGATCGGACGGTGGAATTATCGCCAGTGTCTTGTCTGTTTGTTTGTGCTAAAAGCGATGAGTAGCGGAGACGTATGAATCACGAGCTGCAAGCCCTGTTTGGAGAGATTGCCATTTTCAGGTGGTGAAAGTCAGTATGCTACAGTGCGACGAAAACAGTTCTCTTTAATAACTGCATCAGTATCAGGAACAGGGAGGCTCAAAGTGCAAGATGGGTCAACCAGGTCAAAAGTGATTTGCGACTTCTGAGACTGGGAAATTGGCGACGAGTGGCTCAAGATGGAGTTGAATGGAGACGACTGCTTGAAACAGCTTGACCCGGGGTGGTTATTAGGCTATAGGCTAGTGAAAAAGAAAATATCTACACAGCGGGATCATGTACACTGAACTTTTTTCCGGTTTTAAAATTCCAAATGGGGAAAATTTCTGCAGGGGGCCTGGTACCCCAGGCACCCCCTCTGGCTACGTCAATGATGATAGGCACAATGGACGGTATGCATAATGGAAGATAGGCATAATTTAGCAAACTTCGCTTTCCTATGAATACGGACGTATTCATCACTAATCCAACCTCCATTGCTTCATGTTTCAGCTTGGAACATTGTTCAACAACCACCTGGAACGTTCTTCTGACAATGTCCATGCCGTCCAGGTCCATGTCCAAATTTTGGTCCGTTATCAAATTCCCGTTCATAAAACCGGCTTGATAACTACTACTACACGAATCTACTTGCTAGCGGCGATAGACGACGAAAGATAATCTCAGAAAGCACTTTAGAGGCGGTTTCGAGGTGATCACTCGATAGTTCTCACATTCCAACTTGTCGCCCTTCTCGTATGTTTGGCATATTACTCCCTCCTTCCACTTCTCCGGCAGGTGTGACCAGATCCTGGCTATCAGTCGGTGCAGGCAGGTATCCAACCTATCCGAGCCCATCTTAATGAACTTCGCTGTGCCATCTCTAGTCATCATCTATTCATTATTCCTGCTGTCTTGGTATCCCATCTCCGCGCCATTCAGGTGCTCATTATAGTGCTACTTCCACCTTTGGATCACCTCGTGCTCATCCGATAAGCTCCCTCCATCTTTATCCCTTTAAATTTAAGCCTTTGCGGGATACGTTCAGTTTCTTGTAGTATTTATGCGTTTCCTGAGAACGATACAGCTGTTTCATGTCTTCGCACTCCATTTCTTCCAGGTGGCCCGCGCTGCATTACTCTCGGTCGACATTGTCTGGCATTCCTCGTCGAAACAGTCGTTACGTCGACCCCTTTCAGTGACCCCAAAGGCACCTTCCGCAGCGCTGTTGATGACTGATGGCGGTATCCCAGCAGTCTTCGAGAGGGGCTTCGTTCAGCTCTACTTCACCTGGCAGCGCTGCCGCAAGGCTTTGTGCGTAATTTGAGTCGTTCCAGATTGTGGCCGACCCACGTTGCCGAATGTTGGTAACAACGTAATGAGTCAATGGCCGTTTCCGTTCGTAAGCGGGTGTGCGCTGAACCTTCCAATAACCGGTCTGAATTTCTTCTCCAGGCAAACCTGAGCGTTGAGGTCTCCGGTGACGATTTTGACGTCATGTCTAGGGCGGCGGTCGTATTCACGCTCAAGCTTTGGTGGCTTGAGCCAGGTCTGAGCTATGCACGTTGATAATGCTAACGTTGAAACGGCCTCGAATCCTCCACTGCCGATTGGCTACCACCCAATCATACGCTTCTGCATGTCGCCTTTTATGATAAAAGCTGTGCCAACATTGCCGCAGCTCCAGTAAGTGGTGTATCCATTCCTATACGAATGTACCGTAAACCCCTTCCAGCAAACCTCCTGTAGTGCTACAATATCGAACTAGGGGGTCCTCAATAAGTCGAAAACAATGCGGGAACTTTCCAAAAAATTGAGAGGGTTACAGTTCCAAGCCCCAAGTTTCCAACTGGTTTTTTTTCACTTGTAAGGCCTGACAGAGGGGATGTCGCCGAAGGGCCATCGTGACAGTATCTCCACTAAGATTGCTTGTCGGGTACGGCTGGTACCATGAGGAGGTTGGGAGTAAGAGCTAGAGACTACAAACCACTCGGAAAAGTTCTGAAAATGTAAAATCAAGCAGCTTTGCTGAAGAAATGACGTTCCTATATCCATCGGGTGCAAAGTTATAGAGTATTTTCTTTGGAAGTTCTTGAGAAATTAGCTTTTTCAAACTTAACTTTTGTTAGTTGCATTTTACAAGAATACTTTGTTTTAGACAATTATCAAAGCACTTAAAACATACGTGTTTGCAGAAGACTGCAAACCTCTCGAACTTTCACTTGCAAAGTTATCGCTTGTTTAAGCTTTACTTTTCTTAAAGTTTGCAAGCCTATAGGGGACAAATGGCGACATGAAATCAATGCTTCACCTTGAAGTTTGATGTTTCGATATTTGCCTGGAACATTGACATCTAAGGAACATTGGAACTAAGTATGAAAAACTAATTTCTGAGGAATTATCAAACAAAATGATCCATAACTCTGCACTCGATAGGGATAGTAAAATTATTTCTTCAGCAAAGTTGCTTTTGATTGCATTTTCTATAACTTTGCAGAAGAAACCATAACTTTATCTTTTCATAAAAAAAGTTAGCTTCGGTAAAAAAACTCATTATACTAGCACAACATCGTTATTAGTTTTAAACTCCTTCCTTCTCATCAGTCACATACAAATAAATTAAAATAACAGTCGTAAGGTATTACCATTCGCATGCTGCATCTACCAAGCAACAATATGTACTGCCTGGGGCAATCATCTTACCGACTTGACATTATGTTGAAGTAAAATGTCGGTTCGATCTGGAACTTATAATTTTTATCAAAAATATTCCTTGCCCGCGGTCATAAATACATTTATGACTTAATAGCAAGGTCATTTACATCAAGCCAAGCATGTAAAACTGGCCTCATCCCCTTACACAGGACACAGGAAACGCCCTTCGGGCAGTGAAAATATTCGAATAAATTCACCCAAAACGGTTTCGTCAAAGAAACCCCAATCGCGTGTCGAAAACTATTTCTCGATCCATCGGATATCGCATTTGCTTCTCTGTCTGTTTCTGATATATTTTTTTTTTTGTTCTCATTACATTTTTGCCTCCCCCCTCCCACTGGCCACCGCTCATTTCAACTTGTAACAAGTAAAACCAATTACGGTGACAGATGAACCGCCGTCGTAAGTAACGACAGTTCGTCACATTTAGTAAGTACATTTTCTTCGGCCGGCTATTGAAGTCAAACTTTTTCGTTCCTCCACGCGCGGGCATGTTTCTTTTTTACATTTTTATTAGCGATGGAGCCTTCGTTGCTATACGGTTTGCCATCACGATCACGAGGACGACCGCCCGGCCCGGTACCACCAGCTGGAGCGAAAGAAAGGTGGTTTGTTTGGCTTTAATTACTCATCTTTATTTCGGTCTTTGTGCACCGCCGTGCCGGTGTGCGCGATTGCAATGTTTATAGTCTAATTTTAGGTTTCAATTTTCTCCCTTTCGTCCCGTGTGTGTGTTTGTGTATGTGTGTGTGTAAGTATGTGCGCTTGTGTTTCTACAATTTAGTACTCGTGTTATGCTGAGGCGGTTGATTACTCGCCATGCTCGATTGGTTGGTGGATCGAAGCTAATTGTCGATTTACTACTCCACACACTCGGACAAATTGAATGCAATAAAAGTATGTAGCTCAATTACTTCGCAAAGTTCATCCCTTAATAATGGATCGCTTTCGAATCCGGTAGCATGTTGTTTTAATTTTTCGTATGTGGTATTTTGCAATGAAGGCAGCTAATAACTTTCCTGCCGAAGAAGGTTGGTATTGAGGAAGAAGTCGTTACTGCTTCAAATGAATCCAATTTAAGGTTTATTTCATAAAGTGTAACACTTCCAGGGGCAAACATTGCAAAGGCCTAACGGAATGGCAAATTTTTCTGCTGAAGATATTTTCAATAAATATTTGATAGATCTGATTTCTTACCAAGCTTTGCGATGATGTAGCACTGGAAGTTGAGTATTATTTGCACCTGCTGCTAGCTCAAGAAAAAAGAGGCATTTCCTTTTTCAGTCCTACAGAAAAACTTTGATTTCTTTTTCCCTTATTCGGCACCGTACGATTCCTCACAGGCCAAATGAGATTTGCTGCCCTTTTCGGAACACAAATTTAAAGTAAAATATATAACGCTTTTTTCTGTCGTTTTTTTTATTTCATTTCGTGCCATAAATGTAGAAACTTTTTTGTAACTGTTTCCCCTCATTCAAATATTGATTCCCAGCGTCAAGCATCCTAAATCATAAGCATCGCTGGATTAAAATCTCCAGCTTTCCGCTGGAAAGCAACAAAAAAAACTTCTCGAACAAAAAGTTGAAACAACACAGCCTTGCCAGACTGTATGTACAATGGAAAATATAATAATTACGATTTTTTTCTCTTAATTAGAACGCACTTTAGGGCAACTGCTGCCACCGCCGCCGCCACCACGCGCGCCTTCTTCTCGCAGCGTCATCCTTGCTGCTGCTGCTGCTGCCCCGAACCCGGTTCACGGTCGGGTCGCAATCCTGGGCTGGCTGTAAGGCTGCAGCGTGCCTACCATGCGCCGGCCGGCGGAGAACGGGGGAAACAGGAAATGAACGAACGTTTGGCCGTTGTTTTTTTATTTGGTGTTTTTACCTACTTCTTTTTAGGCAACTGAATTTTGTTTTTTGGCCCAACAAAACGTACCCAAATCATAAAAAGCAACTGAATTATTACTTTGAAAATACGATGACTTCGTTCGTTAAATGAATTAAGTTCTGCAAAGTGTAACAAATTGCTACGACAAACTTTGTGAATTTGAAGTTGAGTTGCAGTTCAAGAAGCCGAGTCTTGTGCTGTTAACAGATCTTGAATATTTTGTTTTGTTTTAAAACTTTCATGATGTTTTAGTTTTAAACTACTCAAAAGCAGTACATTCTGCAAACAAAATAGTGTTCCTGCTTTTACCGTAAATTTGTTTTTTTTTCTCGGGAAGAGAAAATTTCTAACGAATTAGTAAAAAAAATTGTCCGTTGATTTGAACATTTGTTATCTAAATAAGTCCCGCAATTCACACTCGGGTACGGTTCTTTCTGAATCGAAAGTGCTGGTAATGATGAAATGTCACTTTTTAACTATTTACACAACTTACAATCGCTTACATTTCATTTTGTTCTATCGAATACCTACAACGTCCCGTTGCCGGCAAATCTTCCATTATTCACTTAGCAGGTCACCCAGTTCGCGTTGTTACGTAGTCTGCTCTGTTTGACATCGGATGGATGTCGTCGCACAGCCGAGCCGAACACGTCATAAGGCGTAATATTAATAATTGATTGTAATGAAAAATGAAGAAATTAAAGGCAAAGTCACCAAGACATAATATCCCTTGCACGCATCCCTTGGCTGTCCACGACCGCGAAGGCGAAGGTCGCACGGAGGTTACGCCCGTTAAGAAAATGAAAAGACTGTAATAATGTGCAGTAAATTAACTCGCAAAATATTAAATGTTTATAATATCATAAAAATTATAGTCTTCACCGACTTGACGACCGAAGTTCTTGAATCCCCGGGTGAGTCTTCCGTCGATTCGCTGTTCGAAAGCCGTTTAAACGAATTATCCAATTCCGCAGGGATCAATCTCCAGCAGCACCTAAATGAGAGCATTCCATCACTTTCCGGTTCCCTCGAGGGCCAGTAGATCGATATCAGTCAGTTTCACTCCTGGCTCGGAGGTATCTGCTCTTTCATGTACAACACGAGAACATTAATTTCCAATTTTATTTCCCCCATAAAAATAACATTGTCATTACACTATTTATAAAATTAATTATTTATGACGTTAAACACGCGATATTTATTTGTGATGTGCTGTGCGAGTGTACACCGTGCGGTGGCTTTATATAGGCACTGGCGGAGTCAGTTAAGGTGCACACTGTGCGAGCCAGGGGTGGCGGGGGAAAGGACCAGCAGGGATGCGCGAGGCGCGAGGGAGAAAAAATGTGTATTCATATTTTTTATTATCATCGCCTGCTGCTGCCGCCGCCGTCTCCGCCAGCGTCCGAGCTGCCACAGCTCCAGCAGCTCGGTCATTAGTGGCAGTTAAAACAACACGTCGCGCTGTTCTGTCACCTTCTTATCCAGTTCAAGTTCTCACCTTCCGTATTACGGCACGACGACGATGGCGATGACTTTACTTGTGTCAGTTTGTGTCCAGCGAGGTTAAAAAATATGTTTTAATTTTTTTTATTACTCCTATTAAATTGAAAATATTTCATCTTTAATATCTATATTTATTAAGAGCAAACTTTGAGAAAAATTAATCACATTTGTAACCTGTCACGGCCCTCTGAACTTCTTAGAGTCTCTCTACACAAGTGCTCATTTACTAAGTAATTTTTTGATTTCTAGAGATCAAGTATTACTTTAGAAACTCCTGTATCAGTGTGACACATATATATATATTCGAAAAAAAATCATTTTATGCTTGCAGCGGCAAATATAATTAATACAATCATACTAAGACCATGCGTGTCTGACGTCATGACTTAAGTCTTACTTGACGTAGTTTCATTTTTGTATTGTGTCACGTTCGGTGTGCACGTACCAAAGTTTGAGTTACGGTCGTTGATAATAAATAAATCGTTAAACGGTGCTACATACGGCACTATTTTTCGTGACCTCAAACATCACGGCATTAAAACCGTTGAAAACCGTAAAAAAACGAAATAAATCTATTTTGATGAGAAGTTGTTTGTTCTTCAAACACCGCATCATGCTCAAAATGATCGGTTGTGGTCGGTTTTGATCATGGACGTTCCAAAGCACAAACGGAATGTACCACGATACCAAAATTCCAAATGTTGCCAAACGTTACTAAAGATCCATAATCGTCAATATACACCATCGACATTTTTACCGAACGTTCGGCTATTGAGATTTCGGCAAAATTTTGCCGTACTCGGTGCTATTTTTTAAGTGTGTGTGCATTTCAAAGAAAGGGAAACTTCCTCTATTATTTATTGACAAGGGTGTGAAAGTTAATGCAAAATACTATCTGGAAATGGTCTTAGAACAAAATTTGATACTTTACGTTCGGGGAATTACGATTACGACTTTCAACAGGATGGAACTTTAGCCCACACTGCAAATCTTGTGAAGACGTGGTGCAAAGCCAATCCGACGGATTTCATATCGAAAAAGGAAAGGAAGAGGAATTTTTGGCGTTTCAATGATTGTTTGTTAGGTTCTGTATCTACGGGTAAACAACTTCTAAAAGTAAAATTCGAAATTCAGCCTTTATTTACAAAAATATATGACTTTGTGTTTGTTGGAATACATATGTGTCACACTGTAGAAGTGAAAGACAAAACTAAAAAAAATTTCGAGACTTATCTAGATTTTTTAGAAAGAAGATTGAACTGTCGATTATATTCTGAATGAAGGACTGATCACTCGCGCATCTAAATGCGTACTGATTTAAAAGTGAATTATGAGTGTCTAGTTTTCCACGAGCGTTCCTGGCGGATAGTGGGGACAACCCATTGCAATGGGTGGCAATAATTTGGTTTTGACATTCAATGCAGGCAGGCGCAAGTACGTGTCCATTGCAAAGATGCAAATAGTAGGTAGTCGGAAGGAGCATATGAAACAACTTTCCGTCCAAATGACTTAATCGTTTCCATGGGTGAGTTTGCAGTGTGTTATGGAGCATTGTCATTCAACAAAATCACTTCATGTTACCTTTTTCATTTTTCTAGGTTTTAACCTAAATCTTAACTCCAGTTGATCATTTTCTGTCGAAACTTTGGCTCAGCGCATGTGGCACTCATTTTTCGAACCACTGTTCTTGTTGCAATTGAGTGTCATCTTCTCTAATCGAAAAAAAGCTAAGCCATGGGTATAAATGTCGTGTTGAGAACTTGACCCTTCTTTATCGACAGACTTCGCAGACGGCTATTAGAGTACAGGACAGTAACGGGGCTGGTGCAACGATCCTACTGATTCTATCTAGCAGCACCACCTAGCCAAGATTCGAACATATGACGACTGGCTTGTTAGACCAGCATCGTATCTTGAAAGCAACTAAGCGGCCTCTCTGATCTAATATAGTCTCATACTAACGCAGCCCATTCTTGAAGGTCCTTGTAAATAATGACGATTACATGAATCTATTATTTTTCTTGTCAAGTTTTCTTGTCGCAGGAGACAATTACGAAGCTAGTGGTACGATCATACTGACTCTTATAACCTCTCCCAGTCGAGATGCCATCTTCTTTCAAAAGTGCTTGCTGTATTCTTTAGATGATAGGTATCTAGCAGAAAATCAATCAAATCAATCACAAAAGTCGACATGCTTGAATTTCTTAAAACCTATGCTGCAGTGTAAATGCTGTTTTGTTTTACGTTAAAATAAAAAAAAAGCTAGGTGTTAAAACTAGGCAATGTTGTCACACTATGTAAGGACTAAATTTTTTTGGGAAAGTGAGAAAGTGTCTCTGGTGTAAACGATAATAAATTGGACGAACTGGAAAATGTCGGTATGTAGGCCAAAAATATATTGGGTCGTTCAATGGCAATTAGGGCTCGCATCCACGCTCTTTCGGTTGACACCCCAATGGTTTACTGCTGAAACTACTGCCGCATGCTTATATTGGGTGGTCTAATGCCTAGTTTTGTTTCTCCCAATTCTATCATTCCACACACTCGCATCGGCGACGATAGTTATTTTTGTATGATTGCTCTTTGTTTCTGCCGTCGAAAAGATAGACTGTTATCAGGCGATAAAACAGGCAGTCTGTTACCGGACGTTGCTACGGCAAGTTTAGTGATTCTACCACCACTGGGGTTTTTTTTTCTTTTTTTACTTGCATCTGACTCTGTACGCGGTCAAGGCGTAAACTTTTTTTGGAAAATGAGAAGGTCTCTCGTACGAAGAATGATAAATTGGATGAACTGGAAAATTTCGGTATACAGGTTAAAAATATATTCGGTCATTCCTTACAGGTGGGGCTCGCACTCGAATGTTTTATCGACTAAACTACTACCGCATCCTTATATTAGGTGGTCTAATGCCTAGTAATGTTTCTCTCAATTCCAGGATTACATTGACAGTCAGAGTTAGAGCCATCGGCTGGCAAATCCCGGTTTCATATTTATATACTTGTTATTACGTTTCATCTTTTACTAAGCGTCTGAAATGCTCACCCTTTTCGCACGTTCTACTGCCCTGATTTCTTGAAACGGTTGGCCCAGTATTTTTTTCTGCTTTAACGAATCCCACTTCTTCCGGGGATTTCCATTTCCTTCAGCGTCGCTGTACTCCCGGAACACTGACGATGTAAGCGCTGCTTACCTGATAAGAAATTATTCTCGCCAAATTCCCAAAAGTAATTTTATCCGAGTACCCGCTAGCATTTTTAAATCTAACTTAACAGTCAAGTTTAGGTTGTATATATGAAAATGACTGTACGTTATGATAGGATCAAGTAAAACAAGATTTACCGAAAGAGGCGAACCAGACGCAGGCTAAAAACCTCTCAAATATAGAATAAAAAAAAAAGATTTACCGCTTAATTCTGAACACTGCTCAAACTATTCTGACTATGCTCTTCATGAAGTTTTACATTTTACAAGTTCACTGAAACTTTCCGCACTGCTGCAGACCACATTTTATTGAAACTTTTAACCCTCTAACGGGCAACATCGTAAAAACGATGCGATCAAGCAATTGACTATGCTATCATGAAAGTACACTCAAAAGAAGCTTCAGTGTTGATTTTCATGGAAAAATATTTATCTGGAGGACCGCCAGGTCTGAAATAATCTAATTTTTTTTTTCGTTTTTCATGCCTAACGCTCTAGGCAAATATTTTTTCAGTTCAAATACAGTAATGTTCCGATTTTGACTATCCCTGGTTTTATTAGCTTTTCATCCCGATTTTGTCAGCCTATAAATTTTGTTTAACTTTTATAGGTTTAAACATAATTTATAAAACTTTTCAGCGTACTTGAAACTATTTTGATTCTCTGGGGAGTATTTGAATAAAATGATGCCTTCTTGCAAGTAATTCTGGGTCAAAATTAGGGCATTTTTATAGTAAAAGTTCTATAGTTCATAAACAAGCAAAGATAAAGGTATACTACATTCAGCAATGTTGTGTATTTTTAATCTTCAGCAAAATTTCTTGTAATAATATGCTGTAAGACTTTGCAGCAACATCAACAACATGTTATGTTGAAACTGAAGAAAAATAAATTTTTATTTCAATTTTAGGGGGATTAATCAAAATTTGAATTCCGCTGGATGATAGAAATTTTAATTTTAAAAAAGTCTTCCAAAAGTTCCATCAACCTAAAACCACGTTTTCCCGCTCAAAGCTAATGCGCACCAAAAAAGGTTCTGGACTAGTGTGCTGTGCCCGGTTTATTGAGCTTTCGGTTGACCAATTGAGGGTTAAAATTTAATTTTTTAGTAGAAGTCTTCGATATTGCAAAGTCTTAAGTCTTGAATTTTGTCAGTTTCCCCATTTTGTTAGCCCAAATTTAACATGGGGCTGACAAAATCGGAACATTACTGTATATCACAAAATTGAAATAAAGCATGTAAATTACTGATAGAAAAAAATTTGAGGTCGAACATTTTGTTTTATATGCCGTTTTTCTTCAAAAGTAAAAAAAGGAATATTTGCACCACATTTTTTTCGAAATTTTTGTTAAACTTTTGAACGCATGGTCAGAATGTTGTGATATTAATATCAAAATGTTAGGAAATCTGTTCTAAAATTATTTTCCATATTGTCAATTCAAAACAAATTTCGTATGTGGCTCTGGAGCTCGAAAAGCGAAGGCCGTCTACTGACGGTCTTACCCGTTAGTGGGGTAATGAAATTAGGTTAGGTTCCATCCCTCTTGAGATGCCTTTGTCTTATAGGCTAGTTTGTATAGTGAACAGATGCTGGGCCCGGCCAGAACAATAGAAGATTGGTGCTTTCGGTAGATAGGCCGAAGTTGTCTTTTAATGCACTCCTTCCTGTAGTCCTCGCCGTCGATCGTGCCCGTTGTGAGATACGTAGACCTTCTTTGTCGACTATTACATTTATGCAATATACTTAGAAAAAGCGCCATTACGTTAATTTCAGTTTGCATTTCAAAACAATGCATTAAACATGATAGTTGGTAAATTTATGAATTGTATTGATTCTAAAGAAATCTCACTAATAGCCTTCCTTGACACAGAGGAGGCTTTCGGCAACACGTTCTCATAGATCAATGCAAGAAGCTATTACTTAGAAGAAGAAATTTTAGAAGAAATTACTTACTCGCTTAAGAATACCAGTGATTCAATACAACCCAATCGATGAAAACAACAAATGACTGTCCTCAAGAAGGAGTTCTTTCTCTTCTACTGTGGTCATTAGTTGTGGACGATTTACTGAAATCGTTAACTGTAAAAATTTTTGAGGTGATGGGATTTGCTGCGATTCTCGTTACAGTTACAGGTAAAAACGATAATATGATTTCTAATCAAATGCAGTCAGTTTTAAATCAAACACTAGCTTGGTGTAAAAAAGAGGACCTAAACGAAAACCCCTCAAAGATAATTACAATTTTTTTACTTGTAAGAAAAAATATACTGTGCAAAGACTCTTGCTGGATGGAATAGAAATACAATTGGTCAGTGTTACGGGGACATGAACGACTAAAAATTTTGAAAAAATCATTATTTTTTTATTTCAGATTTCGATTCTGCAGTCTTTTCCGCTTATTTTGATACTAAATTTGTAATGATCCGACCACGGGAAGTGGCCAAAAAACGATCATACATATAAGCATTCCAGTGCGGCGTGGAACAACTTCGGCGGAATAAAACGCCGCTCCTGGAAAACCACGATTTTCAAACTTTATGTACCTTTTTCTCAGAAACTACACAACATTTTGGAACAAACTTTTTTTGTTTTGTTGGTAGTAGCTTGGCAAAGACTTTTATAACTTTTGAGGTTTGTAAATGAAACACAGCCAGAGAAAAAAGAAAAAGAAGACAAAATTTAATTTTTTCAGGCATCTTTTCTTCTTCTTTTTCGTTTTTCTCTGGCTGTGTTTTGTTTACGAAACTGAACAGTTATACAAGCTTTTGCCAAGCTACTACCAACAAAACAAAAAAAAGTTTGTTCCAATACGTTGTGTAGTTTCTGAGAAAAAGGTACATAAAGTTTTAAAATCATGGTTCTTCAGGAGCGGCGTTTTAATGCTTATATGTATGATCGTTTTTCGGCCACTTCCCGTAGTCGGATCATTACAAATTTAGTATCAAAATAAGCGGAAAAGACTGCAGAATCAAAATCTGAAATAAAAAAAATCAGAGGGGTTGTGTACAAGACACGACCGCATATGTAGGCGACGCAGGACTACGTAAGTCTCTTTGTAGTGATAGTAGCATGTATTCATGCTTGTAATCATTCGATTTTTCATGTATACATGCTATATTCAATATATATACATGCTGCATGCGTTGTATGTAACATTTATCAAAGTAGTAACATTGCGTACGTTCAATTCTCAAAAGATTGTGCATTTGAATACAATTTAACAAAATCAAGAACACAAACTATTGATTTCCTGCTACCTTACTGAAATTACCCATGGTTCCCCACGTTGCAGGGATTTTACCAATTCAATTCTATTTTATCAACAGCACATCTTTTCACTACACTTCTAATGGAAAGGCAAGCATGCGTATTCATACAGCGTCGTATTATAACCGAACACTACAGCTGTAGCACATTTTTCCAACACAGATATCAAATTCGCCGAGGTTTAATCGTCTCGCAGTAAAGAATTTGCGATCTGCTGGGACAACGAACTTGTGTTATTTTTTCTGGCACACTTCCCTAACACAGACGTCAAATTGGACTAGATTTAATCGCGTTCGTAAGAAATCTGTTGGCACGAGGGGGCTTTGTCACTCTTTCTGGCGTACTTCCCAAGCAAGGACATCAAAATGGTCTAGGTTGAACCGCGGTGTTAAGAAATCTTGTTGAAATAAGGAAGCTTCGTCACTTGTTTTGGCTTACTTCCCAAGCACAGATATCAAATTGGAATGGGTTTAGCTCATCGTAAAGAATCTTCCAACCAATCACGAAGCGAGAATTCTAATAAAACATAGGTTCATCATTTTCAATTTTTCAATAGTTCAACATCAAGAATCCATACTTTTCTTCATTTGGGTCAATTGTTAGAAAATTTTCCGATCGATTGGTGTAAGAATGTTGAAAATCGATCGGAAAACCGCTGAGCTATTAGCGCTCAAAATCTTTCATTTTTCGTGACGCTCGCAATTTTCGATTTTTTGGAATGACACCCTATCTCAAAACTTGCCGTAAGACGTAGTCCTACGTCAAAATAATGTTTTTTTTTTTCAAAAATTTTAGTCGTTTATGTCCCCTTAAGTCAGACCGAACCAAGTGACAAAATTCTGATTTCGAGAAAAAGGAATTCAAAGTTTGCTATTCTGTATTGTTTGTAGCTATCAATTGTTCGAAATCATCTTATGTTGGCTGTTTGCAACATTTATGTAATCTGCTTTGAGAAAAAAAAAAAATCTTGCGACTTGGTCCGGTCTGACTTAACACCGGCCAATTATCCGTTGCTGTCAAATGCCTAGGAGGCGTTATACTAGATAAAAAGCTAACCTGTAACGCCCACGTAGAACAGGTTATCTATGAAGCAACATTTGCTATTTGGTTGGGCAATAAAACAATCGGCAAAAATTGGGGGAGTTTTACTTAACAATAGTGAATGATAACTTATGTCTCGCTTATTTGATGATCTAAAATGAGAAAGACATCAACCAAAAAATCTAAATAAACTTCAACGGCTTGCGTGTGGTTCTATAACATGAGCCATGGGAAGCACACCATTAAAAGCTTTGACCCCAGGCAATGCTATACCTCCCCCCTCTCCATCAAATGATGCAGTTAGAAGTAAAGAATATGGCATTGCGATTAAACCGCAAATCAAATCTTTGCAGGAGGGGAACTTAAGCTGAATCTCGTCTAATAGAGTTGTTTTCTGTGTACACATGAAATTTTTCACGCTTTTTACTAATCATGTGCAAATTCTACTTCAAAACCACATCATGACCCACTTTGAGTTAGAAGCATGCATTGCACTGTGGAACGTATAACACCGAGCGAGCCAAAGCACGACAGCCGAGAACCTTATTCAAAGTACCGCATTCAGGTGTTTTCTTCCTTCGGTGCGTTCAATTATTAGAAGCACCGGCAGCGGGGCGTTCCTGGATAAGTAGCAACTGTGCCACTCCGTGCAGTGTTTATAACAAGTCATAATTCGAATTTAGTCGGTTTTCATTGAGTTACAATATTTTTTCTATTAATACCCAGGTAACCAATAAACATAACCAATGCTTATTTGAAGCTGATTACGGCGTTTTTTGAAAAGCGAGGCATTTTTACTGATTTTCAAGTCCTAGTGGTTCAGATTTAGTTCAGATTTTATGCTATGACACTTTTTCCAGGAGAACAGAGTCGTATTTTTCTGTTACGAACAATGGGGATTCAACCATCCAATCATCTTTCTCTTATGCGTATGTCTAGTTCAATATTAACGGTAGTTCAACTTACAACGCTTTTTACCATATGATCGTTATTTAGTTCTGATTATAACAATATAAAAAAAATTAAAGTAAATCTCAAAATAACAGGCAAAATAGCAGGCTGTATACTGTTAATCAAAAATGTTTTTATGGCCATTTGGGAACAGTTATTGGTCGCTTAATAGTTTTTGAGATTTTTGACGTCACAGAACATATTCGCTTTCTGCACTGATTTTGTCCAGCTTTCCTTGTTAAAAAAAGTTAAATCTGATACGCATCTCTAGGCACAAACGTTCATCATTTCGACACCGTAAAGGCTCCTGCAAAACTTAACGCAAACATAGACTCAATAGACGACCTTTCATATAAGACAGACTGAAAAACTACCAGATTGATTGTAATCTTAAATCGCATGTCCCCTCCCCACGGCACAGTCCCTGTGTAATGCTCCGACAAAACACTCTATAAACGATGTGTACACGGTAATAACGCTAAGTGTCACGAAGCCGGAGCTGATATGACGCAATACGCCCATATGCTGGAGGCAACATCAAAGGACGGATGTGTTATGGGCCAGCTAGCCAGTGTGCCGCGGCAAGTGAAGTCATGTAAAGTCACTGCTCTCTGGTGTATCGTCTTTGCCGCCTGGCAGCCGAGCCGAGGAGGCAGCGAAGAAAAACAAAAAGCAACACAACGCCAAGAAGAGGAAGCGCAATAGAGAGCATAAAAACAAAGGCATGTTGCCCCACTTTACGATTATTCCTCATTCATATTTAATATCGAAATGGAAATATATGCGTGTAAATAAAAACGGCTGTCTGTAAATATTGCATAGATACAAATTACACCGCGCTTAGTGAGAATAAAAGAAGCAAGTGTTGTGCAGAGCAGCAAAAATAAATTCATTTATTTAGTTTCACCGGCTTCAACATAAAAATAAAGTGCTCTCTCCGGTTGCGGTGGACTTGTTTTCTTACGACGCTCGCCGGCCGCAAAGCTGTATCATTCTAGAGTAGCGCCCCAACTCCATCACCGCCACCACCCAGTACCACCACCGCCCGCCACCCACAAATGCAGCGGGTAACCATCCGACCGACGAGAAATATAATTCGTCGGTTGTATAATTCTTCTCTCGTTATTACAACACACCATTCCACATGCGGTCCTGCCACATACCCCCAAACCTTCGCTAAGTTCACTGCAGTCATTCCTCTCCTCCACACCCGTTGAGTGACTGTGTGCATATTTCAGCACAATGTTTCGTAGCTGATAATAAAATGATGCACAATGTGGCAATTAGAGTAAAAAAATAATTGAAGTTGAATGAAAACATGCAGCGAGCGTAGCAGCAGCAGCAAAAAAAAACGAGTTTTGATGTATGACTTCGAGTTGGCATTCTGTCCGCCCCCAGTCAGTGCAGTGCCACACAAACACTGGACTGCCGAAGTGCAGTCACGCATAGAAGGCCGCCGCCGCCGCGCAAGCGAATGCCAGGTTGGCGCCCTACCGATTCCCGGTACAGTGGTTACAGAAGCAGTTACAGATGCCACCGTGCGGTAGGTAGGTAGGACCGCGAAGGACGTCAAAATCTATCGGCTTCTTCGGTGAGATTGATTGGTGTTTTATGAGATGTGTTGGTTGGGAGAATCATTAAACGGAACCATCATTGTAGCAGTGTGACAATCAGATGCAAATAACTTTTTAGTGTCGAAATTCTGGATTTTAGCCAGGTAGTATGATAATTTGGACGGCCACAATACGTTCTATGTTACAATAAAATCAGAGAAAGGAACTCGGCAGTTCGTATAAATGATTCCAGGGTTTAAGAGTGCGGACCGTCGAAGCGAAATGTACTACTATAGGGTACGTAATTTGTCGTTCGCAGCCAATTTATACAAAAATGGTGAAACAGAAGGTAACTTGACAGGTTCACAGCGATCTGTCACATGGCTGATACCATTCCTGTTGTGATAGAGTTTTGTCAGTAAAGTCATTAAGGTTATAGGCAGCAATCTTGTCCATTTCTTGTTACCATATCAATTGCGGCGGAAAATGTCTTTCTATATTATCTGACAACGGATCGTCACTACAGCGGAGTAACAACGTAACGGATCTAGGGGTTGTACTGGATAGCCGAATGTTGTTCAGACAACACTATACGTTTATTTTTAACAAAGCGTATCGCCTGCTTGGTACTATATTCCGAACCGATAGAGATTTCTCTGATCCAGGCACATTACGTACTCTCTACTGCTCCTTAGTCCGTTCCATTCTTGAGACTAGCTGTGCTGTTTGGAGGATTCCATAATTATAGTCATTGGATACTTAGCGTAGAACGAATACAAAAACACTTCATACGTAAGATCTGCGGCAGGCTACCCTGGAGAAACCCTGATGCTCTTCCGCCTTATGAGAAACGCTGTCCGCTAGTTGGGGTTGCACCTCTTGAGCAGCGATGAAAAGATATCCTCGCCAAGGCTGCTCATAAAATCCTATTGGGTGCTCTTGACGGTCCTGCTGTTCTGTCGCAGCTTCAGTTATACTGTCCTCTTCGGCCTACGCGTCGATTCACACCGCACTCACCATGGACTTCATGAACCAGTTCGTCGTATGGCTTTGAAGTACAATCGTCGTGAAAATAGCATGGACTTTTAGCGACCTTTTTACGTAACTTTAAAATGTTTTTTGTGTAGTTTAAATAACTTACTAATTGACTTTGTACTATGTATAATTGTAATAATAGTATAATTGTATTTATTGTATATCGATGTAAAAAACACTGGATTTTGGTGCCACTTAAGATTATGTAGCTTTCTCAAGGTAAATTTTCCCAGACCAAACAAATTTTATTAAGCGTACATCAACGATTGAAAATTAAAAAAAAAAAGTATTTTTTTTATTTCAGATTTTGATTCTATGGTCTTTTCCGCTTATTTTGATACTAATTTTGTAATGATCCGACTACAGGAAGTGGCCAAAAAATGATCACACACATAAGCATTCCAGTGCGGCGTGGAACAACCTCAACGGAATAAAACGCCGTTTCTGTAAAAACACGATTTTCAATCTTTATGTACCATTTTATCAGAAACTACACAACGTATTGGAACAAATTTTTTGTTTTGTTTTGTTGGTAGTCGCTTGGCAAAGACTTTTACAACTTTTGTGCTATGTGATCGAAACACAGCCAGAGAAAAAAGAAAATAAGATAAAATTTTATTTTTTCAGCCATCTTTTCTTCTTCTTTTTCGGTTTTCTTCAGCTGCGTTTCGTTGTCTACTCTCACGCGAGTGAGTATGAGAAGCATAGCATTCAACGCTTACGCCGCACACGCAAGCGCAAAACAACAGGCCACCGTTGCTGTATGCAGACATTCTGCTACCTACACACTCGCGCACGCACATCCTCACATCGTCTTCCAGCATAGCTCATTCGCGAGTCAAATAACTCCTGAGCAATCAGCTGCCAGTGAGACATAGGGGCGCACTGGGAAACCGATTTTGCATCACTTTTTCTTTTCTTCTTCATTCTGGCCTCGATTCTACTCACGGGCTGGAGTACAAACCCTCGCGAGTAATTGATTTCAGCAGCTCGGGCTGCAACGAAGGACGAAAGCGACGAACGTAGCTGTTAACTAAGCACACACTCGCAAAAACTCGTCGTAATGCATGAATAAGTACAAACGACCCAAGTAGCACACATTGTCACAATTGAGTCGCAGCGGCTGATATGCGACAAATTTAAATGTAAAATTTCGGTTACAGTAACTTAAAATATAACAGTTGTGTAACCGAAATAGCGCAACTTATGTAACTAAATATGGTTACATTTACAGTTACTCTATAACCAATATGTAATACGTATAGTTACAAAATGGTTACTGTTGGAGTTACACATAAACTGTAAACTGACTTTCAATTGGTGGCAAATTAGTTATATTGAAACTTTTATTGCATGGCGAAAACAATGCAGCAGGTTACAATATTACAAGAAAAATGTTTCAATCGATTGGCTGTCAACGTCAAGCATTATATGTAAGTGTTGAATATAGAAGAGTGTATAAATTTCGCTTTTTATTTCAACCCAAATTTTAATGCAGTTTCAAATTTATGGTGAAATGCATGATTCTAGCTTTGAAAAATCCACGCGCTCTTATTTAATTTAGCTTTTCGTTACTTACTTCTTTAAAAAATTGATTTTTTGTAAAACAAATATGTACAAATATAAAAATTTTAATTTTAACTGTCTGATTTTTTAAATTTATTCTTAGCAATAATGAATTAGTGGAGCATTCACCTAGAAACAATTAAAAATAAATTGTTTCCACTATCACTTAACAAGATTCATAGCCATTTTGCCTTTGGTTTTAACTACTACACCATCGTCCTTGAAGTTTTGTATCGTTTTCGGCATATTGCACATGAAATGATTTTAAGCAGACATTGTTGATAGATATCGGGAAAAGGTGTTTTTAGTGATTGTTGTGAAAAGAAAGTGTTAATTTAATATCAAAGAATAGTTTCAGTTTGAATAAAACAGTTTACCAGCAGTATTAATCATAGAAGGTTACATTTCAGTTACATTTTAGTTGCACGTAACCTTTGCCTTCGACCTGGTTACGCTATTGGTTACGGTAACCGATATTAAATCTTCATTGCCGGTTTCGTTTCGATGTAACTTGATCGTTTTGACGTTTGAGAATAATCAAAATTTGTTTACTTAATACCAATGTCTGTGCGGAGAAGATTCCAACTACCATCAATTTTGTAAGTAGACGCATTTACAAGAGCATATTACAACCCGTGTACCAATTGTTTATCTTTACCATTAGTAAAATTCTTTAGATCTCGTTTTTGCCTAATCCGCTGTGTTTACAAGGGACAGTGAACAAAATGTTACTAGCCGACTTTCTTTGACTTCGTAACTGCTCGTAACGGAAAATTAACTGTTTTGCGACCAGCAAGTTGATGACAGTTTGGAAAAAGGTTTCATTTGTGTCACTTGATAACTATTTGGTAACTCGTAACTGAAAGGTGACTGTTTTGCGACGACCCAATTGTTGACAGTTCGAAAAAATGGTTTCAATTTGGTCATTTGGTAACTACCTGATAACCTTTTGAAATTTTTGTCACTAGAAAACTAAAAAGTAACTATTTTTAATTTTATGTAACCTAACTCGTTACAAGCATCCTAAATGTAACTGCTGTGCAACCTTTTTTTATTTTTTTATTATTATAATTAGTTACAAGTGCTACTTGGGGAGAGTCCGAAAGGGCCGCTTATGCCGGTGCGTTCGTTAGAATGACCCAGCACCCAGGTAACCAATAAGCATGAGTATAAGCAGTAAATCAATCGTTTATTAGCATCCCTGGCGTTTTATACTGCAGGTTGCTGTTTATCAGCCTTTTGACTGCATAACTGTTGCAAACGGGCATCCACAATTCTATTTAAATTCTTCTTGTCGGTAACTAGCTGCAAATAAGCATTGTCAGCACTATAACAGGGCTTGCAGTAAAGTAGTCGAATATATTTCGCCAAAATAGCATTTAAGTAGCACTTAAGGCAACTTAAATGCTTATTGTCTTGCATTTAAATTGCATAGGAAATGCTTATTGGTTACTTGGGGAGTTCGCGTGTCTGAGAAAATTAGATCACACTAGTGCATAGTGAGTGGTCCAAACAGCGAAATACGTGATCGTGTGATATTGCGGCGGAACGTGAAGTTTTTCGCATATAGTGCCTTTGGGAACATTTCTAGGTATAACAAGCCCCTTCTTGTGAGAGAAATATTTGGGTGATTAATTGCCTTAAAAGTGGGATACGAAATTTGTTTTCTTGTATATTCGAGATACGGGTTCGGTACTTTCGGCAAAGTTGTAGGAAATATTAATACAAATAACTTTGTCAAAGACATTATACTTGTATCTCTTCATATAAATTATCTATGAAGCGTTATTCGTGGATAAACCCTTTAAAACAGTTTTTAAACCCTGACTTATTCTGGTAAATTTTTACGTGTTCATAGTGTTCTAGAATGTTGCTTATCTTGCTAAAATCAACGTTTCTGTAGAACATTATTATATGTTATTTTCTAAAGTTTCGGAGATTTTGAGCTTTTTTGGTGAAAAATAGTACCTTTTTGAGCTTAAATATTTCCCAAGGCCCAAGGTGGCAAATGGTGGCAGATCAAACAGCTCCTACTTAAAAGTACAACAAAAAACCTGTAAAAGCAACTGTCAATTGACTGTATCTGTTTGTATCCTCAAAAGTTGTAGTTGTTTTAAAAAACCATCTCAGTCATGCTAACGGAACAATTAAGCTGTACTTCGGATGCAATAAGCGCCATTTTGTTTACTTTGACAATCTCTTTCTAACAAGTTAAGTTACCAGCAATTTTTTCGCCTATTTTCGAGTCGAAAATGAATGTAGACTTAAAATTATTTGACGCAATTAATAAGAGAAAAGCTTCCAAATAAGTAACTTATGCCTATTTTGTTCCCTAACACACACTGTTTTAGCATCCACGTCAACAGCGCTCATCCAACGACTCGGGTTCTCTGCTAAATATTGTTTTCGCTGGTCTCTCATCCGGCATCCTTGCTCCGTGGCCAACCCATCATTGTAGGCTGCCGTGTTTCAGTTGCTTCACAATATCTACATCTTTGTATACGAGAACCACCGAGAGAATTAGCGTCTTATAGAGCGCGAGTTTTGTACGGAGTTGCAGGCTACGAGACCTAAGCTGGTTAAATAATCCGTTGAAGGCCTGTTGGCAGCCGCTATCCGCCTTTTTACTTTATGGCTTACATCGTTGTCACATGTCACTAACATACCAAGGTAAATAAGTTCGTCGACCACTTCAAAAGTATCTCCATCTATCACCACCGCTGCTCCAACTCCCGAAGGGGTACCACGTTCTCTACCATATACTTTACACAGCTCTACGGTACCGATGATACCGATGTCGTCCGCAAGCCCTAGGAGCTATGCTATTCGCGTTGACGGCATTAAACGATCTCTTGCACACTCATAAAAATGCCCGTATGTACGTGTGGGTGAAAATCTGCCAAAATGTTTCGATCTCTTGCGCTCTTTAGGAAATTCTTATTCCGCTTCACCCCTACAGTAAACTTTTGGAGGGGGCAGCAGCTTACGTTCGTCAACGCGAATTTCGTGATGATGGTACCGCTTCTCTACACGCCTGCCTTTCAAATAGCACCCTCCAATGCCATGTTGAACAGCGAATTCGATAGTCCGTCACCTTGCCTCAAACCATATAACGTCACAATCACAAACGACTGTCTCACCCGTTATCCTGACGCTTGATTTTGAACCATCAAGGGTAGCACGTATCAGCCTAATCAGTTTTGTTGGAAATCTATGTTCAAGCATTATCTGTCATAGCTCCCCAAGTAACAACTTGAGTTTTATTGTACTCCTATGATGACTGCTATGACCAAAATTTGTCATGAAAACTGTGATAAGAGTGAAATAAAACTTTCATTGTTACTTGGGTCATTTCGTTTAACTGAATCGTACGCCGCCTTGAAGTCTATAAACAAGTGGTGAGTCTTGCAAGTTCTAATTTTTTTAGATTTTGAAATTATTGCTTTGACTTTATAATTGACTAAATATTAAAGTTTACGAAATGAAGTGATGATTTCCCAAGAAACAATTCCTAGTTTTCTTGCGTTCGTATAGTGGTTTTTATGACCAATTTCAGACCAACCGCCAAAAAAACTATGAGCTCCACCAGAACTTTCTGATGAGCGCTATAAACTGCCTTCAGGCCAAGTGGCCCACTCCTCAGAATGTTTTCATAACCTCTACAAGAATCAAGTTATAAACTCAAGTACAGTCAAATTTCGTTAATTGCACTAGCTTATCGTCGATTTTGAGAAAAACCTTCGTTAGTCGGGCTGATCTGATTAAGCCAAAAGATGACATGAACAACACTTGAACTGTTAGTTACAACAGCTCAGTTTAATTAATTAAGGTTTTTGTCAAAATCGGCGATAAGCTTAGTGCAATTAACGAAATTTGACTATAGTCGTATCACGCTCTGCTCAAAGCAGCAATAAAACCGTTTAAGCTTTCACTGCTTGACTGCTACCGCCATAATTTTATAAAGCTTTTTGCTTTTCGCTCTGGTGAGAAGCTAAATATCAGTTCGCCAGCTTTGTCAACTTGAAAATATATCCGTGAGCAGAAAATTTAAGGTTGTACTGACAGATAATTCTGAACGATTTGGTTTACAGCGTCCATAATAAAATATCACATAGAATATTTAATAAATTTTGAGCAATTTTGTTGGTTTGTTGCATGAGCGCATTGAATTATATCGTGTATATTGATATGATAGGTGGATAAAATCAACGCGCCTTCGAAATTCTGCAATTTTCGAAAATTGGTGGCTTTAACAAAATAAATTTATTCAGTTAGTCAATCTCCATTTCTAGCAGAATTATTTTAGTTCCTTTCTGTGACAGGAAAAGCGATCGACAATAAGTTTCTTTCTGCATAACACTTTGCTTTGATGAATTTTTGTTTGTGTGGTAAAACAAAATACTAGTATATGGCAATATGGCTTCGCATAAAAAAATGATTTTGGTGTGGAACTTTAGTATTCTTCATAATGGCAGCAAAAAAAATTGTTTGGTCAGGGTGTTACCTTTTAAATCTATACCTATAAAGAAGGATTTCTGTCTGTCTGTCTGTCTGTCTGTCTGTCTGTCTGTCTGTCTGTCTGTCCTGTGTTCCTTATAGAATCAAAAACTACTGAACCAATCGGCGTGAAAATTTGCATGTAGAGGTTTTTGGGGCCAGGAAAGGTTTTAGTGATGGTTAGAGACCCCTCCCCCCACTAAGAGGGGGGGCTCCCATACAAATGAAACACAAATTTCTGCATAACTCGAGAACTAATCAAGCAAATAGAACCAAATTTGGCATGTGGGTGTTTTCGGTGACAAGAATTTATTCTAGGGTAATTTGAGACCCCTCCCCTCTTTATAAGGGGAATTATAACTCCTCTCCCCTTTAAGAGGGGGGGTTTCCATACCAATTTCCTCATAACTCGAGAACTAATCAAGCAAATGGAACCAAATTTGGCATGTGTGTGTTTTTGGAGACAAAATTTTTTTCTATGATGAATTGGGACCCCTCCCCACTTTAAGTGGGGGGGGGCTCCTATACAAACGAAATACAAATTTCCTTATAACTCGAGAGCTAATCCAGCAAATGGAACCAAATTTGGCATGTAGGTGTTTTTGGAGGCAAGAATTTTTTCTATGATGAATAAGAACCACTCCCCACTTTAGGAGGGGGGGCTCCTATACAAATGAAATACAAATTTCCTCATAACTCGAGAACTAATCAAGCAAATAGAACCAAATTTGGCATGTGGGTGTTTTCGGTGACAAGAATTTATTCTATGGTAAATTGAGACCCCTCCCTCTTTATAAGGGGAATTGTAACTCCTCTCCCCTTTAAGAGGGGGGGCTTCCATACAAATTTCCTCATAACTCGAGAACTAATCAAGCAAATGGAACCAAATTTGGCATGTGAAGGTTTTCGAGGGCAGGAAAATTTTCTACGGTGAATTAGGACCCCTCCCCACTCTAAGAGGGGGGGCTCCTGTACAAATGAAATACAAATTTCCTCCTAACTCGAGAACTAATCAAGCAAATAGAACAACATTTGGCATGTGGGTGTTTTTTTTGGTGACAAGAATTTATTCTATGGTGAATTGAGACCCCTCCCCTCTTTATAAGAGGAATTATAACTCCTCTCCCCTTTAAGAGGGGGGGGCTTCCATACAAATTTCCTCATAACTCGAACACTAATCAAGCAAATGCAACCAAATTTGGCATGTGAAGGTTTTCGAGAGCAAGAAAATTTTCTATGGTGAATTAGGACCCCTCCCCACTTTAAGAGGAGGGGCCCCTGTACAAATGAAATACAAATTTCCTCATAACTCGAGAACTAATCAAGCGAATTGAACCAAATTTGGCATATGTGTGTTTTTGGAGACAATTTTTTTTTCAATGATGAATTGGGACCCCTCCCCACTTTAGGAGGGGGGGTCCTATACAAACGAAATACAAATTTCCTCATAACTCGAGAACTAATCCAGCAAATGGAACCAAATTTGGCATGTAGGTGTTTTTGGAGGCAAGAATTTTTTCTGTGATGAATTAGGACCTCTTCCCACATTAGGAAGGGGGGGGGGCTCCAATACAAATGAAATACAAATTTCCCCATAACTCGAGAACTAATCAAGCAAATAGAACCAAATTCGGCATGTGGAGGTTTTTGGAGGCAAAAATATTTTCTACGGTGAATTAGGATCCTTCCACACTTCAAGAGGGGGGGCTTCTACACAAATGAAATACAAATTTCCTCATAATTCGAGAACTAATCAAGCAAATGGAACCATATTTGGCATGTGGGTGTTTTTGGAGGCAACCATTTTTTCCATTATGAATTAGGACTTCTTACCTTTTTAGGAGGGGGGGGGGGCTCCCATTCAAACGAAATACAAATTTGCTCATAACTTTAGAACTAATCAAGCAAATGGAACCAAATTTGGCATGTGAGAGTTTTAGATGGCAGAATTTTTTTTCTGTGGTGTATTACGACCCCTTTCCCTTTTAAGAGGGTGGGCTCCCATACAAATGAAATACAAATTTCCTTATAATTTGAGTACTAATCAAGCAAATGGAACCAAATTTAGCATGTAGGAGATTTTTGAGTCTTGAATTTATTTTATGATAGTTAGAGACCTCTCACCCCTGTGGTAGGGGGATATGGACTCTCATACAAATAAAACAGAAATTTTTGCGAAACTCAAAAACTAATCCAACTCGAGAAATTCGAGACTCTTCCATAAAACATTAATCAATAACAAGACCACAAAAACTATCTATAGTAACACTAGATCATTCAGGACGAGCCGGTCGCGAGTGTTGCCGGTGACCCGCCGTCGGAAGCGCCGCCCACTGGGGGGCTTGCAAAACTCGAGATAGTGACAAAGATCATCCGAGATTCATGATTTATGTACAACACAGGTTAATTTGTGGCAATACGAAGTTTGTCGGGTCAGCTAGTAGCTCTATAAAACTTACAGATTTCTTGCGGTTTGACAAGCAGCCACTATAAGATCAATTTTGATTGATGCGCCATTTTGTATTGCTACACCACACTTATGGTAAGTTTATAAGAGACGTGGTACTGCCAACAAGTTTTTACGTGGTAATATAAGCAACCACAATAAATTTACTTTATTAACAGTTTTATTATGGTTTTCTAGCTAGCTATAAGTGAGTTTGGACTTGTATTGGTATTGTGCAATACCACAATAAAACCAGAGGTAATGATTAATACCGCAATAAAACCTTCATAAATTTCAAGTAAAACTACGTGGCTTTAGAATTGTTACTTGGATTCTGACTGCATCTATACTTTCCGGGATAGTCTTTATTCTCAGCACTCTAAAGCGTTCTCAGAGTTCGTCTAAAGCGATGAAATATGATGGGGTTTCGAATTTTTCTGATTTCTTCCCCCTCAATTTTCATTTCTAATTTGATTCCGGTGCGATTATCGTCTGGATACACCTATAAGTTTTTTTGCAAAACTTCAAATATTTTTGCGAATTTGCTTATTCAATCCGGATTGGAACTGGTTGAGTTTTTGGTGTCCATTTGCTCCCATTTGACAAATAACATTGATCCGGCTTCAGCCCAAGTAGAATATACAAATTACGTATTTACTGAGTATTTACTTATTGAGCTTCAAATTCATCCCATGAACGTAAAAATATTTGGACAAGACTACTTTTGAAAAACAGTGACGAACCTCGTTTTTTTCCTGCATCACCATCTTATGAAAGTTTTGTAGTATATTGCTTTCTGAAATCCAAAAAAAAAACGAGGAACCAAGGCAAGGTTTGACCATTTTATCATTCGAAAAAAACCAATTTATGGATTTTTTTCTTTCTCATTTAATACTCGAATTTGACTATACGTGGTCATGACGTAAACTATTTTGGAAAGAGATGAAGTGTCTGATGCGAACAAAGATTAATTGGATGAATTAGAAAATTTCGATATAGATCAAACGGGTTGTGCTATGGCAGGTGAAGCTCGCACCTACGTTCTTTCGGTTGGTACCCGAATGTTTTACTCGTCAAACTACCGCCCGTTCTATTAGCAAGCCTAATACCTAATTTTGTTGCATTCTTCGAATTCTATTATTCCCAGTCTGGCAACCACACCCGGCGGTGGTTCACGAGACTTGCCGTGCGATTGTCGGTAACGCACTGCTTTGTCTCTATCGCACAGGCCGAGTAGATAACAGTCTATCTTCTCGGCGGAAGAAACAAAGAGCAATCATACACAAATAATATTGTCGCATGGGAAGTGTTTGATGCATATCCGTGGAATAACAGAATTTGGAAATAAAACAAAATTATTTACTAGACTACCTAATATAACGGGCGGCAGTAGTTTAGTGGGTAAAACATGCCGGTATCATCCGAGAGAGCGAAACCTTTACAGTTTGTCCAATTAATTAATTATTGGGCGTAAAAGACAACTAATCGTCTACTTCATTCAAAGACTGAACAGTCAACCCCCACATTTATTGTCACTTTAAAAATAAATGTTCCAAGCAACGCGATCGGGGATTTTCGGAAATATATCTGGTTCATAGGCTTTTGCAACGGTATATTTACATACCAAAATTCTTTTAAACTGGAAACTATGGGTTAATTCGTAATGAAGGCCTAATTACGACAACATTCCTATGTCGTATGTCTATGATAAGACAGCGGAGGCTCGTCTGACACATAGCCTAGTTGCGTAGTTGCGTTCAGAAACTATAACATGATCCGATGCATAACTTCATGTTTGATGGCATTCACAAATGTTGGTTCATTACCTTTATTGGCATAATTAACTATAATTATAATTTTAATTTTGATTGGCTTGCAGTTAGCAGTGGATTTGTTAACATTAAATTTCTTTTTCAAATCTCCAAGGCGGGGTAAAAATTACGAACTCTGAATAGTTCAGACACAAAAACTGTGGCATTTTACTTTTTAGTGTGTAGGTTTAACTCAAGTTTGTCTCAATATGTCTCGGAAAATAAAAATTCATTACTGTACATTAATATTTAACAAGCAAAAGCCGGTCATATACCGCTACAAATGACACGTGAAAAAATTCCCATGAAACTGTACGGCAAAGACGTACGCAAAGCTGCCACAGTATAATTTGTCAAATAAATCTCAATTAAGTAATTATAAAGAACGAATTATCATTTTAAAATATCATTTAATAATGGTTACTAGTTAATTTGCTAAATATTTTTGCTCTTGTTACATACTCGAAACCTCATTTTTTGTCAAATCTTTCTTTCATTCAGGGTTAACTCATCATGAGAAATGTTAATATTTAACTAAATGACTTGCTTCGGATGCATTTTATTTGCGAAATGATCCTCAAAATTAAACGTAGAGTAGAATTGTTTTACGACTGTCTTTTATGGATCCAAAACCGGTGTGTATTATTCGGGATCTTTTTGTCAAGATAAAAATGATCCCATGAAAGTATGAAAGGGTAATGTCGCATGTTTCCCAACATTATCATTACTTCAAAATAGCAAAACTATGCCGTATAACGTCACATGTCAACACCACGTGATTATTGACAGCTATTGATACGCTCAATCATCACAGCGGCGAGGAGGAAAAAAGTCGACCATCGTGCCGTATCATTTTCTCTTACATATATATAAAACCTCATCAGCCAAACGCACAGCGTCATCATCATTAACATTCAACATAGGCGTAATAATTCAATTTCCATTTATTTTATTTGTCTGGTTTTGTTTGCCCTCCTCCTTCTCCGTCCTCCTTTGTTTCCCCCCCTACCGACAATACACACCTTACCTTGCTCAGCACCGGCAGTCTTCAAGAGACCTGTCAGTATCTTACCGAATGGCCCACATTTATTATAAGCCGTATAACTCACCCGGTGACCGAACATAGTGCCATCTCGTTCGCTCTTTAAATTACACACATATATTCTCTGGGCCATACACAGCAATAAACAATATAGTAATTATAGTTAAATGAGCACATATCTACGGTGCCTTCTGCCCCCCGACACGGCCTATAAGTGCCCCCACCGCGGCCCGTCCTGCCCTCTCTGCCAGAGCCGTCATTTACTCTCGTTGAAGGTTTGTTAATAATAAATTTCAAGCAAATGTTAAAAAGCACGTTATGTATATAAATGTGGTGAACTCACCTGACGAAAAGGGGAGGGGGTAGGCGGTGAGGCGCGGACGCCGCTGCGGGCGGTAACTCGGGTGGGTGCAGGGGAGAGGAGGTCAGAAAATACAATGGATAGGAGTCGCAATGATAAATGGATGGTTTTATTCTCTTCTATTACTACACCTATTAGCGATTTTCCAAGAAAAACAACGCGCGCGCACTCTTGCGCTTTCCTCTCTTCTGCTGCGCCTAGGCTAGAGGTATATGCCTACATGCCAATGTTGCTGTCCAGGGAGACGCTCGATTGATGAAAAATGTTTCATAATCGTGGAATTTTACTGCGATATAAAATGAAAACGCCAGTTGCGGACAGCGAATGGGGAGCTGATTTTTGGATGTAAAATGTTCGGGAAAACGAACGATATTAGCCTGCGAATCGTTAGCAATTGTAATGTATGTGAAGACAATGTAACTAACTTCAAGGATGACGAGCAAATTGCAACGGTTTGGTCCTCGTATGCAGCGTTTCGATCGAGCTATATTTTGACCCGACGCAGGCGGAATGTCACAAGAGGAAGCCGCGAAACGCTGCGTGAGTCGCAACGGTCTCGATTCCAGACCAGGCCGGTATAATGGAAAGAAAACATAAAGGCAAGAAATATTTTTATTATTGTTATAGCCACAATAAATAAGCCCGAATAATAATAATAATCTCTTTCTTTCGATTCGCATCTCCCGTCGCGCGTGGAGTCGGCCGGTTGGTGGTGGGGAAGAGTCCCTGGACTGTGGGCCCTTGCAATCTGCGGCTGCTGCTGCTCATTTCGATCCGATTCGTTTTCGATGGTATTTGTTTAAATTATTGTGTTAATAATAATAAAATAAATATGAGCCAGTGAGCGCATACGGAATGGGATACGTGTGAGTTTGATGGAGCCGGATGGCCGCCATGCGGGCGCGATTCGGGCCATATTTTCTACTGTTTGGGGTGATATTTTGATTTCCCATGAAAGAACAGATTGAATTTCTTTCATTTTTGTTTTGCCTACCGTTATGCGAAAAAATAGATTTATATATTAAATCAGGGTACAGTTGTGCAATGTTAAAAAAAAAAGTATTTTGTAACCTGACCATTTTAAGAGATGATTGACAAACGTTTTGAGATGATTGACGGGTTTTGAAATTTAATGTTGATATCTGATTTCTAACAGAAATCAACAGAAAATATACCAGAAGAAGAATTTCTGCTGTTTGGAGTTCCTAAATTACATCCTATTATATGAAGACTGGAATGTCAGAACCTTTAAGGGTTTGAGGTTTGAGGGACCGAAAGCAAAATTGGTCAAAGCAGTCTCCCCTAATTATTCAAAATAACTTCTTCACTACTGCACTACTGCACAATAACTACTGGACAATTCATGATATTTTACGAAATGTTTATTGCTCCTGAAAAGAACCGTTTTATTTTCCTGTTGCTCGTCAATAACGCACAGGTGTCGTATCTTGGTGGGTGCTTTTAATTCACCGAATCCACTGAATATGTTGTCGAAAGACGTACGCAATCCTAGGTCAAGATTGATTGGAATCTCGAGATGAGGAACCTCCCGATCTCTTACCCACGCTCGAGTGCACTCCGGCATACTAAAAAGCAGTAAGTTTGACGATGATGTAGCGCTGCACAAGCTGTGCTAGAAAGGCTGAACGCTCATAGCTACGGAAGAGATTAGGCAATTGGTGATTGGGTGGTGGCCAATCAATCCTCGAATGTGCCGGTTCTTCAATTTGCGCTGGGATCATCTCGGAAGTCCCGATGATGCCAAGGAGAAATTCAGCGCGCAGTTCATTCTCAAACACGATCACTACCCAAAATATGACATCAAGATCATCATTGGTTATCTCAACTACCAGGTTGACCAGGAGGAGGAATACGAACCGGAGATTGAAGGGTTCAAAATATACCAGTCGACCAACGAAATCACCCTGAGGCCGACTCGACTTTGCCACCTCACCCCAGAACATAGTCGACCATAGCATCTTCCTCCAGTCCAAATTTCTACACGAGTACATCTGGAGATCAAAAATCAGACAGGAATACATATCTGCCATGTTTTGGTGAATGGCTGGATAATGCGTAATACAAACCCAATAGTGGTCCTTAGCCTCTTATCCAGTAATTCCTGTCCCTACCTCCACGTGGTACCAGCCGGAATACGAGCAACCTTCGCGAAGATTGGGTAATCAAACCCGGTGGAAACCAAGGTCGTATACCAACACTGCATTCCATGTATGGTTTTCCGGACAAACTGACGCGGTTGACCAAAACTACTCTGGAACGGGTGATCTGCTACGTGCGTGTTTCGGGGGCACTCTCGAGTCCTTTTAAATCGCGCAGAGGATTGCGGCAAGGCGATGGACTGTCCTGCAAAAACCAAATATATGGTAGGAAGAGGCTCCGGAGAAAACAACGTTTAGCACCCACGGACAGTGACTATTGACGTCGATGAACTAAAAATGGTTGATGAGTTCGTATATTTGGGATCATTGGTCACCACCGACAATAGTATGAGTAAGGAGATTCAACGACGCATTCAAGCTGGAAACCGTGCCTACTTTGCCCTCCGTTAAACGCTTCGATCAAGAAGCATACGCCACCGCACAAAACTGACAATGTACAAAACGCTAATCAAACCGGTAGTCCTCTACGGACTTGAGACACTAACTTTTTTCTACGGAAGACATACGTGCACTAGCCGTATTTGAACGGAAAGTGTTCCGGACTATTTTTGGTGGAGTACAAACGGAAAGCGGAGCTACTTGGAGATATTCCCATCGTACGCCTGGTGACTATGGAAGACTACGGTGGGCCGGACGACTGTGCAATGAAATCCGTTCTCTTCAAGAACCCAACCGTCACCAGGAATAGAGGGGTCCAACGTGTCAGATGGCTCGACCAGGTTGTGGCTCACTTGCGTGTGTCGAAGTACTAAACGAATTGGTGACGACTAGCACAGAACCGAGTACAATGGAGAAAAATTCTTGCCTTTCTGCTGGTAAAGTAAATAAGTAAAGTGTTTACCATTAAATCATAATTCATCTGTTTTTCCTATGGCACTGTAGTGCACCAGGAAAAAATCTATGTGGTTTCCACTTTGGTCGAGCGTGTGAATTTTTTCGATGTAGGATGAAGATAGATGAGAAGAACGCTATCCGGGCGGCAAAGACGCACAACGCCACATGTCAGAACGACTCAGACAAAAGATGCAGTGAACACAAATCTTTCGAAAGAAAATACGCAGTCTGAAGGAGATAGAGTATAAGAAATAGGAGCAGCTACAGGAAACGCCAGTCTTAGGAAACGCAAAAGTATTACCAGAAACTAAACGCATCCCGTCAAGGCTTTGTGTCACGAGCCAAAACGAGTCGGAATAAATATGGCAGTATATTGACGGACGATCCTAGCTGATTAAAAGGTACAAGCAGCACTTCGATAAACCCGATGAATAGCGTCCTGGTAGAGAACCATAACGACGAGGCAGTAATTTCTATAGAGTGACAAACGTGGAAGTCAATGTGAAGAACTTCGTATTCCACTGAGGCGTCATGTCGTTAAGTGTCACAAGAAACAATAGCGCCGTAAATCAACAAATTATATAACCGTGAAACTACAATGGTGCTACGTCGTCAAAAGCCAATATAGTATTGCCGTTTTCGTTTTTGTGGTGTAGCTACACCGTTTCGTGTTACACTTTTCGCTGGATAAACGAACGCTCGCGGTGCAGCAGCAGTGATGTGGTATGGGTGGGTTGATATTTTCCGATCTGCACCAGCTACACTCTCTTATTTTCTGGTGTAGCTGGTGCAGAAAAAGTGTACCTATGGTGTAGCACAAAAATCGAAAACGAACAGTTGTGGTGCAAAAAAGCTACACCGGTGTAGCCTCGGTGTAGCTACACCGCAAAAACGAAAACGACATATGACAGCTGCATAAATCCAAACCATCCCAATTCATAGCAACAATGGGCGTTTACGATTCCGCTGACCAACTAGGTAGCCAGAGGGGGGCCCGGGCCCCAATTCCGACTCCAGTGGTTTTATATGCATATTTTTATAACATATTTATTGTATCGTAGTTCTAAGCGGCAAAATATGCATATAATGCAGTTGAAGTCGAAGTAGGTCCCGGCCCCTACGTGGTTGCCGCTGGTTACCACAAGACTTTAAGACCAACATACTCTACGTAAACTGTATCCAGTCGACCATTTGATATTAACATGAAAACCACTAGTTGATTGTGCGGTAGTTCCAGATGGCCGCAATAAAGTTCAGAGGGGACCGTACCAAAAAGCCTTGGATTATAAGCATCTCTAAAACTTGACACTTCTTTATCGACAGACTTCGCAGTCGGTTATTTGAGTCCTGGAAAATTGCGGGGCTAGTGCAACGATCCTATTGACTCTAGCAACAACGCCCAGCCGAGATTCGAACATATGACGACTGGCTTGTAAGACCAGTATCGTACCTCGAAGCTAACTGGGCGGGGGACTCTACTCTAAAAGATAAAAAATAATGGCTAATACGAATACTGCTTATATGAAGATATAAAAGATTATTGTTCTCCGCTGATCACAATAAAGTTTATTGGGCCAGCAATAATTATCACAACAAAACATTGGGTTTAGTTTTAATGCGTTTTCCTGCACATTTGTCGCGGTCAATAATGTTTAATTTGGTGTTAACTTGGTTTTAGTGACTATCGCTTGTTTACGGCAGACAAGTTTTCGATGTGACGATTATTGAAATTAAAATTGTTGCGGCACCGCTCGTGTTGCCGCTGGTGGTACATCGCAATAAGGAATTATCAAGCCAATTAGCAATCAACGAGAAAGGGTAGGATTACATTCAATTCTCTTGTAACTTTGTTATATAGTAGAATTAAATGGAATTTTCCATCAACTTTCTCGTTGGTTCCTGAATTGTATCAAAACTTATTCGAAAATAATTGTAAGTTATTCCAACCAATCACGAAGTGACAATTTATACCTCTACGAAGAGTTGAACAAACTGCTGTCTAACTACCGAGTTAGAGTTATTTTCAATTTTTCAATGGCGGGCATTGAAAATCAAGTTTTCTATATTTTCAATTCGATTTTCCGATCTATTGGTGTAAATAACTTAGAAATCTATTAGGAATTGACTGAATTATAAGCCGAAGCGTGAAAATGCATTACCACTTTGATGACGTCATTTTCAACAACCAATCACGAAGCTAGGATTTCTAGATGGACAAGGCTTCATTATTTCCAATTATTCAATAGTGCGCACTTGAAAATCAATAGTTTTATTCGTGTAGATGCGTAGAAGATTTTCCGATCGATTTTTGCAAAAATATTTAAAATCGACTCAAAATCTTTCATTTTTCATGACGCTCGCATTTTTCGATTTTTTTGAATGACCCTCTATACCAGCTACCATCCGGAGAGACGTAGTCCTACGTCAAAAATTAGCTTAACGTGCAGATATGCATGCTAATAAGTCGTATTTCATGGGCCAAATTGCCATATCCATACTATTTCAGAGGCGATAGACGCGATGAGGAATAATTATACGCATTTCATCATATAAGTATGTACATACGATAAAATCTGATTAAGCTCGACTCACTCCATACTGCTATACAATTCTGTGCTGAAAACCGTATGTGCGTCAGTTATTATCGTTATATACGACTGAAAATCAACTGGAGGCTACTTTATTAAGCTATAGTTACGATTCCAAATTTTTAAGAGATGTTAACGATAATTTTCATACATTGATGTACAATTTGGTGCTAGCTGGGGGAATTTTGTTTATGAATAAAACAATTGGGTCATGACAGGCGACCGGATGGTTATGTGTCCCAGTAAAGCAAAAAGAAAAACGCACACAGAGATTCCGGCCCCAGTGATAGGCGAAATTAAGGACACTTTCAATCCGCTGAAGAACAATAAAGTGGTTGGGAAGGATGCCGTTGGCTGGGAAGGAGCGTAGCTCATTCAGATGGGTAAGAATTTGAGATACAGAACAGTTACCGGAGTGGTAGAAGATCTGCCCGATCTATAAGAAAACCAACAGTCTAGACTTTAAGAACTATCGTGCGAAGACTGTTGTCTATATCGCCTATAATGTGCTAGTTGGGGCTATGTTCCGCCACCTGTCACCAATTGCGAACAGTTTTGTGGAAAGTCATCTGAGCAACTTCGCTGAAGACCGGTCAATGGAGGTCCAATTCTTTAAGTTAACTAGCTTAAGGAGACGGTCTCTCACATCTGCTATTCCGACCGGACATGGATACCGTATAACTACATATTTTGCTTTAAAAAGCCTTTGGGTTGAACGGGTTAAACCCTTCTTTATCGACAGATTGATTTCGCAGCTGGATGTTGGAGTCCATGACAATTACGGGATTAGTACAGCGATCCCACTGATTCTAATTTCTAGCGATTCTACAGACACAGCATCGCCCAGTCGAAATTCGAACATACGACGACTGGCTTATTAGACCAGCAACGCTCCTCGGAGCTATCTCGAATGACAAGTTACTCTTTGCCGCAATGTAGGCCGTATAGCAACAATAACGTAGCAAATGTTATTTTCCTAGGCGTCAACCACAAAAATGTTAAATTGCATGGATCTTGAAAGCCAATTCACCAATCATATGTAGCACTCGCGGCCTGACATGTTGCGCCGTCTTGTAGAAATCACAGCCCCTTCGCATTAATGTCATTTAATTACGGTACGGTATTTAATTACGGTAGCAAATAGTGACGTCTTTAGCATGCAATGAGCTGAATTTTTTAAGCCCTCAAAGTCATAACTTCCATTAAGTGAATGGACACAGCTCTATTCGTTAAGCACTATACCAAATGGACCACATTGGGTATTATTAGATAGTATGTTCTACAACAGCAATAACCGCTTCGGCACACACTCTACGATGTATCTGCGATGTGTTATCCTATAGATCAGTTATTCAAATTACCACCACAGATTTATACAAATTTGTAACATATTGGTACGAGACAATTTTTTAAGATCATAGTGGCGTTATCACATCCTCAACGAAACTCGTATTGTTGTTCCTGTCCTGGAAAACTCTTCAACAATATACTGTTGATAAGCAATGTCATGGTACATCACAAAATGTTTTATATAATTTCCTGCAATTATCACTTTTTTTTTGTATGCCAGAAGGGCATTGGGTTAAAAGGCCACTGCGACAGTCTTAATGATCGTCTTTTGTGGCAGGTCCCGATTGCTGTACACAATCACATCGGAACTATCACTTAGTACGGTAATTAATATAAATAAAGTTTCGAAAATGGTGATGTAGATTATTCTATACTGCTAAAAAATATAACGATACATCCGTCGGTATTCTTTTCTCTTCCCATAAGCAATTCCACTAATATATTTCTCACTTTGAATTAAAAAGTGCTAGTTGTCCAATTTTGCATCGTATGTTAAATCATAACATTGTTGTTTCAATTAGTTGCCCTACTTGAAAGGCACCGACGCTACGAACGAGCTCAATTCTAAATGTATTAATTAGGACGGTCCGACCGGTAATGTCCTACCTATCTGGAAAAGCCGAATTTAGTTAGATTGCCAATTTGTTATAGCATGTGTCGGCTTACCGCCCATTGTGGATCACAATTAATCTACAAACCAAGCCACAAAGCACGGCTGGCGGATGCATGGAATCCAAACAATCCTCAAATTGACCGCACACACTGCCGGCGTATACTTTCCTTCGCCGGTCGGTTGGCAGCACTGTGACACAGTCGGTGCAAATGTTGGTCATAAATATTTAATCAAATCTCATAATGAGACTTTCCCACTCACAATAATGTAGAATAGAAGATACTTTGCAAAAAACTTCGAACATTTCACAACACCCATTAATTGTACGAACATTTTGCGCTCTGTGCAAAGCGACCGAAAGTGAGCCACCGCCAAATAGCTCATATTAAACACTCAATGAGGTAAATTATATTGAGTTCAAATAACCGCACGTCCCGCGGTTTAGCCCAACCGGTGGTGGCCAAACTGCCTCCGGTTTTGGGCTTCCACTTTCACACCGCTCAACCAATCGGCCAACCGAAAGTGCGCGCATGTTGTCGGATCCGGTCGATGCAAATGCAGCGTGCTGCACCCTCGGGTCGGATTAAATGAAGTGGCTTGCCGAGCTGGTCATTCTTTTTTTTGTTGCTTCCTGTGTTGCTTTCACCCCCCAGCCGCCGTCGGATATGTCCCAATGTGCCAATTCATTCAATTTGTGCTGTCCAGTACTCATAATTGGAGAACGTGCGAAAGCGGCTGCCGTAATTTCGATTGCATCACCGCACGATTGATAAATAAATCGGAAACTCCACCGAGAGCAGGAGGCTGAAACAATTCGGGGATTGGCCGGGTGTTGAAGCTTTCGGCTGGTGGCTCGCTGAGCGGTCAACCGGAACGCGGCGGTGGTGGTGATGGTGGTGGTAATGGTAGCGGCTGGCGAGCTGGCATTATCTGATAATCATTTACACGTTGTTTGGGGGATTTAAATTGGTTAATTGATTGTTTCCGAGCAAATTTCTCTGAACCGACTCAAACCGGTGCTCGGATGTGGCTGGCAGTAGCAATAGATTTTGAGGGTCACTTAACATATCATTTGAACTAGACAAACTATACTTTCGAAATAATTAAGAGTCATCTAATCGGTATAATTTCTAACAACTTTCAATAAAAAAACTTCACAAACATCACAAAAATCACAAAGCCGCTGCATCCAACAGAAAAGCTCTGCGAAAAAAAACTGGAGGCATTTTCGTTCACACGATGCAATCTCGCCAAGCTATAAAAATCCCGTTAGTCACTGTTTGACAACCGTTTACACCGAAAACAACGTGTTGAAAGTGGTCAATTTAGGGATTTATCAATACACATTTCAAGCGCACTTCCCATAATCGACACCCACCCACGTCGTGCCATCCCATTGCAATCCTCGCGCCCTTTCGGTTGCCCCGTTGCGTTGTTGGCGCTCGCTATGTTTGCATACTGCTGCTGCTGCAGTGTGAATACCGAACCACGACGGGTGCTTGCTATTCTAGTTCTATTGAGCCGGGTGGAAAGGCAACTGATTGGCCCCAAACACAGCAAAGAAGGCGGGGTTGAAATGCAATTCACGCGCGAAAAACAGCCAACTATGTGCACCGCAAACACCGCCGCACACTGCACTGCCTGGAGTGTGGAGTGGGCAAAACGTGTGCGGAGTTTTAAAAACAAATCTTTCACACGGCCAGCCACCCACTCCACCGCCGGCATCGGATGAAGCGCACTGCTATGCTGTGTTGCACCAGCTCCGCTGAGGATCACCAGGCACACCCCGGTAGTGTATATTTACGATGACATCGATGCACTCGCGTGATCTGCACGCGACACACGCAATATGGTTTGCTCGGCAACAATCGCTTACCGCCCCCTGCGGGAGGTTAGTAGGATACAGCCAGCAGGCAGCAAATAGCGCCAGTGAGTGACTTTTGACTAAAGCTACCAGTCGGTGGTGAAGGCGGCGGCGGCAGTGTGGCTGGCAACGTTTTCACATCGGGTTGGTACATATCGCGATATGTTAATCGGTGTGAGCTTTGACAGTGAAATCGCTCCAGCTAATTCCCACGATTTGTTTTCCCTCGGCAGTGCCGCACACCATCATCGTGTTGTCACACCATCGCATCGCATCGGCATGCCAGGCACGGTTTGCTGCACCGTTGACTGACTGCAAGCGGTTCCTGTCTGCCGGTAAGGGAGTTTACGCGTTCAACTGGCTTAATCTGTACCGATTCGGGTCGTGATCGAGACACAATTAACTTAAGAATGAGACGTACGTGCTGGTGCCTGCGAAGTCTGTCGATAAAGAAGGATAAAGTCTTAAAGACGTTTAAGCGCTAGGTTTTGCTTGGTACTTTACTAGATTTAAAAGGTGAAAAGTTGATAATACAATACTTTTTAACTTTTTCTAAAAATAAATCATGTTTTCGACAACAATTTCTACCATTGCTTAAACTTCTCCCCCAATTTCTCTAATTAACTTTCGAATGACCTGGTTTTTAACTTGTTAGGTAGCTGCTCACGAGAGCTCGCCTTCTCAAACATCTGTATCCATACAACCTTGTGTGCATCACGCGGGCTATTGGCTGCTCACGAGTTGCTGGCCTCGTGAGTGAGTGGTGCAGTTGCGCTTTTGAGTGAGCATCGTTTGCTTCTCGCTCGATTTGCAACATTGGTCTTCCCACCCAGTTGTCGCTGCGTACTTCTTTGGTTTGTTACAATCGGATTCTATGCAGACACTATTTTTGCAGGATAGTTATCCACCACTCTAGCAACATGTCACCGTTTTCATCCAGTTTTAGCCACCTTCTGTATGCTGGGTTCCCCATAGAGGCGAGCGAATCCTTTATCTTCATACTCCGTTCTTCTATACGCCGCCAAAAATGGACATCCGCCGTTAAAAAAAACTACGTGTACTCTTAGGTTATTTTCGAAAAATATCCATATTCCGTGCCCATAGAGGACAACCGGTCTTCTTAGCGTTTTATCGAAGACTTCTGGCAAGAAGACTGGCATCTCTGTTATTTCTCCATATAAACGTCAATCATCACTCGGCACCAGGAACATAGGGGCCCAACGTGCTAGATGGCTCGATCAAGTTATAGTCGACTTGCGTGTGTCGAGACGCTCAACGAATTGGTGACAAGTAACCTAAGATTGAGTACAGTGAAGGAAAATTCTTGATACGGCAGGAGCCACCCCGGTACTCTACTGATAGAAATAATGAAAAGTACCGAACGATCACAACGCTCAATGAGACTTACAGTGCTTTTGCAAGTCATCTTTCATCAACTGTAGCCACTAGCTAAAGGATTTTTGTGGCGCTTTAGAGTGCCAAAGTCAACAACGCGGAGCCCAACTAACACAGTTGTTATAAAGTAGTTGTGGCAACCGGTATATGGCAAATTATGGTCAGAAATCAGTTTCTGCAACTAAAAGTGCAAGCATTGCGCTGCTTATGAGGTCTTTCTTACTTGTTTTTTTGACGCAGGACTACATCTTTCGAAAAGGTAACTGGTATGCATAGGGGGTCATTCCAAATACCGTGGACCCCCGTTCGTTTGACCGTTTTTCATCTGAACATTTTTTAATTTGAACCCCGTTAGTTTGCACGACGTGCAAATTAAAAATGGTTCAATTGTCATTCTCAATATGACATCATTTGCTTAGGCAGACAATGCCCATAAACACGATTTGTTTGTACTGATCTAGCGTGTTTAATCTGTTTCATATTGCTTTTTCTCAACGATTATGGTAGAAATCCGATCGGAGAATGAAATATTCGCTGCTTGCAACAGCCAACTGAATCAAACCACCAAAACAATAACAAAGAGCAGGGCAGTCAGTTCACACAAGCTCCAGCATATTTAGGGTTACCAGTTGTTTAAATTAAAAACTAACTAAGCGATTTCCCAATCGATTTTCTATATTTTTGCACTAATCGATCGGGAAACCTTCTGTGCGTCTACCTTAATAACGAACGCTATTGATTCTTGAGATTGCACCATTGAAAAATTTAAAACAATGAAACATTGTCCAACAAGAAATCCTCGCTTCGTAATTGGTTGAAAAAGACGTAATATAAGTTTTAACGTTAAGTTTTAGAAAAAAGTGACAAAATTTCTTCGTCCCAACAGGTTGAACGTCGAAGATTCTTTGCGACTAGGGATGGGAAAACTATCATTAACTACTGATAGTTATCAGTAAGCAATAATATCACTAAATATCAGTAAGGTTTCGCTGTTATTGATATTAGTGATATATTTACGTTCCCCCCCCCCCTCCCTAGAAAAATCAGTTAGATTAAACTTATTATTCGGTAGTTGCGTACGATGGTAGAGGATGACACAGTAAATCGTCGTCGTCATCGCCAGCAGCTTATAGAACTGAAGTAGCTCGTGCTGTTTCAAGCAGTCGCCTCCATTTAACTCAAACTTGGGCCACTCGTCGCCAATTGCCCAGTCGTCTCAAAAGTCGCAAATCACTTTCGCTCTGGACCATCTTGCACGTTAAACCCCCGATATTTCTGGTGCCGGTGGGGTTGTTGAAGGCAACTGTTTTCGTCGCACTGTCGTCCGCCATCCTACAGACGTGTCCGGCCCACCGTAGCCTACTGACGTTCGCCAGATGTACGATGGGAATGTCTTCAAACAACGCTTGTAACTCGTAATTCATACGTATCCGTATACGTAAGGACTACTGGGCTAATAAAAGTTTTGTACATTGTCAACTTCGTACGGCGGCATGTGCTTCTTGATCGTAGCGTTTTGCGAAGGGCAAACTAGGCCCGATTTTCCGTTTGAATGCGCCGCAGGATCTCGTCACTGATGTTGTTGTCCACGCTCATCAGCGACTCCAAATACATTAACTCATCTGCATCTTCTAGTTCTTCACCGCCAATGGTTACCCTCCTCCTTGAAAGGCACGCGTTTGTCTCTTTAGAGCCTCTTCTTTCCGTGTATTTGATCTTCGACGCATTTATTTTTAATCTGATCTTCCTAGACTTCTGCTTTCAGTCTGACATTAAATGCCTCCGCCATCTCAAGCTTTCTGATCATGATATCAAGGTCATCTTGTTACCTTGTCTTATCCCTCGCCGGGTCTCGAAGGGACTCAGTGTCCCCGAAATGCGCACGAATCACATCACTCGATCCAGTGTACCTCTGATCAGTCGCGTCAGTTTTTCTGGGAAACCGTGTTTGTGCATTATGTGCCATAGCTAGTTTAGATCAACTGTATCGCATGCTGCTTTGAAATCAAGATGTGATGCGTGGGCACGTTGTACTCTCAAAATTTCTACCAGGTGGTAAAAATCTGGTTCGTAATTGCACAAGCCCACATGAAGCCTGCTTGGTAAATTACGAACTAAACTTACAATGAATTTTGGAGTTATAATTTTATAATTTCCTGTTTTTTGCTTCAATGTTTGATGAGTAAAATGACTGATATAAACTGATAGTTATCAGTAACATACTGGCAACTACTGATAGTTATCGGTAATGATTTTTAATGATAGCTCCCATCCCTAATTGCGATGATTGAACCTAGACTAATTTGATATCTGTGCTTGGGAAGTACGCCAGAAAAAGTGACAATCTCAACAACAACGTTTCAACAAAACTTTTAACATATCACGACACGATCAACCCAGCTCAATTTGATGTCTGTGTTAGGGAAGCGCGCCAGAAAAAGTGGTAAGGTCACCTCGTACTAGCAAGTTTTCTTAAGACCGAGATAAACCTCGAACAATTTGATGTCTGTCTTAGGGGGAGTACACCAGAAAGTGACAAAAACCCCTTGTCCCAAAAGAGATCACAAATTCTTTACGGTTAGACGATTAAGCCAAGACGTATATGTGATATCTGTGTTGGGAAAGTGCGCTTCAGCTGTAGTGTTCGGTTCTAATCTGATTCTGTATCGATGCGCATGTTTGCCGTTTCATTGGTAATACCTCTGAAAGCTATTGAAGATTGAACGTATACAATGTTACTACTTTGATAAATGTTATATACAATGCATGTAGCGTATATATGCTGCATGTAGCATGTATAAATGAAGAATCGTATTATTACATGCATGAATACATGCTGCTGTCGCTACAAAGAGACTTACGAAGCCCTACGTCGCTTATGCGATCGTGTCTTATACACAATCCCGTTGACTTTTAGCGTATCTTAACCTAGATAGTGGTTTCTGTGGGCGAGAGGTCGTCATCATCATCATTCAGTGCCTCAATTCTACTCGCTCTTGGGCCACGCGTCAACAATTTTACAGGGGTCTCACAAGTCACAAATGGCCTTCGACCTGATTGAGTCATCTCACACGTTGGACCCACCTGTTACTGCTACCGATGGACTAGATGGGATGGTTTGAAAACGGGTTATGTCGCATTTAATTGTTCGACATTCTTACAATGTGCCCAGCCTGTTGTAACCTCCTGCGTTCCATAGATGTAGGTACGATAGTATTCTTCCCAAGCAGTGTTTGTAGTTCGTGCTTCACTCCATCACCAAAGATTGTCCGCATCACCTTCCGTTCGAACACGACAAGGCCGTGTATGTCCTCCACGAGCAGCGTCACGATTTCAAACCCATAAAGGTTTTGTACATTGCCATTGTAGCGTTTCGCGAAGGGCAAAACAGATTCGATTTTCTGCTTGAATGTCCCAGCAAACACCAACTCGTACATCAATGTACGAAAATTATCGTTGACGTCAAATTGACTTTTAATAAATTCAGGATAGTCAATACAGCCTAATGAAATGCACACAACCCAGCTAGCACCAACTCGTATATCAATGTACGAAAACTATCGTAAATATCTCCTAACAAACTCGAAATCGTAACTAAAGCTGGATAAAGTGGGATCAAGTTGATTTTCTGTCGTATATAATGATAATGACTGACATACATACGATTTTCAGCACAAAATCGTAGAGTAGTATGGAGCGACTCGCGCTTAATCGGATATTATCGTATATAAATACTTACAAGGTCGTAACGCTCAAAATTATTCGTAATCACGTATATCGCCTCCAAAATAGTACGAATATGCCAATTTTGCGCATGAAATACGATTTATTTAGCATGTATATCTGTACGTAATGCTGATTTTTACCTTTTTTATACATATGAAAATGCTAGCTGGGAAGTATATATTCTGACGTATTTGACGGTAGCAAGTGATTGACCTACGACTTCCAGTACTGAATTGTATTGCATTGAAAAACTAATCGCTTTAAGTCGGATTTTATCGCATACAGAAACTTACAAAGTTGAACTGTTAATGTATATTTTGTAGTACGTATATGGTCTCCAAACTAGTACGCATATGCTAGTTTTGTGCATCAGATACGATTTTGCAGGGTATATATAGGTACATATAACTCATTTGTTACTTTGATATGCATATGAAAATGTTTGCTGGGGTGTCCCTAGATCTTCTCTTACTCATGTTGTTATCCACGGTTACCAGCAATTCCAAATGCACAAAATCATCTACCACTTCTTGTTCGTCGTCGTCCACGATTACCGTTCGTTGGAGGCGCATGCTCGTCCCCTTCCAGATTCTACTTTTCATGTTGGTATTTAATCTTCGAAACCTTTACTTTTAAGCCCAATCATTCAAGCCTCCGTTCTCAGTCTATCGTAGATTGCGTCCGCCACTTCAAAATTTCTGGCTATAATGTCTACGCCGTCTACGAATCCCAGAGGTTGTCTACTCTTATTGAAAATTATGCCCCTTGTTTCTAAAAACCTTCCAGTTGGCTTCGAGATATGACGCTTACCTAATAAAACAATCGTCGTATGTTCGAATCTCGACTTGGAGAGGCTGTTAGAGTCAATAGGATCGTAGCAACTGGCCCTGCAATTGTCCTGCACTCTAACAGCTGGCTGCGAAGTCTGTCGTATAAAAACAGAAGGTTAAGTTTCGATAACGAAATGTAGCACCTAGGCTTTGCTTTTTCAAGAGATTACCTCAACTGCTACAGCATCTCGCAGGTGCTCGAGGGCGCTCCCGAGAGGAACACGAAACACATCACTAAGACCTACAGTTGCTTTGATCAGTCGCGTCAGTTTGTCTGGAAATCCGCATTTGTGTATTATCAGGCATAGCTGGTCTCGATCGACGGTATCGTACGCAGCTTTGAAGTCGATAAATCTAGAATACATGCGTACATTGTATTCCCGATATTTCTGCAAGATCTTCTAGATGGTGAAAACACAGACTAACAGACGTAACACTTGGAACAAATTTTCTAACAAAACATCGTTTCAATGACACCCCTAAAACTTGGAAAAAACACTAGCAAAACCTGGTGCTTTCTTCGTGCTACGCAGAGCACGTTGCTATAAAGTTTAGCAATGCTATAAATTTACTTGTATATTATCTGACAACAGCACCAGCACAGGCGAGCGGCGTTCTCGCGCCGCGACTGTTGTTTGAGTCTTGGCTTAAGCGTAAATTTGAAATGATCATTTTCATTGACGATAGAATGAGGCTTCAGTGTTACGTCTGTTAGTCTGTGGTGGTACAGTTAAATTAGCAAAATCGACTAAGTGCAGTACAATACTTGCGTGTGTCGAGATGCGCAACGAATTGGCGACGAGTAGCCCAGGACTGGGTACAATGCAGAGGAATTCTTCTCTCGGTTGCTAAATGTGTGTGTTTACAGTAGTGCAGTACCGGGTACCGGCCTGCTGGTAGTCGGTCCTTATCGACGAGTCTGTTGGTCTTCAACAACTAGATTTCTCGTTCAACCTATGGATGAACTGGTGCTGGGACACATCGTCCATTGGACCTTCAATACTAATTTCCGTTCGGCCTCTGTCGGCAAGGTAGACGTTCGAAGAACTGCTTCCGCAAATACAATTACAATTTTATTATCTACTAGCTGTAACCCCCGCGCGTCGCCTCGCGTCTAATTAAGAGCAAATTGGAGGTACGCTATGTAATGCTAACGATATGTAGCGCTAACGCTATGTAACTCAATGGAGTGAAACTACGTTACTTTTGCTCGTCTTGAATGTAATCTGCTATGATTGGTTTGAGCCTTTGCTTAATGTGAGCGATTATTACCACGAAAATACATATCGCGCCCCTCGTTTTGGCGACAGACATAAGCCTCTTATATTTATGATGAGAAAGTCATCGTTGAAAGTTATTAGCCGACAAATTGAAGTCGAACCAATCGTAAACTTCGTTGAACCGCATTGCCATAAATCGGATAGGGTCATATAGCCCATGGTTTGAATTCTGTCCTTCCATGTATAGGAAATTCCTTGTTCTGAGGTGTCGTTGGGGAGCATACATGTGACTCAGAATGGCGGGACAGTCACCTCCTTAGATCATTCTAGCCCGAAACACGGCTTGAACGTTTGGACGTCTTCTATCAGGAGTCTCCAAATTAAGCAAGCGACAACGTTCCTCATAGGGCGGTAGGTTTCTGGGATCACGTCATGGAAGACTTGCCAAAGCATACCGTAAAAATTTGAGAAAAGAGAGATGGCGGAGCGGAAATGCGGATGGTCAATCTTCCATTTGTCTACTAGGTGTTGCAGCTCAATGCAGTCGGAATCCATTTCGATTACCTCAAATATTTTGACATTGTCGGCATAAAATGACCTACAGCCAGGTGGCAGGAGAGGTGATAGCTCATTCATAAAAAGAGAAAAGAGCAGTGGTCCAAAGTTGCTCCCCTGTGGTACACCAGAGATGTTACAGAACAAGTCGGAAAACTCGGACCTGATCTCCACACGCAGCCTGCGGTGTGTTAGGTACGATTGCAGCTACTTGCAAAACGGTGCGGAAACTCCCAGATTCACAAGTCTTGCAAGTAGGATACTGTGATGCACCCGATCAAACGCTGCTTTCATATCCGTATATACTGCGTTAATTTGCACCCTTTCATTCATATTGCGCAGGCAGAACGAGACAAAATCAACGAAATTCGTAGAGACTGAATGTTTTGGAAAAAATCAATGCTGGTCTGAAGAAATGTAGTGTTGACAGCTAGCGAACAAAGCGTCGTTCACGATTATCTCCAACACTATAGAGCACAACGATGTAGTTTCTTGATAGTCTTCAACCACAGACAAACAGACGAGACACTCTCGATAATTCCATCGTCCAATCAAAAACCACTCATTTTTCAAAAAAGCATGTTTCGCAACATGTCCACACCGCGGCGTGCAAGTGTTGCTCTGAGTTTTCAGTATAAAACCATTCAAATGTAGAAACCCCTAAAGCATAAAACCCTGCAAATGCAAGCTACTCCGCAACATGCATAACAGAGGGTGCTAGTGTGCAAGCCAAATGTGCAGGACGATGGCTTTTAAAGGATTTTCTTCTAAGTGTCATGTCAGTTCGTCTGTGCTTCAACGTTGCGCTTCTTGTGTACAGACAATCTAACTGAATTTTTCCATCGGGTATGAAACTTACACTGCTGGATTGAAGCATTGAACAATAGTAAAAAAGGTCTAACTAGAATGTAGAACTTAGCTCTTCGGAAGATGGTAGTGACTGATCCAGTATGTCAGCGCGTAGCTTTCAGTAGATTGCGCGTTGTTTAGCTGCTTGATGCTTAGCTACGAAGAACAGAACATTTATTTGTGATGTTAGAGAAAATTGACTAACTGTCATTTCGGTTGCGGTTGATCAGGTGACCTTCGGGCGGCTTGTGCGTATCTTTTCGTGGAAAAATGGTACTTCTGCTCACTAGACTTCGGGAAGCTACGAAGTTTGCACAGGTCCCAGTAGCGTCTGACGTCTATGATGTTTAATAAGTGCGAACCATCTAACCAAGTAACGTAAATCTTTGATTCTTATCTATGAGAAAATAGTAGTTTATCTTTCCAAATTGAAAAAAAAGAGTTCGTGTTTTCAAAAAAAAATTTGATATGAAAAAAATTATAATATGGCATTATTATATGATTTTCATTTTGTGCCGTAGAGGTGACTGTATGGTCTATCTTCGCTCAATGCAGACCTATATAGATTGCACCTTCGCTAAAGATTCTTAAATGTTATCAGATAAAATAATAATTTTTGGATCGTTTTGCCAACTTCACAGAACAGATGTGAATATAATATGGTCTAAAATAGAACCTTGTGGTACATCGCCTAAACAATTTACTATTTATATAATCTCGCTTACTCTGTCCTAACGGGCAGATTCAAATAGCCTAAAGAGCTTCTGATATAGTGAAAAAAAAACCAAATTTGAACATTATATTACATCAAGAATGAAATAACTTTTCTCTTACAAAACCACAAGACCCGCCCTTCATTACACTTTAAAATTTGTTACGAAAACGATATCAAAAGTTAACCTCAAATTTTCTTTCCTTCATCTTACAGGCACACAACTACTGAAAGAAGCTGCCTGCACACCACCGACAACCTATGGTAAATACAAAACATCATATAATATATGCATTAAGTATTCACAGCGTTGCCTTTGCTGGCACAAGAACTATAGAACAAGCACATGAAGTACAAATTGAGCGTGCCAAATTTCTCCGTTCTATTAAATTATGGTCTCGAAGTGATTTGCTGTATGAAAAAAAGAAGGTCTCCAAATATTGAATCCATTTAAAAGTGCCGAAGCAAGTATTCACCGCGCTCTCCCCCCGCTTCTAAAGTTCGTTCCAGCTTTCCAGAAGGGAATGGCACACCACATTTAAGCTTTCTTCACGAAACGTTGATTCCACACTCAGCATGTATCGAACACGATGAAGTTGAACAACTTAATTAAAGTTTTTCTCCGTTGCCTCCTAACCTGACCCAACATGCAGAGAAAAACCACCACCACCACCAACGCCCACCGGTGCACACCGGTGCTAGTCGATATTCAGATTTCCCCCGATTCATACGTTCCCATATGTGTTACACCAACAGTACCCCTTGCCACCCTTCTTCCCCACCACCCTTTCCCCGTCAACACTAACAAAAACAATCGATTTTCTTCGATCAGATCTGCTCTGCACCTGCACAGAACCCACAGTCGCCCGTCGCAGCGCGACCTCCGTACTCCGCTGGAGCCATCAACAATGCAGGCGAGAACCAGCCGGTGAAACTTTCCTGGCTGCTTTTATTCCGGGGCATTACTTTTTCATAATTTCATTTACAACATGCACAAATTGCACTTTTGCATGAGTCTGAAATTCGATTGTTTTGTTTTTCCTTGTTCGGCGTGTGCTCTATTCAGCGGAAAAATCGTGATTCGTGAGCGGAATCGAAAAAAAAAAATAGAAAAACTGGTGGTATGCGCCTACCTGATTCTTTTTTTTTTTCAACACTCCTACCTCACATATTCCCGCACACGTGTGTGGTAACAATTCGAGAAGGAACTGATTTTTTTGCTTCTTCCAGAGAGCTTTACAGTAGTGGCGCTCAGTAGTATCTCTTCGCGGGTTAACGGCAAGTTGCACTTTACCATCAACTAGTTTGCGTAATGTTTTTTTTGTAGTCCAATTAAACTGTATGCAATCGGCTATTATAACTGCATAGCACATGCAGCTGTCGGTAATGTGTTGAGTAGAGGTAGGAAGATGCTTCGTGATATGCTTTTATTTACCAATTCGAGCACGGCTCGCTGAAGATATCAAAGGGAACATCTTGTTTTAAATTAAAATAACATGTTATGTAAAACAATAGGCCTTTCGGCCAATTGATTCAAAAGTCGGCTACATTTAAAATATTCTCGTCCTGTTCATGTTGTAGAGAAATTGTTGGCTTGCAAAAGAAGCATTTAGCATGTCATTTGTGAAAGATGATTCGACACAGCAACTATTAAAAACATTTCCTGCACCCAATTCACACATGCACACACAAACACACTTCCGAAATTCCACCCGGGGAAAGCCAGTCGCGGTCGATAAATTAATAACCTTGCGATTGTCGGAGCCGCCGTAAATCGGCCGGACAGCTGCTTGACAAAGAACCACCGAAAAATCACCTCCACTGCTTCGATGGTCAATTTCGGCTCTCCGCATTAAACGAATTAAATCCCATTAAATAATCATGTGTACCACCTTTGCCGTCAATAAAATTGTGAGAGTCCAGCGCGCGGGCAGCCGAAAAAAAAGAGAGAGAGGAAAACACGCGAAAAGCCTGCCCAAATATTTGCCTTTTTCCGTTCCGAACCGATCAACCCGTGCGCGACACTTTCGCGGTGAATCACATGTAGCCACCGTCACCCACCACACCCAATCACCACTCGAACACACTAGTCACGGAGGTGTTCAAATGTGGTCAAACTAGCAGTATTTAAAATTAGCGGACAGCTTTCGCGCTGCTGTGCCGAAAAAGTCATTTACGCAAACCCCACCGGAACTATGCTGTCACCCCAAATGGACATTCATCAGTTTATGTTAGATAATTTCGTCCATTCTTGTGTTCTGCCTTTGTTATTTATTTTTGCGATAAAATATTAATAATCTGAGTGAGGCCAGAATTTTAAGTCCTGCCATTCGCTTTCGCCCAACGCCGCCCGCTGAACCAGAGTGGCAGCATGCTGGGGACCGTGTCCCAAAACCGCAATCTGCGTAGTGAGAAACAATTTCACCAATGTTGCACATAGTATCTGCAGGCCGGGCCATCATCCCGCACCGAGCACAGGGTCCACTGCTGGGTACTTATTTATGAATAAATTAATTGATTGAACAAGAGTTTAAATACAGGAAATTGGCTTTTTGTCACCCTGCTTGCCGGGTTCTTCGATAAGGTGGGAGCTAACGTAATAGGTTTATTGCACCTGGCCGCGTGTGCTGCTCGACATTGTACGCGCTACGATATGGATCAGAAATTGGAACAAATTCAGGAATTGGAGCAAATTCGAGCAAAACTAACATAAATTCGAAACAAATTATTTATTTTTAAATAACGCTAGGATTGAAAAAAAGGATTTTTCTGAGACGAAACTCAAAGCAAAGTTGAAGCAAAATCTTAAAACCCTTGAAAAATTAAAATGGATAAGATAAAATTACTTACGTAGTCCATTGCTTTGATCTTTTTAGTGGTTAAGGCTTGCAAAGCCGCAACCAACCCCACAGTATCGCCGGAGTACCAACAAATTTCGAAGGAGCCCTCCTCCCCTGTCGGCATACGACCTTGGTTTCCATCGGGGTTGGTTACCCGATCTCCACCGAGGTTGCTCGTATCCCGGCTGGTACCACGAGGAGGTAAGAGGCTGTGGACCACTGTGGGGTCTATTTTATGCCTAGTGCACAAGGCACGTAACGAATGGTTTGGGGAGGAATGTCAGCATATATTGGCTGAGAAGAACGCGTCGCGGGTACAAATGCTGCGTAGAGCCACCCGTCAACATGTGGAGCGATACAAACAGAAGCGGAGGCAGCAAACCCGACTCTTCAAGGAGAAGAAGCGCCACCAAGAGGAGAAGGAGTGCGTAGAACTCGAACAGCTGTACCGCTTTCACGACACACGGAAGTTCTAACAGAGACTCAACGGATCTCGCAAAGGCTTTGTGCCGTGGGCCGAAATGTGCAGAGATAAAGATGGAGGTATCTTGACTGACGACCGTGCAGTGATCGAAAGGTGGAAGCAGCACTACGATGAACACCTGAATGGCGTGCAGGGGGAAGATCATGATTGCGGAGGAAGTGAGCACATTAGTATAGCAAGCAACGAAGATGTGTTACCCCCATCGATAAGGAATGTTAAAGAAGCCATCCAGCGGCCGAAGAACAACATAGCAGCGGGAAGAGATGGCATTTTGGAGCGGAACTTATCAAAATGGGCCCGGACAAGTTGACCGGCTCTCTGCATCGACTACTTGTCAAGATTTGGGAGACGGAACGACTACCAGAGGAGTGGAAAGACGGGGTTATCTGCCTTATCACCTTCCTCCAACTACCGAGCAATCACTATCATGAATGCCGCCTACAAAGTGCTGTCCCAAGTTATCTTTCATCGACTATCGCCAATAGCCAATAGATTTGTGGGAAGTTGCCAGGCTGACTTCATGGAGGGTCGATCTAGAACGGACCAAATCTTCATCCGGCTTCAAATCCTCCAGAAGTGCCGCGAATTCCGAGTCTCCACGCACCACCTGTTCATCGATTTCAAAGCCGAATATGATAGCGTAAACCGACAAGAGCTATGCGAAATTTTGGACGAAAACGGCTTTCCGGGTAAGCTTACCAGACTTATCATGGCTCATCATTATCATGCGCAGTATAGCGAACGAAGACAAAACGGATCGCGGAATTCGTTAGCTATTTTAAAGATCAAACCGAATTGCCTATTAGCTTTTGAGATGATCTCTTCAAAGTGCAAACGAATCTCTTCAAACTGTGCTCTCAAGTCAAGATTCACTCCCAAGTCACGAAAATAATTAACCCGTTGCAGCGCATGACCCAGAATAGAGTAATCAAAGGTAATCGGGTTCAGTTTGCGGTAAAACGAGATAACACTGCATTTGGGTACACTGATTGTTAACAGATTATTCGTACACCACACCTCAAATAGGTCAACCAGCTGCTGCAATCTCAAACAGTCAAGTGTGGTTTTTATTGGCAGGTATATCTTAACATCGTCCGCGTTAAACAGACGACATCCAGCAGGCAGCAGTATAAAGAGCTCGTTGATGAATAGTGTGAAAAGCAAAGGACCCAAGTTGTTTCCTTGTGGAACCCCTGATAGATTACAAAACCGATTCTACTGGACCGATTTTGACGCATAAACTACGGTCATTGAGGTAAGACCTCATCCATCTGATAAAAGCGACAGAAATTCTAAGTTTCTCCATACGATTCAACAATATCGCGTGATCAACACGATCGAAGGCAGCTTTTAAGTCTGTATATATAACATCCACTTGCGCATTTTCCTCCATGACGTTTAGGAAAAACGAGACAAACTGCGTTAGATTAGTGGCAACTGATCTTCTAGGGAAAAATCCATGCTGATCAACGGATAAGTACTGCGAACTGCACATAAAAAGTGCATCGTGGACTATGATTTCCAACACTTTCGAGCATGCACAAAGTGATGTGATACCCCGATAGTTTTCCACGTTCCTCTTAGCTCCTTTTTTGTGCACGGGAAACATGATGGATTTTTTCCATGATTCAGGAAATACATTTTGCCGGAGAGAAGTTTCGAATAATAACGCCAGTGGGCGAACAATAGCTGCAGCACATTTCTTCAGAACACAAGAAGGAATTCCGTCAGATCCAGCAGCGAACGAATATTTGAGCTTTTTGATCGCGGTTTCCACGAGTTGATCGCATCACATGAAGTATCTCGGATTGCAGAGGCAGTCTGCATTTCCGAAGCAACAGAAGCGTTAAAAGAATTCTTGAAGTGAGTGGCAAAGAGCTCGCATTTTTCCACGGCATTGTTCGCACAGACGGTACCCAGAAACATGTTTACAGGCAGTCCTACCTCGTTTTTCTTGGAATTCACGAACGACCAGAATGATCTAGGATTCCTGCGCAAGTTGGATTGCATTCGTAAAATGTACCTTTTGTACAAGAGTAGATTATAAGCTCGGTAATTGTTGCTTGCTATGTTAAACTATCGCTTAGAGAATGGACATCGGAGCTTACTGTATTTTCGTAGAGCGGAAGATCTAAGGCGCTTCAAGAATCGCAAATGAGCAACGCCCCACGCTGGTTTACGAAGTGGTCTACGAGTGGGAACACAATCGGAGATCAGGTGTTTCACGGTTTGGGTGAAGTGACAAACGGCATTGTTAACATTCGCAAAACGGTCGAGGCAACTCCAATCGACTCGACTGATTGCTTCGGCTTAGGCAGAAAAATTTGCTCTTCGAAAGTCCAAGTCACTTGCGTCGACAATGTCTTCAAATTCACAGGAGACTGGCAGGTCCACTAACACTTCAACAGCGGGATGATCAGCGTCAAGTGGAACTACCGGGTCAACAGATTCGTTGGCCAAACGAGGTTGCAGATTCGTTGACCAAAACAAGATCAAGCAGGCGTGAGTTTCTGTTGACCGCCGTATTTATCTGCGTTAGACCATGCAGAGAGAAACCGTCTAAGAGGGCAGCGAAAGCAACCGAAATGTTCGATCGCAAGCTGTCAACCGCAGGCGGTGCATTCCCAGGAAAGCTCCAAACAAGACCGGATTGATTATAATCGCCGAATAATAGCGTGAAGACCGAAAGGCTGAGGTCTGAGTAAACCACCTCGTTGGAACTGATATGATCCTTAATGCTGTTCAGATCCCCTTTGCGATCTGGGGGAAGGTAGATAACTCCTACGCTCATTGTGTGACCAGGTAACTAAACTCTTATCCATATTTGTTCGAGTGTATTGCATATGGGGAATACTGGAAGCACTTAGCCTCGTTGAGACCGCAATTAGCACGCCACCATCGTGTGATTGTGTGAACTCCGATCACAACGAAATACCGTAAATGAATCGCCGAACAACTGCACTTTTCTCGTCGAGCCACGTTTCGGTAAGAACGATGATGTCGAAGTTTGATTCAGCCACGGCAATAAAGAAGTCATCTATTTTGGTTCGTAATCCCCGTACATGTTGATAAAACACCAACAAGCCCTTTCTCACAGTGCTAAGCGTGGGTGTAGTATGCTCCGTGGGAGATGGTAGAGCTATGTAGCCGCTTGAATTTCGAGATACTACAGGCAAAATACCGTCACCGGATGATAAGTACTTGCCTGAGTCTGCGGGCAGGAAGACCCCTCCTCCAGTTACAACCGCAGGACCGGGACGACTGTGATGAACGCTGGCAGCGGGAGGCTCGACTGGGTCGGACGGATGAGGGGCTTCCGAAATACTGTACACGTTGCGTCCTTGGAGAGATGATCCTGCGAGAAGATCAGCTGTAAGGCGGTTACATCGATCGGTGTGAAGAATGCTAAAATCCGATAAGCAGTCAGGAAGCGATGGAAGTTCACAAGCATCGCGATACTTGCCAGATATCACGGGTTGGAATAATCGTGGGTCATCTTCTTGCGAACACCTTCATTCTATCCAGCACCACAAAGCATGTTCTCAGCTCGTTAAAAGTACACGTCACTCTGGTAAAATTGGGCCTTGTCACCGCGGATCTTCCTTCTTGACCTTCTTGACTTTGCGTTGCGACAGATCTCCTGCCTAATTCAACTGTCCGAGCCGATTCAGACGCTGTCGTGAGCCGCTCTTAGTGCAGACGCTCACTAGGTGGAGGAAACGATGTTCCGCTTTACAGTGCCCAGCTAGCACCAACTCGTATATCAATATACGAAAATTATCGTAAATATCTCTTTACAAATTCGAAATCGTAACTAAAGCTTAATAAATTGGGCTCAAGTCGGTTTTCTATCGTATATAACGATAATGACATAGGTACATACGATTTTCAGCACAAAATCGTATAGCATTACGAAGCGAGTCGCGCTTAATCGGATATTATCGTGTATAAATACTTATATAGTCGTAACGCTTATAATAATTCCTAATTACGCATATCGCCTCCAAAATAGTACGGATATGCCAATTTTGCGCATCAAATACGACTTATTAGCATGTACATCTGTACGTAGTGGTGATTTTTATCTTTTATATGAAAATGCTAGCTGGGTGGAATCACCGTCAAGAGCCAGTCAACAGTTCAGTTAGCAGAATCTTTGGTTTGGGCGGCACGTTCTCCATATTTTTTAGGACATTTGCGACATATCCATCCATACAAAATTATAAAAGAGCTAAGTCACCCAGTAAACATTTTCGTATGTATATCAAAGTAACAAATGAGAAAAAAAAAATTCACCAACAACAGTTGTACACCCAATTCTTTTTTTGAACGGATTTTTTTTACACGGATTTTTTTTGCACGACTTTTTTTGCACGGTTTCTCGAAATAACACGGATTTTTTTTACACGGTTTCTCGAAATAACACGGTTTATTTTTGCACGGTTTTTTTTACATGGGACGCATCCCCCGTGTAAAAACAGAATTGGGTGTACTAATATTGATATATATATATCTAGAAAAATCGCATCAGTACCACGAAACCAGCATATGTGTGCTATTTTGGAGGCGAATACGTACTCCAGATTATGTGTAAACAATTCGCATTCATAAAGATTTGTATACGAAGAGATTTTGTTTAGAGACATTTGAGATGATTTTCATATATTGATGTACGAATTGTGGTTTGCTGGGATAAACCAAGTAGAACCTAGTGGATGATAAAAGTGTGCGTTAAGAGTTTGTAATATGTTTTGTTGTAAATGTGCTTAATACAGTGTTTTAGTGTTCGCAGATGGTGAACGATTACTAGTAGTAGCTCGAAACGTCTGGTTCAACTGGCACTTAAATTTATTTCGCCGAAAAATGTCGATAAAATTGAACGACTTCTTCAAAGGTTGCAACGCTGGTAAAATTGAGGTTTTGTACACCTTCTCGACAGACCTCCTGCAGTGTTCACTCATGAAATTAAGCGATTAAGCAAAGCTAAAGCTGCAGTAAACAAACTGTCATTCCATGTCCTCCTTTCGTTGTTTAGTTCCAATTTTCTTTGTAGTTCATAGTCGTTGAAATTGGATAGCGGAACGCTAGCGAGTGTCATAATGGGGCTGCCATCTTGGTTTTACCGTTCGAAACAAAACTTTCCTCAGTTCAGCCACCTAATCCGAATTAGAAGCTTTCAAGAGCCGCTCGTAACATACAGCGCACCTTATAAAAATGATGTTTTGCATTCGACATTGTGCTACAGTGAAGAGAGGTTGACGCAATCTACGAGTTGCAGTAGGCAACTTATCGCCTGTTATTCTTTCCGTTTACATTTTTATGCAGCAGCAGCATAATTTGAACATCTTGCTCAGTAACTATGACTTGAAATGGTTGTCAACATAGTTCTTAAAAGTAGTTCGTTCAAATATATCCGTTTGCCAGGGGGCCTTGTAGCCATAACGTTACCGATTCTGCCTTGACAAGCAAGTGGTCATGATTTCGAATCTGAGTAGAATCAGGCCATTCGATGTTAAGTGACTCTAGCATGGGTTTATTCTCAGGCCCCTCTACATCCTTCCTACTAAATGCTGCATTTACAAACAATGAAGCCTCTTGCTCGAGGTGCGAATGAAGCCTCTTGTCCTAGAACAAATTATAACTTCTTCGACTTCCTGATTCTAGGAACGAGATTAGTATTGCAAAAGTAGTAAGGAACACATACATACACACATACACGCCCTCACTCTGTGCTGAGCTCTACTTTACCGACCATGAAGCCTTTAGCCGGGACTGGTTATAAGAATGATACTTGCTCGAGGTGCGAATGAAGCCTCTTGTTCAAGGGCAAATTATAACTTCTTCGACTTCCTGGTTCTAGGAACGAGATCAGTAATGCAAAAGTAGTAAGGAACACATACATACACATATACACACCCTCACTCTGTGCTGAGCTCTGCTTTACCGACCATGAAGCCTTTAGCCGGGGCTGGTTTTAAGAATGATACTTGGTCGAGGTGTGAATGAAGCCTCTTGTCATACGACCTAGGAACTAGGTCCTAGGTCCTAGAAAGTCTCCGCACATCCTGACTCTAGAGCTAGATTGGTTGAAAAGTAGTAAGAAGCGTAGAAGAAAAAAGTGCTGAAAACATCGACACTTTAAGCACGGATAATAAGCAGTTCGCTCACTCTATAGCGATACCGCAAAAATAATGAAGTGCGGAACAACAACACCTGGGTGAGTTCACAATAGTTTAAAATGGTGGTCGTAGTGATAATATCAAAAAAAAATATTCGTTGGCCTTTGTTCATCCATTGATTGTTATGAGCCCTCCACTACATTGAATCTCTTAACGGATCCATGGACTGTCTTTGCTTGAGATTCCTTAGTAGTGACCAAAAAGAGAGAGCATCAAACGAGTGGTTTTAAAAAAGTAGGTTAAGTGCCCAACGAACATTTTTGCTTAAGAGTAGCTTGTTCAACTAAAGCTAAAACCAACGGAACAAGCTGCTATACGACAAAAATGATCCTTGGGTGTTCAAACCGAGAACTCCGGTAACTCTGGCGCTTGAAACAATCGAATATTATTTAGATAAAATTTATACAGATTATTCCATTCAACTTTACACACAAGTTCAACGCCTCATTGAGCCTCATATAAGCATCCTGACATTTATTACATTCTCGTACTTCTACACATCATATGACTAGATTTTTCCCTCTCTTCTATCGTTCGCAGCAGAAAGTTACCAGTACCAGTTGCAGTCGATGTGGCAGAAATGCTGGAACAGTCAGAACCTAATCCATCATCTGCGCTTCCGGGAGCGTGGTCCGCTGAAATCATGGCGTCCGGAAACGATGGCCGAAGCTATCTTCAGCGTGCTAAAGGAGGGCCTATCGCTGTCGCAGGCGGCCCGCAAGTACGACATTCCCTATCCGACCTTCGTGCTGTACGCCAACCGTGTCCACAACATGCTCGGACCGTCCATCGATGGCGGCACCGATCTGCGACCTAAGGGTCGTGGCCGACCGCAGCGGATTCTGCTCGGTATCTGGCCGGACGAGCACATCAAGGGCGTAATCAAAAGCGTAGTCTTTCGCGATGCCAAAGAAATCAAGGAAGAACCGATCCTGTATGGCAGACATTCGGTAATTGATAAAGTTTAGAATGTACGGCCGATTCTCGATCATAATTTTCATATGTATTTGCTTACAGCCATTCCCGTTTCAAGATAATCCATTGAACTATGCACCGAATGCTAACGGCCAGCTGCCAACCCCTGGTGCCGAAGCGATGTCCCAGGATGCACTGACAGCTGCAACAGTGGCCGCTGTGAGGCAGCAAATGTGCAACATGGTCGCTGCTGCTCAACATCATCCAGAAGCGGCCGCCAATCTGGTAGGGTTCAACCTGCCACCGCATCACACTAACCTAAGCGTCCATCCACCGGGAAATGCTGGCGGGTCCAGCAGTGGTATTCCGGTTCCAAAAATTGGCTCACCTGCCGTTCCGAATCAAGGCCACGGTAATAACGGAGGTAGCGGTGGAATACAAATACCCCGTCTAGGATCTCCAGCCGGATCCAGTCTACCCACCAGCAAGGATCATGAGCACCATGGTCCCGCCGGCCTATCGCACGGCAACAATCCAAGCACCTCCAGCAACAGCAGCAACAACAGTATCAACCGTTCTGAATCATCTCGCAACAACAATCACTCATCCAGCGGATCCAACGTCAATCATCATCATCCGTTGGCTCACCTAAACAGCGGCAGCCTCAGCATAACTCGTCTTAATTCACCCGCTTCCGCTCACGATCTCCGCATGACAACCCCACCGACGGAGGAAAGCCCGCTAGCCTCGCCGATGGGTTTGGCCCTGGAACCGGCCGTCAATCTGGCGGTGGGCGGCAGCCAGAGCTCCGACATGCACCCGCTCGGAATGCCACCGGCCTACCATGGCAGCAGCAAATCGTCATCCCGTGCCGGTTATTCTTCCTCGTCCTCTCCGCCCCGACCGGAGCATCTCTTCCACGATCAGGACATTGCCGAACTGGTGGCTACTTCGCGGGCTAGCAGCGGCGGTGGCGGAGGCGGCGGTGGCGGCGCCGGTGGTGGTATGCCCGGCAGCGGTGGCAGCAACAGCGGTCCCTTCAGGGAGTCTCCACGGCCGGGGGCGGCCATCAAGATGGAACCGATGACCGAGTGCCGCGGCGATTAGGTCACGCATCACGTAGCTTTAGTTTAGTTCCAATTTGGCTATGATGAAGGTGTGACCGGCGGCGGTCTGGCGGTAGGCGAGGCGAAAGGGGTTTTTGTTTTCTGTTTTTTTTTTGAATGAAAGGTGAAAACTTTGGGAATTTTAGTTTAATTTGTATATTACTTTTTGTTTCCTTACACACTCTTGCTGTATGACTTTTACTCTTTTTCCTTTGATTTAAGAGATGATTTCACACATGTTATTTTTGCAATATGTGATATGATTAACTTAAAAGAGGGTATGTTTTTATTAAGAGGCAAGCTAAACGTAGAAGAGGGAACTTCAAGGGAGTTTTATTTATTTTTTACTACCGGAATATAACCATTTTAGATCGTACTAAAAAAACTAATGATACAAAGCTGTGTGAGAGTTGATAAAAATTGTGCAATAAAAAATTTAAGAGAAAATTGGATGGAACATTCCCCCAACAAAATGTATTAATTCACAAGCAGACGCGCAGCGGGTTACGTTGCAGATTGTAGGAAGAAGTTTTTTGTTTTCTCCGTCAATTTAAAGAAAATTTTACTATTTCACATTTTCTACTTAGTTTCAACTTTGCCATCGTTTTTCACGCACAATCCATGCTTTACCAGAAAAAATACTTTACTTTTCTTACAAACAAATCTTGTTTTATACAATGTAAACTTTTGCGTTAAACAAGTGCGACTTTGCAACCACGAAACGAAAAATTCTTCCTACATTTTGCAAACGGCTGCTTCTTAAAAAAATAAAAATTAACATTTTAATGTTCAAAAAAACCCTAACGAGACTAAGATTAAATTTTGAAGTTAAGTATGGAAAAACATGTACAAAAGCAAACCTTCTTCGGCTACAGCAACGTGAAGCGGAAGTGTATGACTAACACAAGAAAAGAGGCGAGAAATCTAATAGAAATTAAACAAACCAAGTGTATTGAAATACATTGCCTTCTTGTCAAGTGGAAACACAACCTCCATAAGTGAAATTTATATAGAGAAAAACAAAATACATTTTTAGGCAAACGGAGAAACAAAATTATCGTAAAAAATACAGCATTTGGCCTAGACTGTATTTTTCAAGCGGCAACAAGATTAAGCCACCTTTTTTATTTTAGCAAAATGTCGGACACGTTTATTCGTATACGTACAGCTACGTATTTTCGATTGTTCGTTTTTTCCGTTAAAGAGACCAGTTTATGTCCCCAATTCAAAGATGAAGAAAATTAATGAAGAACGAAACATCCGAGAAAACCAAACATCTGTTCATAACCGAAATCGTATGCACACACTTTTCGGCTAACAACGGTGGTGGAAATGCGGGTGGTAAGAAGGATCAAAGGACACTCATTTATTCTTGCAAACACGTTTCGGAAAAAGTAACATTTTCGGCAAGCAAAACAAGAATGATTTTAGGCAAAATACAACAAAAGAAAAACAAGCAAACAAAAGAAACCAAACCTTTTAGAGTAGAACAAACAAAAATTTGTAAACGTTTCGGCCAATGTGTTCAAAAGGAAGCAAAATTTAAAGAGAAACAAAAAGAGAGTAAAAGAAAATATATTTAAATTAATTGAAGCAACAAAAATTTAGAGAAAAAGTGCCTTCCACCCCTTTTTATGAGAAGAAATTTAATATATAAATTACTTTTTAACGAACAGAGAGGAGAACAAAGAAACCCGATAGCGAAACAAAGAGATCAAATATCGAGGAGACAAAAACATAAACTGTTTATATCTTTAAAAGAAATTTTAAATTTGGAAGTAAGTCAAAATTTAACCGTTTCGGAAATTGTTGTTAGCTTTTATGTTGGAAGAGAAAGCCGCAGGCGGACCAACCAAGGCGGACTTTCTCGAAAGTTTTTTGTTTATTTCTGTTGGAAGGAAATTTCGTTGCCAATGTGAGAGGTTGTGTCATCTAATCAATTTTTCTAGGTGTGCACTGTGAAATCCAATGACAGAAAGAAAGAAAAAAAAAGTTCGTACGAAGGATGTTAACGAACTAACAACAAACAACAACAAACAGCTTACACTTACCCACACATATTGCAACCGATACAATGCACCCACGCTAGAAAGCAGTTAAAAAAACAAAAGCAAAATAAACCGGAGAAAAACAAAAGAAATAGAACTTACGCAACAACAGGAAGCCTGATTTCTGTCGTCTTCACCCAAACTGAGCAAATTATCGCAGCAAAACATACTATTGATGTATTATAATAACACGAAACCAAAACCAAAACACACATAGAATAAATTCATTGCAGAGGACTAAGTAAACTTAATGACAGTGAATCAGTACCGTCTTGATCCATTGCACTTTATGCTTGCGAGCAGACTCATTTAACGGATACAATTGATCCACAGACTGTTGATCGCTTAAACCGTGAAAGAAGGACGTAAAACTCGGAACTTGCAAAAGTAAACAGTAAATAATTGAAACTCTTTCACTGCAAGTCAAGTCAACATCGAACCAGGTTGCTTGATCTGACATTATTGCTTACTATGATCTCGAAACATTATTTGTTGGATTCTTGAAATGACTTATCCTATTTTTCAACACAAACCAATTGGCATGCGTACAGTGTAAGTTGAGCATTAAATTTCTGAAACATCACAAAACTGCAAGGGCCTATTAAGGACAAAAGGAATAATAAAAAATACCTGTAAAATGAAACAGAACCAGCCGGTTGCCAAAGATGGCAATTTTCGCGATCGATCAAACCAACCAATATCAAATCCATCTCCGGACAGTAATGCAGCTCGCATTTATCTTAGTTTTTGCACTTCTAGTTTCCGAACAAAAGCGAAAAAGAAAACTACAAAACACAGTCCTCAATCTTCCCGTAATTGATTCGTGTTCTCGCGTCCAGAGAGGATTGTGTAAATCCGTTCTGCCTTGGGACTCTAGGTTAGTGATTTTACTTTCAGGCTATCAAGCTCCGCGGAAACCACACACGGGCTTCAATCAAATGCAGACCAGACAATGGTTAACCCCTAAAACACGTTATACTTACGGAACGAACTGTTATCACTAGATTATATTTTCCTTCCCATGTATAAACGCTCTTACACGCAAGATGCAATAGTTTTTTGTTGACTGTATTCAAACTGTAAATTTTTTATTAAATAATTAAACACTACTGTAATTTATTAACCTAACATTACCAGTACATTAAGTAAGCAAAATAGATCAAAACCGATAGCAAAAAAAGAATCGAAAGAGAGACAGCAAAACAATAGCAAATAAACTGCGCCACCAAATGAATCAATTCAATTAGAGAAAAATAAAACAAAAACTAACTTCATGCCCAAATTTGTCTAAACTAATTTATTATACCTTCAATAATATACATTGTATGTTTTTAACGCCTCGTAAATCCTATTTAGAGAGAATGTGGTTTTCTGTTTTTAGTTCGTAACGGAACAAGCCTAGCTGATTTTATTCGTTCAAATGCGCAAAAAACACAGCAAAGCTTGCAGCATTCAGCATTATGTCTTCTCCGAACAAACAAACAAACAAACAAAACCGTAATCCATTTAGAGACTCCTGCTGGAAGAAGCAAACAAGGGCAGAACAGAAATGAGAAGGAATTAACATAATTTAACGAAACGAATGAAGAAAAAAATACAAGAAAGAAAACAAATCAACCAACAGATAGTAGAAGAAAAAAGGAAACATTAAACTAAAAATAACAATGGATAAGATTACAAAGGATAAAAATCGTGGACAAGATAAAAAAACAAAACAATTTATCAATAATCATTAGTTGGCTATTTGTCACAGTGTACCAATTTATTCGATATGAAATATAGTTTAAAATAATGCATTGCCCGGGGTTTTCATTTTATAATGGCGAACATATCACAAAGACTTCTTGCGTTTCGCTTGGGGGAAAAAAGAATTAAAAAAAATTGAAAGAATAAGCATTCTATAAGTATTTCTGCACAAAGAACTGGTAGAATTTTGGCACCTAACAAGGGAACTCAGGGTAAGAAGAGCATCCTTAGCTCAATTTTCCAAAGTTTCCAATCGTTTCATTGTTTTTTGCCCTGACCTATACTGATTAATTCGTTCCGTGTTTCCATTTTCGTTGTTCATGATATATGGGAGTTTCGGTATACTACCTTATCCGGGTCGCGATACGTACATTCCACTGAGGGCTCTGCCAGCAAGCTTATGTATAGTTTGCGAAAAATAGCGTTTTATATTCTGTCGCTCGCTCCAAGACAGACGCTGTTTCAGCCACCCCTCACCTGAGGAACAGGCGGTCAAGTTCCACCTCCTAGCTTAACTACTTAACTGCCAGTGTATAAAAAAGCAAAGCAATGGATATAAACTTCCTTAAGAACCTGGTTTTGGAAAAATCCTGCCTGCCGTTTCTAAAACCGCTCGTCGGATCACCCCCTCAAGAGGGATGTTGAACAGCATGCAGGATAAGCCATCACTTTGTCTCAAGGGACTCGAGAGTGTCTTCAAGGTGCACACGAAGTGCACACTTCGCCCAATGTAACTCTGATCAATCCTGTCAGTTAATGTGGAAAACTGTTCTTGCAAAGGTGATCGAGTAGGGAAATCTACTCAGCCCCTTAGAAGATACGGTACTATCAGACACCTGCAAAGACAACTCAGGGAGTGGGATAAGGTATCCCAACCTCCCAATTCGGCTTCCGAAAAGGCAAATCTGCGGTGGATGCCATCTTGTCTGTCACTAAGGCAGCCAAAGTGGCAATCCAGCGCAAGAGGACAGGTATCCGCTATTACGCAATTCCCAAGTAACAATTTGGGTTTTATTACACTCTTGCGATGGTATTTAAGACCAAAATTGGACTTGAAAACCGCCATAAGGATACAATAAAACTTACATTGTTGCTAGGGTTGTTACGCTCAACGCGAGAAATGCGTTTAATAGCGCTAGTTAGTACTCCATAGCCAATTCGCTTCAGAACGTCCAATTTCCAGAATCGTGTGCTATGCTACAACACGGAGAAGGGTCAGAAGTGCGTTCCAATCACCGCAGGGGTTCCGCAAGGTTCCATACTGGGCCCGGTGTTGTGGAACGTCATGTATGACAAGGTGTTGAAGCTAAAGTTCCCAGTAGGGGTTGTGATTGTCGGCTTTGCGGACGATATCACCTTGGAAGTCTATGGTGAATCAGAGAGGTTGAGTTAATGGCTGCCCACTCTATCAACATTGTCGAAGATTGGATGCGATCTAGGAAACTGGTGCTAGCGCATCATAGAACGGAGGTTATCGTGGTGAACAACCGCAAGTCAGTGCAGCAAGCAAATATCAGCGTCAGAACTGCTCTATTTCGTCAACGCGGTCCTTTAAACTCCTTGGAGTCATGGTCGACGACAAGCTCAAGTTCGGGTGCCACGTCGACTATGCATCCAAGAAGGCTTCCACAGCTATTTCGGCATTGTCTCGTATGATGTCTAATAGCTCTGCGGTATATGGTAACAAGCGAAGGCTATTAGCCAACGTGGTCCAGTCCATACTCAGGTATGACGGGCCGGTGTGGTCATCGGCGTTAGGTACCAAAAGCTATCTAGCCAAGCTGGAAAGCACCTATCGTCTCAAGTGCTTGAGAGTGGCGAGTGCGTATCACTTGACAGACCTTTTGTACCCTCAGTATGGAACCTTGCGGAACCCCTGCGGTAATTGAAACGCACTTCTGACCCTCCTCCGTGTTGTAGCATAGCACACGATTCTGAAAATAATTTTCCAGAATCATGTACAGCGACACCGGCACTTGGACGTTCCGAAGCGAGTTGGCTTTGGAGTCCCAAATAGCGCTATTAAACGCATTTCTCACGTCAAGCGTGACAACTGCGCAATAGCGGATACCAGTCCTCTTTCGCTGGATTGCCACCTCGGCTATCTTGGGGACAGACAAGATGGCATCCACTGCAGAATTCGGAAGCCGAATTGGTTCCTTGACAGACCGTTTGTATCCTCAGTACACTGAGATTGTACGAGTCTGCTAAGGATAACCCTCTCCAGCACCTTGCCGGCAGTATCGAACAGACAGATCGGCCTATATAACGAGGGGACACCCGGAGGTTTTTCCGGCTTCGGCAATAGGACAACAGGGAGAACCATGCGAGGGCTGGGGCAGCGCCTTATGGGCCGGGACAGGGCTGTATTACCAAGTGGCACCACGAGGAGGTAGGGAGAAGAGTTGCTATAACTGAAAGCATTGGCGGAACCAGCGCTCATTTCTAGAGGAGGCTATAGCCCCCGGCATATTTTTCGACCATTTTATTTCGTCGGCATATTAAAATTACATGCACATTAATGCATAAAATCTTGTAACAGTGACGTAATTAAAAATTACTCTCAAATTTTTATTATTTAGAGTTATCTAACTACAGTTTTTTTCCTAAATTTAATATTCCAGGTCAATTTTTCTAGGGGGGGGGCTAAATCTCAGCGGTGATATATACCCAGCTTATGAAGCTTTGCCAGTAAAATTCTGTGATCGATGCGATCAAATGGAGCCTTTAAGTCAGTGCAAATTGTATCTACCTGATCACTCTATGTGGTAGAAATGTAAATCTTGGCGTGCATAAAATTTATTGTAAGATAGAACTGGCGGTTTATGAGGTTTTAATTAAAGAAATGACTAATTAATTTAGAGTAAAAGTAAATTTTCATAAATTTAATCCTTTCTCCTATGCTTTTACACTTCTTAATGTCCTGTTATGTGACTAAATTAAACATTTAGTAAAGCTTTTTCGTTTTCAGTAATGTTGTCTACCGTACTGTAATGGTCAATAGAACAGTTTTGAATAATGATACATAATTTTTATTCCTTTACTTATTAGGAAAGTATAATAACATTGGTATTCTTATTTATATACATTGTAAAGATTCAATTTTTCTTATACTCAATTCTTTCCACTTTGACACGCTTCCATCTATCCGGGCAGTGGACATCTTCCAGGCATCTAATCATTACTGCCCCAAATAATTCGGGAGCTTGCAAAATAGCCCCTTTAATGACCAAATTACGGATTCCGTCTGGTCCCGGTTCCTTGCTCATCTTTAGGGATTTAGCGATCTCAATGAGTTCCTCATTCGTAACCGTCGCTTCCTCCCCAACCTCTAAACCGCCGTCGCCCACGTAACTTTGGATGTTCGGCATGGAGGCCGACCATCTTACGCTATTATGTGAGATACTAGAACGTCGGCCGTGGGACGACTCGGCGGCCTGGGGCCAGGGCCTTGACTCGTGACGTGGAAAGAGGCCCTCGATGATACGCTCCAGCATCTCTGGCGATCGCTCTGCGGGCACCATCACCCCACCGGTTCGCATTGGCACTAGCGCATAACCTCTCGAAGCAGGCTCGTTTACTAGCTTTTATCCCATTCTTAAGCGCTGCGCGTGCAGTAACAAGTGCTACTCGACATTCAGCCCTGCCTTCGTCCGAACGAGCTCTTTGCATAGTTCTCCTCGCACGAAAGCACGCTCCGCGGAGTTCCGCCATTTCATCTGTCCTCCAGTAAGCCGGTGACCTACTATACCTAGGTCGGCCTTTCCTAGGCATGGTAGCGTCACACGCTCGCGACAGTACCTCAACCAAATGATCTGCATTCGGATCGGGCATACCGCGATCACCGCACTCTCTTCGGATCGCTTCCACAAATACTTCGGAATCGAAGTATGATGTCTTCCACCCACGGGTGGTTGGAGTGTCAGCTCTACTCGCCGTCTGCTGCCTCGTTATCTGACCCACACCATTGAGGATCGCCTGATGGTCACTGTGAGTGTAGCCATTGGCCACCTTCCAGTCTCCTATCAGACCAGAACTGTCGAAAGTCATATCGGTGATAGACTCCGCACTGTTCCTACTGAAGGTTCTTGTGGTGCCGACGTTGGTCAGATCTACATTAAGCTTTGGTTTGTGCGACGACTTCCCCACTCTACCGCCCAAGCGTTAAAGTCGCCCGCCACAACCACCGGCCTTAGACCATTCAGCACAACTGATACTCGGTCTACTGGTCTAATCTCGTTGAAGACTGAGCACAGTTTGAATTTTGCTCTTCTCTTTTTTTTCCTCTGAGGAGGAATCATCCCTACACGTCGGTTTTCAAGATAAGAGCATCGTCCTTCTTCGCTCGCCTCCCTGTCGGCTTATAGGTGAAGCTTTCTTTTTAGCGGAGCTTTCTCTTATTTTCCTCTTGGCCTTGACCCCGATCCACAGGCCACCCGGCATGGTGCTTCCCGCAGGTCGATCGATTGGCTCCTTCAACTCGCTAGCCTAAGGGCTTTTACCGATCAGGCGTTTTTTTGGTCCACCAGGGGGCCATCAGCCGGGAACTGTCTCAGACACTTAGCGGATGCCTTATCGCTGTTGGTAGCGCTCTCTGTGGCTTCCTGGGTCGCGTTGCAATACGCTGTCAACGGGCAGGCATCCGTCTGTATTGACTTCATTGACTTCGACGCCTTCACGGTCTTCACCGCTCTTGCACGCGCCACGAGGTCGTTGTGCACTTTGGTCGCTGCTCACAAGGTTCTCCGAAGCATGAGCAAGCTCTGCTTCAAGTCCATAGAAAAATGGGTAGTGCATCCCTATTCTTTTCCATCGCCCTAATTAGCGAGTTCGAGTTGTATCCTTCTCCACCCTGTAAATTTGCTGTAAATTTGTTTAAGAGACTCATTTTGATTCTAAAGGTTCCCCCATCAAGCCGCTATCTGAACCGATTTGAAGTAGTCGCTTTAATGATCCCTTGGCGATCTAAGAAACAGGGAGAACCATGCGAGGGCTGGGGCAGCGCCTTATGGGCCGGGACTGGGCTGTATTACCAAGTGGCACCACGAGGAGGTAGGGAGAAGAGTTGCTATAACTGAAAGCATTGGCGGAACCAGCGCTCATTTCTAGAGGAGGCTATAGCCCCCGGCATATTTTTCGACCATTTTATTTCGTCGGCATATTAAAATTACATGCACATTAATGCATAAAATCTTGTAACAGTGACGTAATTAAAAATTACTCTCAAATTTTTATTATTTAGAGTTATCTAACTACAGTTTTTTTTCCTAAATTTAAAATTCCAGGTCAATTTTTCTAGGGGGGGGCTAAATCTCAGCGGTGATATATACCCAGCTTATGAAGCTTTGCCAGTAAAATTCTGTGATCGATGCGATCAAATGGAGCCTTTAAGTCAGTGCAAATTGTATCTACCTGATCACTCTATGTGGTAGAAATGTAAATCTTGGCGTGCATAAAATTTATTGTAAGATAGAACTGGCGGTTTATGAGGTTTTAATTAAAGAAATGACTAATTAATTTAGAGTAAAAGTAAATTTTCATAAATTTCCTCCTTTCTCCTATGCTTTTACATTTCTTAATGTCCTGTTATGTGACTAAATTAAACATTTAGTAAAGCTTTTTCGTTTTCAGTAATGTTGTCTACCGTACTGTAATGGTCAATAGAACAGTTTTGAATAATGATACATAATTTTTATTCCTTTACTTATTAGGAAAGTATAATAACATTGGTATTCTTATTTATATACATTGTAAAGATTCAATTTTTCTTATACTCAATTCTTTCCACTTTGACATCATCGCCTACCAGCTGGTACACGTACGTCACAACGGTAGTGCTCTGAATGTCCATTAGCACGAAAGACGGAATTACAGCGGAATCGAGTGCCGAGTACGACCCGGTCGCCGAACCGGGATTGATATAGAACTTACTTTCATGCTCGTATGCCTCAAACTTATGCGTGTGGCCGGAAATCAAAATATCCACATCAAGCTGCCGCTGGATGAGCGCCAATGCTTCTGGATCTCCCCAGGGAACGACCTGGTGTCCGTGTGTCAAGCCGACACGAAATTGTCCCACGGTTACAACTTTTTGCTCCGGATAGTTCATGTTTTCGTCGAAATCACCTCGAACAATGTGCACATCATTGGCCAATGTTTTCAGATAATCGAATGACTCCTTACTGCACAGGTTGCCCGTACAGAGTATATGATGAATTCTTCCCGGGACCAGCAACTTTTTGAATTTGGCTGGCAAGCTGCTGCATCTCTGCGGAATGTGCAAATCGCCCAGCACTAGCACCAGCATGATTGTTAGGACTTGTAGATTGCAAACGAGAACACCGATGGACACTCAATTATCACAGCGTTAGTGACGGGAAATCTGGCCAAAGATAAGATGGTAAATGTTGTATACCAAATTTACTCCATCATATGTAACATCTATGCAAATTTTATTCATCGGTTTCACATCGAAATCAACGTTACCTACTCTTACTGCCTGGCTTGGAACATAAGTGAACACAAATGTTAAATTACACAATTTATTTAATGTAATTTTCTATTTATTTATTTAGAAGAAAACAAAACACCATCCCATCGATGCATTTAGCAGATAGCTGAACCTGATAAAATACTGTCAAAAATTTACGGTGATGGGAAATAACTTCACCGATGAACACATGAAATTTTCGTTTTCAAGTCGATTACAGCAGGTGGCGCAGGAATCATTTAAAATTTTGGGGGATTTTGGGGACCAATCACAAGTTATGTAACAAATTCGGGTTGAAGGGGGCATGCACCCGCCTACGAAAAGTCGAATGCCCGGCAGAAATCGAACAGAACCAATATGGCACCGGCAGAGTTTGACATTCAGAACCGACTCGACCGACGTCTTCATTTTTCGCTCGATTCTCTTTATGTCAAATGTGACACTTTGAGGCAGGAGAAAAGTGGTTCATCCAAGGGGTCGAACACTCAGCACATTGTGCCGCGGTAGTCCAGAGATATCAAGCGGCACACCTCCGGTTCAATTTTACATATGAAATGGCAGCACTGCCAGTTGTCAAAATCATCTCGCACGGTTGCCAGATCTATCAGATTATAACGAATTTACAAATCTTGCAGTTTGGCACTTCCGGTACAGCATCGGCACGGTTCGGCTCATTTCAAGTCGCATAACATAGGGCCCTATTCTGTAAGTCACGTCGAGTGTCACTTTGCTCGACTTTTGGTATTATGTAAGTCACATGTGATACGATTTTGTCGAGTAACTCGACTGAGTCCACCGCCAAAAACCTAGTGACTAAACGGTTGGCAAGTGACGCTTGAGCTAGCTTTGTTTTGGCCCTGCATTGAGCCGCTATGCTGCCCGTTCTTTTTGCACTCGACACTCGACAGCGACTGAGTCGAGCCGAGTTGCTCGACGTGACTTACAGAATAGGGCCCATAAAAACGGCTGTGTCGAATGACTAACCACTTGGAGTCATCAGTTTTGCAGTTTCCCGCTTAGGCGCGTCCGGCAGAAATCGAACAAAAATCTGGCAGCGAAAAACGTCACCCGTGAAAACCTAGGACAGGACGTGCCAAGTGTCAACCGCGGCGTTGACCCAAAATTGACCCAATTTCTGATTGGCTGAAAGTAACGAGCAACCGTTGACTGGAAAATATAACGCGGTATCGCTTTCAGTGTTGCTGAAACTTATTAGTGGGAATACGTCAATAAGTTATTATTTCCGAATTTTAATTTCTTTTGTATTCTGTAGTTCCATGCTTGGTTTTATTGTTGTTGCAGTTGAAAACCGTAATAACCGACGTGCGACATTCGGTTTTATTCTTGTTCTGTGTGTCGCAACTACGTCGCAGGTGGTGCGCTGTATAGCGCATCAATGTGCGAACATAGCGCACCACATGCGACGTAGTTGCGACACACAGAAAAAGAATAAAACCGAATGTCGCACGTCGATTATTACGGTTTTCAACTGCAACTACAATATATTAGTTTTGTTTGTACACGAATTTTAATATTCAAAATAAAATGCAAAACATGATTTTGGTCGCATTAACTGTGGCGTATTCGGGAGCTGATTTTCGGCAAACGAAGGTATTCTTAAAACAATATGTGCAGGCAACAGTGGTGCAGAGTGTACAAAGAATATTCAATCGGGATGGCGGTCATAATGAAAAGAAGAGTAAGAAGCCAGATGGCACGTCCTGTCCTATAGGTGAAAACTAGCAGAAATGACACATCCGATTCGGGCAGAAATTTCGCCTCGGTTTTCATGCTGGACTTCTGTTCGATTTCTGCCAGAGGTTTCGAATAAAAACCGGGTTTTATTCACCCATTTGACATCCACTCGTGGTTTGTTTACTATTTGTCAGGCGAACGCGACATGCATAAATTGGAGTTAAACGTTTAACGTGTCGCCCTCCAAACTACTCGGAATGGCAGTTTTTGTGCTTTTCTGACTTGCCGTTAAGGCCCCCATACACGTTCCCATATGTTGGGTTGGAAATGAACAAAATGTTGGAGGGTCATTCCGACCGAGCGCCGAGCCGAACATTTTCTTCTGCCAGTTTGGTTCGTGGCACTCACACACAAGCGAGCGTGTTGGATGAACATGAATTCACCAACATTTTCGGCCAACATGTACGTACGTGTATGGGGGCCCTTAAGGTATTAAGCAATATTCAGTTTCAACATGTTAACCCATGTTCCAAGTCCATGTAAACAAACCACTAATAGACGTCAAAGAAGTGAGGTTATGCTTGCCCGTGCAAAACCTTATAATTTGATTGTTAACCTGTTTATTGCATGCCGATTCTAGGTAAGGAAATTACAAAATTATATCTGCAAACTTCAGTTTTTGTTCGTATAGCCACACTAAACAAATCAAACAATCTGTATCTATAACTAATCACAAAAATGTTTGCTTTGTTTAGTGTGATACATTTATAACCAGACCTTTTTTTTCAGAAAATTGTTTCCAGTACCGGTGTTCTTTTGTGCGCCATTTATGTGCTTTAAGTGTGTGTGCTTATAATAATGTAAATAAAAAGCTAGAAAAATAAATATAAATTTGGTTTAACGTAATTTGTATGATGACATTCTATCTTTAATAATGAAAAATAATATAAAAAAGGAAAATCAGCCGAACCGGTTCCTGCACCGGTTCTGTTCGATATGGCTGGCAGAAATCGAACAGAACTCGGACAGAAAAATCAAAACAAAACCGTTAGGCGAAATTTCTGCCCGAAACGGTTGTTGCATTTCTGCTAGTTTTCACGGGTGACGGCGGCCAGAAATCCGGCAGAATGTCTGGCAGAAAAGGTTTTTCGCTGCCAGATTTTTGTTCGATTTCTGCCGGGCGCGCCTAAGCGGGGGATATTGCATTTCTGCTAGTTTTCACGGATGACGGCGGTCAGAAAAACGGCAGAATGTCTGGCAGAAATGTTTTTCGCTGCCAGATTTTTGTTCGATTTCTGCCGGACGCGCCTAAGCGGGTTAACGCTGAAAAGTACCGGGCGTCAATTGTGAATAACGCCCTAGCTGTCATTAAACACCCTTCGGGCGAAAAAGGCGAAATGAACAACAGTGCGGCAGTGTGCGTGAAATAAGTCAGCAGCCATCATAAAAGCGAAACCGACAGTACCGATTAGAGAGAAAAGAAGACCAATCATACCAGTGGAGGAAAATAAGCCATCAGAAAGACGAATAAGTGAGTACAGTGTGGAAAAAATTCAATCTTGCTGAAGAATCTACACGACTGCAGGAAAAATCCGTCGTAGTGTATCGTTTCCCTCGGTCGGGGTTAGTTTTTCCAACCACGAGCTTCAGTTTTCCTTTGTGGATCTTTATTTTCTATTGCCATAAATCGCAAAAACAAAAAAAAGTCGAATCGATATTGCGGTGTGCGTGTGCGAGGAGGAAAAGCAAAAAGGGTTTCATAGCATTGTAGAGCAGCAGAAGGTGAAAAGTTTTTTCCTGTCTTAGCCGAATCAAAAATTGAAAAAAAATGTATGGAAGTTCAAGTTTGTGGTAACAGTTTTGCTGTTTTTCATTGATAAACATAACGCAAGTGCAGGCGACAATTACGACAAAGGAATAATCTGTGATTGCCAGATCTCGGGTGGGTTTTCCTATTTTCACCTTGTAACACATCTATCCGGAAGAGGAAAATTTACTGCAAGCCTTTCTCCGCTTTGTAGCTGTGCTGAATGCTTATAAGTGAAATCGGAGAAACGCGAGTATTTTGTGCTTTAAGTTGAATCAATTGCCTTTAAAATTGCAATTTAGAAGTGTTAGAAAATTGAAGACCTCATAAGAATTTCCAGAAGCGAAATCAAAACGGACGGCGATAGTAATAGAGGAAACCCAGCCGAATGAACGATTGCGAAGAGCACACCAAATTGAAACTGCTGCGGAGAAAGCCAGATATTCTCATCAGCCTAAAGGAACAGCCGATTTTGTTAGTGGAATGTTAGGTTTTCCTTTTTAGTGCTATCTGTGATCCTTTCAAGGTAGGTTTGATATAGGTTAAAATGACTGGTTTATTCTGTACATTAGGCTAATTAAAATTAGCTGACAGATTACAGAAAAAATGTTCCACATACACATTTCACTCGTGCAAAAAACGTCAAGGTTCTTTTTAAATTCTACTTTGTCTTCAACGATTGATTTATTCTTAATGGTCTCCAAAATATTTTTATGCACATGTTCAATCTTTTATCTTAAAAATCTTTTTTCAGCATTTGGATGTTTCGTAAGTGTTGTAAACTTCTTCATGTGAGATATTTTTAATGATACAGTAGGGTTTCGAATTTGGCAATCCTCGATTTTGGCAATAAAAGTATCCGTTTTTGGCAACACAAAATATTTCCCTTACAAAAATATGCTTGCATATCAGTCAGTTTCTGCATACAACATACATGTTTTAAATGACGCAAAAATGATGCCCTCAGTGTGTTCATGAACAAAAGTTTGCTGATATAGAATGTTTCGAACAATAATATTTTTATTAGTCCTTACCGCTTGTTGTGAAAAACTTACCACCGGATGGATGGCTCTTGGCGGACTTTTCAAGCATAAAATGATTGCAATCGTTGATTAATAATATCTACTCAATTTCTAACATATTTACACCCAGTTTTTTTTGATATCAAAAAAGGGTCTCGATTTTGGCACGGTTGCAATCTTGGCAACATAGGCGCCACGCTTGAACACCGCGTGTAATGACCCACGCATAATTAAGTTGACTTATCTAGGATTGGGCAAAATTCCCGAAAGTATCGATAATTGAATATCAATATCAAATACGCCCCTTTATCGATACTGTCGATATATCGTTCGTGAAGCATCGATATTAGATTTATCGATACTATTTAAGGGGGCATTCTTGGATTAGCAAATGCTACACAAAAAAAGGCATTCATAAAAATTAGTCAATAAAAATCATGTTGAGCAAAGAGAGTGCCTCCAAAACACGCACGCAACACATCACTTGCTCCAGTGCAGCTCTATTTCGGACACGTCGCTTTGTACGGAAAACTGCACCACCTATTACAGCTGTTCGCGTCCGACTGAATCGTATGCTGCCCCAGAATCCACAAAAATACGATGGGTTGTCCTCCCGACACATCTGGATGGCATGCCGAAGATTAAAAATTTGATCCGTAGTGGCACGGGCCTCTATAAAGCCCACCTGGTACTACCCTACGAACTCTCCTGCCGCCGGTGATAGACGACGCAACAAAATCTGTTGGTGGCTTTGACCAGCGTTATGCTGCGGTAATTACAGCAATCTATCCGATCGCCATTTCTTTAAAAGGGGCAAACCACACCCTCAATCCACTCGACCGGCAACCCTCTCCCAAACCCCTGAAACCATCTAGTGATGTGTCATTGCTGACGGTTCTTGGCCATTCCTGCAGAGTTCCGCCGGGAGTTGCTCCTTTCCGGTTCTAGCTCTGCTCGATCTCTGTCTCACCTCTGCCACTTTCACCGCTATTTTGGCGCGTAAAAAGCTGGAAAGTCTTTGTTAATGCTGTCAACTCCCAATACTACTCTTTGTGCTCTCTGGTCAGTTCTGAATTGCTGAAAATCGCATATCGTATGCACTTACTATTTAAAAAGCGTTAAGGGGGGACCCTACTCTGGAAAGTCGGAAAAATCGAATTTTATTTTTTTGCATTTTCGAGACGCTTATACCTTAAGAAATGTCATGCCAAAAGGATTTTTTAATATCTGATCTCGTTGAAAACTTACGGTAAATATTGTGGAGTCACCTCAAGGGAAATTCATTGCTGTAACAAACTTTGAACACGTTTTCCCCGAAACCATGTTTCTTTAGCTGGCGGTACGTGTATCTCAGAATCTAGTGGACCGATTTCGCTGAAATTTTTTTTCAGTGTGTAAAATGTGTAAAAATGAATTATCTAAATTGTAACGTAGCCATTTTTTGATATCTTCATTTTTCAATTTTTTATGAGCTTTTAATTGGCGATTTTTGATGAAAAAACACTTTTTTTTTGGAAAAATTGCCGCCATTTTGGTAATTTTTCGAATTTTCAAAAACCGCTACGTAACAATTTAGGTATTGACCTAAAGCTTCAAAATCATCCTTGAAATCCGTTCTACGATACTCCGTTGGTTTCCGGCACGTACCGCCAGCAAGGAACTATTTTCTAGAGGGCATTCACGCGCTCACCTGCCACCAGCATAATAATCACTATTCTGGTATCCAAGAAATTCAAAATATATCTTCAAATATACCTTAACCAATAACCAAAATACCCCAACACTCAACTATAATTCTAGCATCTGAAAAAATTTTACGAAAATCTTTTATTTTTCGGTCTTCCAGAGTAGGGTCCCCCCTTAAACATGTAAGTGACATTGTTGAAGGTTTTGCATAAGAGTCAATCACTCAAAAAAATCGACACGTCGCATCCACGTGAAAAATCATGTAAACTTCTGTACAGCAACTTACGTGAACTTCATGTACCAGTTAATGGGAAAATTGATAAAATTTACCGGGATCGCACGTAAACTGGTTAGTATGAGTGCGAGTTACCAACAATTCACGTGAATGTTACATGAAAAGTGTGATGGATGAGAATTACCTATGTTTTCACGTAAACTTGACGTGCTGATTTTTTGAGTGATTCCAATAAAGTAAATTTGAGAATTAAACTTAGTAGCTACCGAAAAGAAAACAGCGCGAGAAAAAATCCTTAAAATATTGCTTTCTTGAGCATTTCCTGACCTAGTTTTAGCCTATATTTTTTCAGCTGCTTTTCAGACGGGGGGGCTTTCATACAAATGAAATACAAATTTCTTCATTACTCTGGAACTTATCTAGCAAATTGAACCGAATTTGGCATTTGGGGGATTTAGAAGAATTTTTTCTATGGTGTACTCATCCCTCTTTTAACAGGGGGGGGGGCTCCTATACAAATAAAACACAAATTTCCTCATAACTCGAGAACTAACTAAGCAAATGGGACCAAATTTGGCATGCGAGGGTTTTGGAGGCATGAATTTATTTTATGATGGTTTGAGACCCCCCACCCCTGTGCTACATTCATACAAATAAAACAGACATTTTTGCGTACGTGCCTGATTTTCTGCTACATAACAAGCGGTAAGCTGTGAAAGTGAACTAGTAAAACCTTCTCGGAGCAAAGACAGTGAATCGACGCCGCTAACTTACGTGCCTGTTGCCATTCATGTCAAAAGAGAAGAACATTCGAGTGACACGTCATGTTTGCGATGAACTTGCTTTGGCTTTAATGTTATTTACAACCAATGGCCCTTTTAAAGGCCACAAGCGAGTTAAAGTAAGATTATTGAAACATGTCAAGCTATTCCTAATCATATTCAATACAATAATCTGTGGGCTGGTCATTCATTTCTATTTCAACCTTTCTGATGCACACAAGTGATTTTTAAAAGAAATCTCTATGTCTCAATGGTTGCAGGCGGTGTACTTATGAACCCCCATCCACGTATTTAGAGCCACCATTGCATTCAATGAAGAATTAAATCTGAATATTTCGCTCTTCTCTTTTAAACATTCACTTAAACAATGGCACTCACAGATTCTTATAAACATACATATGCCAGAAATGCAGTTACATTAGTCTTTGATCTAATGATCTGATATAGTCCTACGTCACGCTTTTGTACAACCCTTAGGGCTATATACTTTTCAGTTTTTTATACATAAATGACCTCCCGGAAATGGAAAATTCATCTTTTTGCTGATGATTTTCAGTTATATTTTGATTGTATGGATCTCTCGGAAATGAACAGTGGTCACGTTTAATCCTGAATGTGGGTATATAGTAGAACCTTCCCGTTTGGTATCGTCGATTTGGTAACGGGAACTCAAGCATAAAAATTATTGTGTTCTAAATTAAATGGCACAAACCCGATTCGACTCTACGGACTTCTTTACACAAATTTATTGGGTTTTTAAGTTTTGTTTAGTCAAAGCCTTGCTCGGTATTGTCCAATGAGTGCAAAAAAATGTTAAAAATGGGGGAAAATGATCGAAATGAGGCACTCCCGATGACAAACAGGAAAGGGGTCAGGGTGTCGATTTCCTGGAAAATCAGGGAATATCGGGGAATTCATTTTTGGATCAGGGAAATCAGGGAATATCAGGGAATTTCGAAATTCAATCAGGGAAATTTTGTTTACCCGGCAATATTGTTGATCAACTTTGGAATCAAATCAATTTTCGTGTAAAATATACGCAGATTGATCGGTTGAATTAAAACTTGTTACATGTCTAGTGGCGATTTGATTATCTTTCAGTTTGCCGTAAATTTTTTATTTGTTTTGCACCGTACAATTGTCAGACTTCACTCGCTGTAGTGCTCAAAATCGGCAATGGCAGGACTCACGCACTTCACGGTGCAGACATCAAGAGCACAAAGCGGGATACAGACTATTATTTACACGCGCCTACAGCGTTTTCACCAATTGCAGAATTTTACACTCAGAAGCCCCAAGCATTGATCATCTTCCTTCAGTGTTGTCCATGATTCATGTCCGTTAAGGGTGACCGGGAGCATTAACGTTCTGTAAAATTTGCGTTTATGCGAGTTGGCAACCTTCGGGACTGGTTCAGCTGGTTACGTAATACGCAGAAAGCTTACATGTTTCTCTGTTCTGACGTGATGCGCAGTGAGCACGCGACTCTTGGCCTGGTTCTTCTTATCTGACATTTTCTGGCATTCGACATCAAACAAGCTGTTACACTCACCCTTATTCTGCGAGGCGAGTGGCGTAACTAATTTGGAGTCATCGCGAATGAGGTGACAATTGTCACCTAGGTGACTCGCTTTGTCACCTAGGTGACACGGTTTGTCACTTAGGTGACACGGGGTTGTCACCTAGGTGACAGCACTCAATTCGAGTCGCCGTGGCGAGTCACGGCGAGTGACAATTGTCGTATTGAGTCACGTGACTCGCTGAATAAGTGTCTTCCCCACGTCGTGCCTATCACTTCCCTCGTAGTTGTTGGCGCCATGGCGGATCCTCCACAGCCTACTTACGTCTTATTCCCTTTCGTCCTGCTGTTCTGCGATTCGTTGATCAAGCTTTCTGGTGTACTCCACTGCAACGTCATATGCCGCAAACCGCTAGATGTTGAAATGCAACATCCTCTCAGTGCGGGCCTTCGCCGATTTCGATAACCTTGCGTGAATCTTACGACGAGATCAAAGTCGCTAAGAAAAGACTATATTGTGACTTCCAAAAAGTATTGACCGTTAAACAGGATCGATCTGGGAGCTAGAGTCTTAAATTTTCAAGTCGTGCGCACCCCATAAATCCTTTCGAACCTGTCATAGAATTCGTCCCTAGCAAAGCAAAGCAAAGTCTTGAGCATTAACGGTCACTAGACACTATCCTTCTTTATCGACAGACTTCGCAGCCGGCTGTTAGAGTACAGCAAAACTACGGGGTCAGTGCAACGATCCTACTGATTCTATCTAACAAAAACCGGCTAGCCGAGATTCGAACACAACTGGCTTGTTAGATCAGTATCGTACCTCGAAGCTAACTGGGCGGTTCAATTCGTCCCTAGTATCATCGAATTTATGATTTGTGGATGACTATACGTTGATTAAGCTGTAGTTGAAGAATTTGCCTTAATTCTCAACACCCATATACGGTCATCGGACCGAACGGCTGGCCATCGAACTACCTTCGAGTCAATGTTGCTCTCAAGCCTCGATAGTTGCAATCCGAAATCATGACACACAGCTTTAGTCTTAACTTCGCATACTGTCCACCATTGAGGGTTAAAATATTTGCCATTTGGACATTTTCTAACAATATGTCTAGCTGAAGTTTTGCCGTACCTCGAAGCCAGCAAAACGCACATTTTTGTACCAAAAATCTTTGGGGAATCATGTCCTTAACCCCATACTTTTTGCAGCAAAGATAACAAGCTGAAACTTCCAGGAAAGTTTTGTTTTAGTTTAACTGAAAACCCGCAGACATGTGTCCACCTTCCAGCGGCAAAGTTACTAGTTTGAGCTGACTGAAAATTAGCAAGATTTGTTATGTTTACACGGCTGTAATTTTGTTGTATGTAACATCTAAGCTTTGTGCAAATTGTGCAAAAACAGGTCGATTAGATTATTTCTCAATCTTTGTTTCTTTGGAGTTAAGTTGATACCTCAAACATAACTGTCCCTAGACTCGATAGAAGAGGGCGTTTCCGAAACGCTGGTAAGAAATAGGTTAAGAATCTTTGATATGTGTTCTTAAAACATGAAGAAATCTAGCTTTAGTTTTCAGCAGCTTGCATAAGTCATGCTAAAGGGTTAAAAACTTAAGCCAGAAATCGCCCAAATGCCGGCTTTATGCCTGGTCGATCTGTTTGCACAAATCTTCTCGATTTTACGTCTACATGCATTACCCACATGGAGCAGAAGGCTCAAGTTGATGCAATCTATACCGACTTGAAAGCGGCGTTCGATCGGATAGATCATAGCATATTGTTAAAGAAAATCTCGCGGCTTGGTGCATCACAGAAGTTTACTGCATGGCTGAGTTCGTACTTGCGCGAAAGAGTTCTCCGTGTAAAGCTTAATAAATGTTGTTCTACTGAGTTTACTAATAATTCTGGTGTCCCACAAGGCAGTAACATGGGGCCTCTATTATTCGCACTATTTTTCAACGATGTTACATTACTGTTGGGTGCTGGCGTAAAACTTGTATACGCCGATGATTTGAAGCTTTATATGCCGATACGATCCATCGAAGACTGTCGCCGATTACAAGAGCTCCTGGAGGTATTCGTAAGCTGGTGCCGTAGTAACTGGTTACTTATTAGTATAGCCAAGTGTCATGTTATTACCTTTCACCGCACTGTGAATCCAATAGTGTTCCAGTATCAGATCGACAACCAGGAACTAGCAAGAGTAGATCACGTTAGCGACCTGGGTGTTTTGTTAGATGCGAAGCTCTCTTTCAATTCACACCGCACGAACGTCATCGCTAAGGCAACACGTCAGCTTGGCTTCATCTCGAAAATTGCTCGGGATTTCAACGATCCTCATTGCTTAAAGGCCTTATATTGCTCACTGGTGCGACCGCTACTTGAATATGCAAGTTTAGTATGGTGTCCTCAACAACTTGTTTGGAACTTGCGAATAGAACGTGTACAAAAACGGTTCCTCCGATTCGCACTACGTGATCTACCTTGGCGTGATCCGGCGAACTTGCCCCCGTATCCCGACCGCTGCCGCCTTCTTGGCATCGACACTCTTGAACGCCGCCGAAAGATTGAGCAAGCAATGTTTGTAGCAAAAGTGATAAATAGCGAAATCGATAGCCCGAGAATTCTATCGCAGCTCAACTTTCGTGCCGCGCAACGTACCCTCCGTTCTAGTGGTTTGCTTCAGCCCCGCTTTCACCGCACGACGTTTGGATTCAACGAACCGTTAACCTCCTGCATGCGTACCTTTCGTACAGTAGAAGACCTGTTTGACTTTGGTGTGCCGTCTAACAAATTTCGACAAAAGCTTTTATTGTGTAGACTATAATATTTTTGTGTCACTTTTCGAAATTTTTCATTAAGACAATTAGTCAGATGAATGTTATATAAATAAATAAATAAATAGGGGTAATAGGGGCATAATGAGCATACGGGGCAAAATGGGCCACCGTTCGTTTGGGCATATTGGACAATCAATTTCGCTAATTTGATTAATGAACTTGTTGATAATGTTCTTAATAAGCATCTCAACAAAAACTGCATCCAAATTCGCTGACATGTCTGAGATATTGAGAAAAAACTCGACCCGACTCAGGATTGTAAAAATACTATAAGAATTGCAACCCTCAAAATAAGCTCTATAGCTATTTGTTGCGTGCTCTGGACTTCTCCACTCCATATATGGTTACTATTACCATATATGAACAATCGCTATGTATAATTGAGATATTTTTTTGTTTTATCGCGTTATTATAATTATTTTTGATTAGCATAGCTGTAAGGGGCATAATGAGCACACCTGGCAATGTATTTGTACATAACCAATAAACGCTGGAAAGTAATAGAAACATTCAAATGACACAGTCAAGTATAATGCTGCGTGATTGCACGCAACAATCAGCCCGAAAATAGCGGTTACAGAGCAAAAGTGGTGTCTTTCATCTACCTGCTACTTAAACCACCATGTTGCCTATGTTGTTCAACTGAAAAAAATCGGGAAATAAAAACAATCATAAAACAACCGCTAAATGAAATGAAAATAGTCACCATTTCTCTTTTCTTTGTATTGATATAATCTTTTATGTTATTTTCTATTAAAAACTGGCTAAAATGGTAACTTCAACTGAAGTGCCCATATTGCCCCGTATAGTGGCCCATTGTGCCCCGTATGGTTTTTGAACGAAGCAAAAAGTATCATTTTTTAAACATTCCAATTTGATGGCTGTTTATAGTTAATCAATATTCTAACATTGTTAATTTATCAAAGACATATCAAATCGTAAGTTTATGGCAATTACCAGAATTTTGATTACGCGCTACATGTTTTATGACGCGTTTTGCTTAGGTGGCCCATATTGCCCCTACCACCCCTAAATAAATAAATAAGCTTGATATTCGAGTTTTGAGGGTCAGGGAAAAATATTTGAAGCATCAGGGAAAATCAGGGAAAGTCAGGGAATTTTATTTTTGGATTTGAGTCGACACCCTGGGTTAGTACCACGCGATTTTCCGGAAAATTTTACATAAGATCACCTATATTTTATCAGCCTGCAGGCTGTATCTTAATTGCGTCTGTTGTTTGCTCGTTTCTGCCCATAGTGCATTGGCAGAGAGATCTCAAAGTCAGTTCGTGGAGTCCGTGCAGGGCTCGAACGCCTCCGTCTACGGGAATAGGCGTGTCGGCTATGCTTGGGGCTCTACCTATGTTTCAGTGGGCTACATTGCCTGTGTGACGTGTTTGACATCTCCCTGAAACTCTGTTGATGACATCACAAAAGGTTCCGGCGCAAAGCTTTAGACGCTATTTAGTGACCAGCTGGATAACCCGATAAAAAAGAAAAAGCATTTGTACACTGCTATTTTCCTTCTGGAAGACAGAAGGAAAATGCTCCTGTTACTTTCTTAACTTCCGTGTTTATCATAGGATCGCAGTCATCTCTACTCTGTTGCAGCCACGATTTTGTCAAACTGAAGCTACCATGGGTACCCTAAATCAATGAAAGCGATGATTTGTGAATTGTGTACAATGGGGTCAGCGTTCGAGTTTTGAAAACCTTGAATTTGAATTACCTAGAAGTCTATTAAGAAGTATATTACTGATTCAACTTTTATCAATGATTTTTTATATACCCTAGATTTATTGGTTCAAGTGAACAAATTGTTAGATTAATTTTCAATGCATTATAGAATGTATTAAAAAACAGTCATGTGGTAGACCTGCGGAGTTTTTTTTTCTTGCATCCAAAAACATTTCATTCAATATATTTTCCGTTTGTAACAATTGGTTAATCTCTATTAAAATGTTCTTCAAATTGTTTTCATTCAACCAACTGCTTTGCTTTTTCACACCTGAAAAAGCTCAATCGTAGGTGGAAGATTGTAACCATCAGCGAAACACCGCATTTTTCTTTTCCGCCCTAAAAGTTTGCCTTTTTTCACGCACAATTTAACAGCAAGCAAACGCTAAAACGTCGTATTTTCGATATTCACTTGCCAGCAGGCTAGACGAAATGAGGACCGCTCTGCGCTGAATGATTGATAAACGTGACGTCATCAAGGGGAGAGTGAGCGTGTACGGCTACTATCTACCTCGCGGTTGCACTGCTGCCAGTGGAAGCAGTCGCAGAGCGGTCTCTCATCGACGAACCTGTCACTGTGTGCTGTGTGCTATACACATTACAACATACATCTACTAATCGCCTAATCCATTCATATGGCTGTCTACGTCAGTAGTATTTCTGTAGATTCATTTTTGACTTCTGATTCGATTTTTCTAATGTTTTAAAAATAAGCCCAGAAAGAATTGCTTTCCTTTCGTTGGACTTTCGTCCTGTCTCCGTGCCTACCGATGAATGTTTAGTGTCACTAGTCACACTTTATCTTTTGATCTACTCAGGCTGTTAATTTTGCTGTCTTCTCTGTTTGTGGCGCAAGGCAAGGTTCGAGAGCTCGGTCTTGCTCTGTTTAGAAACCGAAAACCGTTTCACTATGTGGTGGTGCGCTGAGTATAGCTTTTGCAGATATCTGTTTTGACCACGAGTACTGATTCGTTTTATTTTTTCTGTTTCCTTTCTCACTTTCAGTGCTGTGTTATCACCGTCAACGTGTTATATTGAAGAAAAAAAAATTAAAATTTAAACTAGTTATATCATCGTCAAAGTGTATGGGATAGTTTGCGGAGAATAATTGTGGATAAATAGGCGTTTGCGGCCGAGAGACCATCAATTAGTTAGTAAAATTGACTTAGAACCGCATTCATCAGTCTGTGACCGCCGGAAGACATACGGAAGAGAGGACATACTGACCGGTCGATCAATTTAACCAGTTGCTCTCACAACAGTGCTCCAGCCCTAGCACGAGTCACTGACATCATGTTTTGGGACAGTGCAAACTCGTTGTCCAACATAGACAACCTACTTACTAGGGAGGTGAGTAATCATATTGTCAATCGCACGGGGTCGTTCGTCTGCGTGTTGTTGGTTGTTTTTAGAATGCGGTATTCCATTCTGTAGCTAGTGTTCGCCGATTAGATAGCTCCTACTTAATTTTAAATACAGACAGATAAAATGTAAATACTCCTTTAAAGAAAATGTTACTCGATTACGGTAGCTGGATATGCTAATAACTTTTTTCTATCATTTAGACGGGGAAGTTTCTTAGTTAAATGATAGACTGCTGCTCTGACGGCATAAAATACGCGTTTAGCAAGAAAGTGATAAGATAGCAAAAATACATCCTATAATAATTGAAAAAGCGCATAGCGATAAAAACCTAGCGCACCTTTACATTTCCTTTGAAATGTTCGTCTATACTTTCGACAACAATTCTAGAAGATTCAACCAGCCAGTTATTAGTACGGAACAAAAGAACCTAGAAGCATGATGTACTCAACGAACTGAAACCGGCAATCACGATGTGCATGAAGGCAGTTGTTGTGGTTGTGGTTCGGTAGTGTACGATGGTCATGGTTCGATCGGTTTCTACCACCGATACTATTGTCGTCTGTTGCCCGCCCGTCTGTTTTCTACCAACAGCCGCAGTTAGCCTCGGGCAACTATCGCAATATCGTGCCAGAGCGTTTAACTATGCAATAAAGTGCATCCCAGAGCAAGCTGCGGTGTGTGCAATCGCAGCCAACGAACACATGAACTACTATTATGACTGGCTGGCTGATTTTAAAATGCGTGATATCTCCTGACGGGCGGGTATATCTTCGCGAGAGAAGGAGCACACCTTTTTGGCACGATGCCGCACTGCTGGATGCAGGAGATTCTTAGCAAAAAAGCTCGTATTTCACAGCTCATTGATGGTGTACATGGGCTGGGAAGTTTTACGATACGTGTATAAAATGAGGCAGAAAACCGCTAATTTAAAGCGAATCTAATTGATGTTTCAAAAGTTTACAGCGATGAATCAATTTCTCATTTGTTTTCCTCTAGGGACTTACACTGAAAGATGTACTCGAATACGAAGATGTATTACAGGAATGTAAATCACAGAACACAAAACTACTTCAATAGTAAGTTTTTCCTGTATTATTTTTTCCTTCTGGCTATTAAATTTTGCATCGTTTTTTATGTTTTTTGCTAGCTTAAACCGTACGGAAGTGTTCGACGAACTGATAGACCTGATTATCCAAGAACCACCAGCCGACCTCGAGGACAATATTCGCTTCATGCATTCCAATATGGCATGCGAGATACTTACCAGTGATGTGCCGTCCTTCAAAACTCACCTGGTCGAGAATCAGAACTTCCTGAACAAGCTGTACAGTTTCCTGCACCGTGAACCGCCGCTCAATCCGCTGCTGACGTCGTTCTTCTGTAAAACGTTCGGGATGCTCATATCAAAACCTAACGAACAAGATTATTTCTCTTATAAGTCAGTGTGCCTACAAGTATTAGAATTTATTAAGTCTAGAAAAGGTTTCCTCAACACGATGCTGAAGCATTTTGGCAACCAGGTCATCACCGATCTATTACTGTGTTACATCACCGATATCGAAGACGCCGAGCTCAAATCGGAACTGCTAGAGGTTAACAACCGTTACTACGTAAAGTTAGGGTCATAAAATCAAGCGTTGTTTCCATTTTAGTGGCTTAACGAGCAAAACTTAATTGCTGAAATCATAAACTTGCTAAAGTTACCAGGCGAAACGCAGAAGCACTACAATGTCGCACAATTTTTAATCGAATTAATCAAGATAGGAAGATGCAAACGACAAAACGAGAGACAAGACAAGGGTAAGTAGAAATTATTTCTTTCTATTTTTCCACGCCGCAGGTAATCGGCTGTTTCTTCCTTTATATTAATGGTTGTTTTTCTAGTCACGGTAACTATGACGGCTAGATCATAAATATCTCTTTTATCATACAGTTGACTTATCAAATCAAAATTTCAAATTTGTAATTGTACCTAACTAGTTCGAAAACGATACATTTAGTTATCTTTCTTCTTTTTCTACTTTTCTTCTGTCCAACAAAAATTTGAATGCTCAAAAATGATACCACAACAAAACACTACATTTATCAAAAAATGCAAAAAAAATAATTGTTTATCACAAAAAAAAAACAAAATTAACAATAATATCCAAAGGAAACTGCAAACTCCACTCCACCTTCAAGCGGATTGACAATTTCAAGTCCAAGATTCTGCCCGCTGAACTGAAGAAGAGCAACTTCTTCAAGTTCAACCTCAGCGAAACCATTCCGACGTTTCTTGGCAAGATATCTTCCCACTTTCAAGGTAAATGACCAAACAGTGATCGCTACGTACCGGCTGCTTTCTTAGCTCTCGTCATTCCCAATCAATCGGTTTGGTTTTCTTTGCACTATATATAATAGCTCTCAGTTTTTCCTCTTTTCTTTCTGTTTCTGTCTACTATGGATCTATGCATCTGATATTGTCCACAACAAACATCGATAAGCTCATTTGATTGCATCCAGTTCAGTAGCTCGCGACAAACGATTGCGTGATTTATCATTCAATCGGAACAATAATAGAATTTGATTTTCAGAATACAGAGATTAGGTTTGGTATTTAAATCGTTGTTCTGATTCTATTCATTGAAATGTTTGCAATAAAATTTTACAGGGTATATTATAGCAAAAATAAGAAACACTTCTACCGTTATCCTGCATGTATCACCCATAGAAAATGCCCTTTTCCAAAATAAGCCCTGTATCAAGAATTTTTCAACGTTACATATAATGTATTTTTTTTTTCATTGTGTGTGATGCCAGGAGTAGGGCAGTAATATTTTCTACTGTACAACAACTATGTCCATCGCATTGGTTAACTGAAATTCCATGCTGTAACAATTTTGTATAATCCGTAAATACTGTTCCCGGTTCGCTTGCACATAGCTTTTTGAAATCTTAAATTAAATTCACAGTTCTAATTGTCATACAAAAAAATTAGGGGGCCAGCAGATCTATCATGGTAGTCCCACACAATCAGCAGAACGGACACAGCATGCAAAACTATAGTCGTGAACTCATCAGAAGTAGTTGCCGAATTGGCGAAAATTAGTTTAAATCGGCTCCAAAGAAAATCTAGTGTGCGTTTAGCACAAAATGTAGGTACTTAAATTCTAGGTGGTAATATGCATTGCTTAAGTCTAATTTGGCGAAAAGTTGGTCCGATAAAACTTCACGCTCGCCTTTTCCAACAAAAGAAATCCAAATAAATCTCTCGAACGTCGCATTTTTAACACCAGCCCGAAATTTGGGACGAAGAAGTATTAGGTCTACTGGCCTCGAGGTGCGACACTGGCTCAACATACATACCAGATTGCCTATACTGGCAGTAGTATCAGAGCGAAAATCGATCAATCAATTTACTCAGCCAATTTGATTTTGGTGATTGTTAGTGCTAATGTCTAACGCACATCTCGTGCATGATGTGCTCTTTTCACTTCGCTTTGATTTTGCTCTTTTGGTTCTACATATCTGCCAAGCAGAATTCGATAACGTGGTTTATAGAGCATTTGTAGAGCAAGTAATTGTCTACGATATTTCTGAAGAAATTAATGTTTTATCTTTTATATTTACGGCGCAATAGGACTGCAGTGCCGTTGGCAACAGAAAGAGCTCTCTGTTAGCTACCAACAGGTTAGCTGCCTTAACAGAGACTGTAAATTGCGTCGACAGACATTACAGAGACTGTAGATTACAGAGGCGCCGAGACACTCAAAATCCGTTAAATTTTGAAACAAAATGGAAAGTACCATCATAAATAAAGGTAACTCTCCGCTTTCGTTCAAAATTTATCGGTTTTTGAGTGTCTCGGCGCCTCTGTAATCTATAGCCTCTGTAGTACCAGTGCATCCAACTTTCGAAGCGCAATAACGAAGACTGCGTAACGTTTGCAGCGCTAGTAAACAAGCGATATGGGGAACTCGAGTTGAACCATATCACCGATATTGCCGATCAATTCAAATCCCTTATTTTCATCTGTGGGCTGCGTTCATATAAAAAAGCTGACGCATGGACCAGACTATTTGCCAAACTGAAATCTGAAGCAAAAGGCAAATGCAAGTTGGAGACAATTATCAACGATTATCAACGTTTGCAGAATCTGAAACATGACACAACCCTGGTAGAACAGAAATCATCGACAACCGCATCAGTCTGTGATATCAAGCACGGAAACAGCAGGTATCGAATCCATCTGTTCCACAGTCGAAGGATAGAGTCGAAGCAAGCAATCAAGCATTCCGAAGACACCATGCTAGCAGTGCGGTAGCATGCATTACGTACGTGAATGTCCTTTTGCGAACCACACTTGTAAATCTAGCAAGAAAGTTGGGCACAAGGTAGGTTATTGCAACTGCAACTCTGTGAAGCTCATCAATGGAGGAAACAAAAACAAATAAGAAGTCCACTGTGAACGGCAGGTGAGCAGCGACCGCAGGAAGTTTCTGACTGTCATCATCGACGGAGTGAAAATTCGGCTGCAGTTCGACACAGTATCCGACATAACCGTCATTGACGGACCTGGAAGAACCTCGGATCATCGGAGCTGCAACCAACCTCCAATCAAGCAAAAACGGAGTCCGACAAACCGTTGCATTTCATCGGAGAACTGACCTGTTCCTTCACTCTCAGGCGGTTGATGCTCATCGAACGATTGGAATAGCTGGGAATTATCACATCTGTCGATTTTTTTCGATTGGCCTCTCCCATCGTTACTGTGAAGAAACCAAACGGTAAAGTACATATCGTTGCCAACTATTCTACTGGACTGAACAGTTGTTAAAAATCAACACCCATCGAAGACTACCGCTTGGAACAAGTATAAAGTCTACCCCTGAAGCTTTCAAATAGCTGATGAACGGCATGATAGCTGGCCTCGATGGCGTAGAATCATTCCTGGATGACATGGTATACAGCATAACCGCGATATCAAGTAGAAAAAGAAAACCTTCTAGCGCTAGTGTTTGGAGCCACGAACTTTCACCGGATGATCCCGGGTCGGAATAAACCGAAACCGGACCGATAAACAACCCTTGATGAAAATCTTTGTTTCAAATCCAGACAACCAAACCTTGAATAGAATTGTGGTTCGAACCCAGTTAAGAACAGACATCGAAGTTCCACTGAATGAAGCTGTCAGTTCGTTACCGGTCACTTTCAACATGGTCCAAAAAGCTACGCTCATATGTCCAGTCCTAAAGTCCAGTCCACTGATCTTTCCGCAGCTTTCGACAAATTGAACCACCAAATCGCTATTGCTAAACTGGATAAACTTGGCATAGGTGGTCCGTTGCTGCGTTGGTTCCGTTCATACTTATCCGATCGCCACTTAAAGGTGAACATTGAGGGCAGTCTCTCTGGATCGTTCACTGCTCATTCTGGAATACCACAAGGCAGCCATCTTGGTCCTTTAATATTCCTTATCTACTTCAATGACGTCAACTACCTGCTTTAAGGTCCGCGACTCTTGTTTGCTGACGACCTCAAGTTATACTCAAAAGTCGAAAATCTATCCAACGCCTCTGTCCTTCAGGAGGAACTATCGACCTTTGACAAATGGTGTGTCGACAACCGAATGCTGCCTAACTCCAACAAGTGTGAAGTCATCACATTTTCCAGAAAGCTGAGCCCGTTCGCTTTTAACTACAAGCTGTCAAATACGCCATTACGTCGTGAAAACTGCATCAAGGATCTGGGGATACTGCTCGACTCTAAACTTACATTCAAACAGCACATCGCGTACATCGTGTACAAAGCATGCAGAAACCTTGGCTTCATTATGCGCATCGGCAAGAACTTCAACGATGTTTACTGCTTGAAAGCTCTTTATTGTGCATTAGTCCGCTCCAACCTTGAATACTGTGCTCCAGTTTGGAGCCCATACTATCAAAATGGAGTTAGCCAAATCGAGTCAGTGCAGCGGAGATTCATTCGTTTTGCTCTTCGGAGACTTCCGTGGAATAACCCTTTCCAGCTGCCAAGTTACGAACAACGCTGTAGGCTCATCGACCTAGACCCCCTTCATGTTCGTCGCGATGTAAATAGAGCAACAATTGTCTCCGATTTATTGACCTCACGGATGGATTGCCCGTATATATTGCAAAACCTTGATATTCACGTCCGGAGTCGTACATTGCACAATAGCCACTTTTTACACGTGCCGAATCGACGGACTAACTACAGCAGCTTCAGCACGATTACCGGTCTCCAACGCAACTTTAACCGCTTTTACTCCAGCTTCGAATTTGACGTCAGCCGTAACGTGCTGAAAAATCGCTTTTTTTCAATAGCGCGTAGTTTTTAGGTTAAATTATCATTTGGGCCACAAGGCCTGTTGATGTACAAATAAATAAACAAATAAAGCAAGTGATAACCAGCAAGGATGGCCTTCCTCAGCAAGCAGCATCGAAGATGATTCCGTACGATAATTCTATCCTTACCATGAAGCCCTGCTGTCGTTAAAGGGTCTCTAATGTCGGATTCCAACCAATTTTCGCCATCGTATTCTGAAACAACTCCATCGAGCTCATCCCGGAATCGAAAGTATCGTTTTCTGGCCGAAAATTGACATCATCGAAAATTTTGCCAAGAAGTGCAACAACTGTGCCACTGAAGGCCATTCGAAAACACCACCGAAGGTTTCACTGCAGTGATAGCCGTAAGCACCCAAACCGTGGGAGCGAATCCATCTAGATTTCACCGGACCGTTTTTCGACCAATATTTCCTGGTCGTTATCGATGCGCAGTTAAAATGGCCTGAAGTCCAAATCGTTAAATCTCTAACTGCAACAGCAGTCATTGAATTTCTGGATAAACTGTCTTTTCAATTTGGAAAATTCGCAGTTCACCTCGGACCATTTTGCCGCATGTAATCCCGAATAGCACCCCATCAGCCACAGTCCAACGGTCAAGCCGAAAGATTCATTGAAACACTGAAACTGTCGCTGTTGACGGGGAAAGATAACCAAAACACTACAAGTATTCCTTCAAACGTACCGTTCAACAGCAAGCCGTACACTCCAAGGAAAATCTCCAGTAGGATTGATGCTAGGTCGAACGGTGCGGACAATCCTCAGTCTAATTCAACCATCGCAACGTCAGCCGACTATCGTGAATAAGCAGCAGAATGAGCAATTTAAAAGGAAACACGTAACAGTTCCCGGAACGTTTTAAGCTGGAGAAAAGGTCTACTCCAAAGTATACACTGCCAAGAAGTGGATCTGGTCCACAGGAGAAGTTATTGAAAGTTTTGGCTACGTTAACTACAACGTATTGCTGTAAGTTCAGCATGGAAGGCGCAAGCTGATACGGTCGCATGCAAACCAGCTCAAACACCGTGACGCAGATGGCAATCTGTTGTAGTCGACAAGTCAGCTGAGCATTCTAGTGAACATGTTCGGACTTCATCCTGTACCAGCAGAAACCGTACCTGAGACAACAGTTCACCATCTGTTCTTCCGGACGTTCTAGAAGGTCCAGTTGAGGTAACTGTCGAAGCCCCAATAATTCCAGAGACCCTGGATTTATCACCTGGCCATGAAAATGAACCAGCTGAACCAAATAAACTAGAAGGAGAAGAAGCAGAAGATCCAGAACAACCAGTCACTCTAGCGCTTCCTACGCCGGAATCCAGTTCAGAAGTCCAAGGCCGCCAGCAACGCTTCAACAGGATGCCCTCAAGGTTCGAGCCATATCTAGTGTTCTGGAAGGGTGAGGTGGTGGCATCCATCGACGTAGCCGCTCCTGCGGTGCAAAAGTAAACATATGTGACTTTTTTTCATTCTTGTTTCTCCCTCCAAACCATCAAGTTCATTATTAAATAAAGATCCTCCGTCTAGTTCTTTTCATTTATTCGCAAGTGTTCCAGATGTAACAGTTAGATAGAAAGTGGAAGGTAATCACGGATCCTCATGGTAGTGATCATCTGCCAACCGTTATATCCATTGCTGAAGACACATTCCAGCGTTACGGGGCACAATCAGCACCCATTGGTACCGTGTGAATCGCCTCCTGTTTCATCAATTTTTTGGCAAATACCTTGTAAAATAGTTGTTTAAGGAGTACTTCATTTTCCACTGGAATACCGGGGATTTGATGAAGCAGGAACCGATCTGCATAGTAGGGATAATGTCCCGTTACGCTGGAATGTGTCTAATGTGAATTCTGTCAATCTTGGAAAACGTCGAATCACGCGAAGAGCTTCCTTTAGAGTTTTGTCGATAGAAACAGCGATGAGCACTCTTTGGAATACAACCAGACGCAGGTCAAATTTTTCATTACGGTGTTTATACAGTTGATGAACGCCAGATTTGACCACCTTGTAACAGCAATGGTTGTAATATCTTGATACAAATTAGATAAATAAAATAACGTCGTTAACGAATAATAAAAAACAAAAATGGTTCCGATTGAATGATATGCCGTTTCTGATAAGTTATTTTCATTTGATTTGTTTTTCGTTATCCGCATTCAAGAAATTTTCAGTCACTAAGTAACGGTTTAAGCGAGACTACCAGTTTGATTTATGTAGTGGTTTGTTATAAAGTAAGATGTTTTTCTACAGCAAAGAGATTTCGGCCTAAGTTTTCTTCTTTGTCGGGCATTCGTTTTTGGTTTGATCGGGTCATTGGAAAATCCATCACACATTGTTGAAGGATAACGCATCAAACTTACTAGTTATTAGATAGCTATTCCTTGTACTACAACTACAACCCACTTTCCGTTCGCAGTAACATCCGATCCCATATTGAATACACTTGAGAACGAAGCTACCACCCAACTGCTGCTGGACATTATACTTAAAGAAAACACCGAGGAAAGCGCTATCGTTGGTGGAATCCGAATAATACTCCGACTGCTGGAGAATACAATCATGTAGGTTTTTTTGTATAATTTACCGAATTATTGTACATCATCGTACTACTACTACGTTTTCAGACAAGAGCCGGTCTCCGATACTGCTCTCCAGATGGTAATCGACGCTGAAAAGGAACACCACGACACCGTTGTGCTGCGCTTAGTGAATGTCATATATCCCAGAACATTTGAGTTAATCCACATTTTAAAAAATCCGCCTCAGGTTTGTTACTGCTAGGTTATTGCAAAACTCTTGCCAAAGTTCAAGTTTTATCTTACAGAAACCCGACGTAGTTTCCACAGTCGGCATACTTTCACCACCTCTAGGAAACGTGAGACTTCAGATTTGTAATTTATTTACAGTATTAATAGAAACAGAAAACAGTGATGTTATCAGGACGTAAGTTGTTGCACCGCGATAAAATACTCTTCCGTTGCTGTAATTTTTTTTATTGTTCATTCAACAGAATATGTGGAACAGATTTTTATAGCACATTGCTCAACCTTTTTAAGCAATATTGTTGGAACAATTTTTTGCACAGTCAAGCCAAGGTTTGCGTCAACTACGCTGTTCAATCGTTTGACCAGAAGGAAGGTGATTCGAAGTTGCTTACCTCGGATTTACAGCGACATGTAAGACAAGAAATTGAATTAAAATAGACCTAGACAAATTAACAAATTCCCTGATCACAGGTTATCTGCGATATCAAGCTCGTCTTCCTGCTGGTGGACCTGTGGCATTACAACGAGGAGATGCAAACGCCGGACATTAAGAGTGGAGAGCAACGCAAGTACCGCCGGCTCGGTTACATGGGTCACCTGATCGAGATGTTCGACGCGCTCGTGTCCAATATGAACGCGTCGGAGGAATTTTGTGCCTTAGTCGAAGCGTCCATTGCCGGTGCGGACGACGACTTCAAAAACCGCTGGCGGCGTATAGTAGACAACGAAAGTGGCGAACTGAGCTCGATTTTGGCGGTGCAGAAACGGTTTTTGGTGAGCGTTGGCACAACGCTAATACGGTGCTTGTGTGAAATTTATTTCGCTTTGTTCTTTGCAGGCTGACAATGATCCATATCAGAAGAAAGACTTTTCGTCCGATGGAGTCGAAAGTAACGAGACCGATACGGAAAAGTTCGAGTTGATCCTCGATTCCGACGTGATCGAGCAGTTGAATAAATTGTTGAACCAGGGCTTTCCAGGTAGTTCCAATGCATTTAGCGCGTCCGGCATGGACGACGGTATGTTCGGAGAGGATGAAAAGGACGACCATAGCGAACGAATCCAGGAGGTTCGGAACTACTATGCAAGCCGTGGCCGGATCCCGGCTCAGAGTTTTGAGTCCGAGAGTGACGACGATGGTGGCGGTGGCAGTCACCGACCGTTTGACGATGATCTCAAAAGTGCGATCGATTTGTTTATCAACAAGAACGCATGGCCTTCAATTGACGCGGAAACAGGTGCAGCGGCGGACAGTGCAGATCCGTGGGGTGCCGACGATGCAGCTGGTAGTATTGTGCAGACTGCTGACGGAATGTCCGATACGTGGGCTAACTTCGGTTCGGATAGGTTCGCTGATTTCGACTCGCATTTTGCGGAGGTACAACCGGCGACCCAGGCAGCGGATAGTGACATCCCATCGAAGGCTATCTTCGATGATAACGAAAACATCGCCTTTGGTAGTTTTACCAATAAGAGCAACGATCCGTTCGGGGCGGATTCTGCTACCTCGCTAATAACGGATGAGGCTGTCAATAGCTCAAAGTATAACAAATGATTCAAATACTAAGCATAAACTGTAAATTTCGTTTCCATTTGTAGCCTCTTAGTCAACGATAACGTCGTAGATCCTGTTAGGGCAGAACTGACCGATGCAACCAATTGCGCTCACAATGAAACCGATGATGCTATGAATAGTAACGTAGCAAACGATGTGCCATTATCTGTACCCGTAGTAGAATCCTTTAGTAGCAGTAGTTGTCAGCAATCGATTCCATTGGTAGCAAACGATGAAACTAACCTAGGTGTTAGCAGGTATACCAACAACATAGTAGCAATTACCGAGATGTTCGATAAATTGGATACTTCTGCGATGGAACCGGTTGATATCGTTACCTCAAATGGGCCGGCTTCCGGCGGTGATAGTCTTGAGTACGAAGATGCATTAGACATGATATTGTCCGATGAGGCTGTGGATTATAGGTAGGTATATCAGTGACACTCAGCAGGTCACATACCTAAGTTAGAACGTTCGTCAGTATGCGTAGATTCTACACAATAATTACAAACTTCTGAACGGACTTTTATGATTTTAACTGTCCATACACCATAATTATTGGCAGAATAAAGACTTCTGAGTTCAAAACAAGCCACACGAAAACTAAAAAATGAATTGTATAACGTTATATATAAAATGTTTAAAAAATAAGCAGAATAGTGCAGGACATTAAATTGTGAAAAAATATCAAAAAATGCATTGTAAGATACTTTAAAAAAGAGCAGAGACCAATCATGGCCGACAATCGAAGAATTTTCGTCAAAAATTGATCAAAATATTTCATACGAAGCAAGAAAAATCGATTCAACACAAACAAGAAATCATTTAAAGTTTTTTTTAACCAGAATACATCACCCAGACTTCATTACTTTTTGTCAAAATCTTTGTAACGTGAAATATTCAAATCGAACTAACCGCGGTATGCTTGTTTCCCTAGCAAACCTTTCAAAACAGAAACGCAGATGATCGAAAGCCCAGCCCAAGCCCTCTGTTTGGAAAGCAATAACGATGCACCGGCTTTGGAGTCGTCTACAGTAGTAACAAAGACTGCTGACCTCGTGGCAGTAGTCGCCGAGACCATCGAACTTAGTAACAGTAGGAGTACCGTTACCGCCAACAGCAGCACAGAAATCCTAGCCCCGTCAATTGATCCATCGAAACTCCCGGCCGAAGTGTTCCAGCAGCAGTTGCAGCAGGGTCAAGCTGAGTCTCCGCAACCTCAACAAACACAGCCACCACCACCACCACAACCACCAACTGTGCCATTAGAAAATGGATCAGTATAAAATAGCAGAATGTTTAATGGATAAACTGGTCGGCCTAGATTGCTGGGCAAAAGAAGAAGAAAAATCTTACACTTACCTACATGACAATGAGACGCTTCAAAAGCAACACTCATTGAGCGAATGAAAACAGGATCAATTTTGCAGCGAACAGTGAACTGATCAGTGAGTCTGGTTGTTATACACTATTTAGGAAAATGCGCTTACTTGCAGAGAGAATGGAATAACCTTATAGGAAGGAGAAATATTTTTATTGCACGTATATTTTCTACCAATACTGTGAGACGTTAGTTCTTACAAATACAAATCATACATTCTCATTGAAGTTTGGCCCAATTTGTTTTCCGTTAAATTTATGGAATCCGTCTGCTATGCATGTGCTGTGGTACAGTTTGTGAGCGCGGTTCGTCGCGCTCAACATGGTGCTGAAGTGTTCAGAACGTTTTTTGTAGAAACTTGTGTCTTTCAGTAGCTTTGGAAGCACGCCAAAATAAATATATTGTACAATTATTTACTAACTTAATGCTCATTCTATCTTTTATAACCTGTTGTATACCCAAATTGTCAATCCGTCTTCAGAAGCGGTAGCGCTGTGTTAGCATTGAGGAAAGACAACTTTTGCCTACGCTTGGTCTGCTTCCTATGCCACTGACAAGACCGATTGTGATTGTATTAGGAAAATGTAACCAAATTATGGCTTGCGAAGCAGTAATGAGTGCGACTGTTCGATGAGGAGCCATCCTCACCCAAGAAAAAATAGCAATTTAGTTACTATTACGAACTTTTAATTTCCCACTTTTGTTACATTCATACTCTGTAATTCAATTTAGATAAACAACTAAACAAAACGTGACTCAATGTATTTTTATGCATAAAATAAGCCAAAAAGCAGGAACAGTTAAGTAAAACAAATAGCGATGGGAAAGCAAGTCGAAAGCAATCAGTGTTGTGCTGTTTCTTTACGTATATGAAAACAATATACATTGCGTTAGTCGCTAGCAGAGCGGCGAATGAATGAGCGCAGTGCAGCTGCTTGAAATAAGAACAATCGAGAGAGGGATAGTGTAAAACAAAAAAATAAAAAATAAAAATAAACAAAGCTTCCGCCAAAACGAAAATGAGAAAATTTACAAGTGAAATGTACGAGTTTATTAGCACTAATTTTCCACTAAAGTAAGCTCTCCAGCATCAACTAAAGAATAACGAGAGGCACGATGTTTGAAGAGCGATGAGATGAGAGACAAAAACTCTAGATATTTGTTTTCGTTTGCCAATGCACACAGCCTTAAGTTAACGTGAAAGCGTTCGTTTGATTCGAATGATCAACCCTGTTTGTAGTAATATGTTTTGTGTTGATGTTCTTTAATATGATAAGTGACCAAGAAAAAAAAAAACATTTTTATATATCATCAGTTCAAACTACTTTTGTTTCTTCTTATGCTATAATTAACGTAAGTTCTCATATTCTTATTCTCTGTTACAGTTAATTAAGGCCCTCTATTTTACTTTTTCTATTCTACGTATGTCGTCCAGTCTGGTGTTTAGTTTTATCCAAAATTGTTGCTCAAAATAAACCATTCTGTTTGTTGCCTGCTCTTCTGTTTCCTTAAGTTCCCTTGCCTTGCAAACAAGAAAAAAAAATAAGAAAGAGAAATAATCGAATGTTTAAACATATCTTGCTCGCTGTGCATAGGATTCAGTTTTTTTTCTATCTATTGTTTAACAATTATACTGTAATTCGAAACAGTTGAAATCACAAGGTAAAATACAGAAGAAGACGAAAAATCAGACAACCGTTTCAGTGATAGCATTAGAACTTAAACAGATATATGACACAAATTCACTCACACAATCGCATACATACAAGAGAAGTAAAAAAATCACATACACACACAATACACATTTCTCGCTAAAAAAAAGAGACATGATAAACAAAAAATGGTGCAATGTTCTGATATATACATATATAAATCAAATGTAAGCTAGTGCCACTTTCTAAAGTACCATGAAAATATGAATAAAGGAATGTGAACGTCCACAAGATGATAGTTTAATTTGGGTTTAACTAAAGCTTAGAGCTCAAAATTTTGCAGCAGCACCGTTTTGCGCTGAAAACCTGTTTTTCGTCAAAGAATTTCCTGACATTCACCCTTATTCTGCGAGTCACGTGACTCAATACGACAATTGTCACTCGCCGTGACTCGCCACGGCGAGTCGTTTCCCCTGGGTGATAACCGTGTCACCTAGGTAACAAACCCCTGTCATCTAAGTGACAAACCGTGGCATCTGATTCGCGGCGACTCCGCATTCCGGCGTTTTCCGCATTAGCATAAGCATAGGATACCACCTGTGTGCTGCTACTCCGTTATTGACCAGAACCGATGAAAATTGCAAAATGATGACTGGAAAAAGCATACTTGGGATAGCACACTATTCCTCATTGTGCAACCTTTTTTTCCTTGGGGACCTTGGACCACTGCGACCAGTTCTTTGATCTATTGTGGTGAACCTTGTGCAACCTTATCAGGTCCCTGAATGCTGATCAATACCGACGCCGGCCACGTCCGAATGCGGGTCCTGGTGGGATGGAAAGGAATGTTAGTCCAATACTTGTTGCTACTAAAGACCAGGGAATCCTCTGCATCTTCACAAGTATTTCGGGAAAGGAATTGTTGTTAGTAGATGGGGGTGCTAGATGGATAATGTAAGTATGTGAGCACCAGTTATATAAGACTAATCTGAATATTCGAACATTTTCTTGTAAAGCCAGTCACCCATATTCTGTATTTCGAACGAGTTGAAATATTTCGATCGACTTGGCAAATATTTCGTTCGAGTTGTTTTTTCATATGAAGATCTTTCGTTCGAGCCGCTGTTTTTTCGAACGAAATGCCAGTTTCGAACGAAAGATAAACCCGTTCGAAATACAGAATAGGGGTGAGTAATTACGAAAATTAAGATATAAAAAATACCTTTTTAACAAATTTAATATAATGCCAATGGTGCTCATATACAACCATAATTTAATTTATATCGAAAAATACTTTACACATGCTAGATTTACGGTTCGAAAACTACCGTGACAACTTGAACTTATTATACCTGAAAATAAAATTCAGGGATAATAAAACGAGCCAATATAGTTCCTAAGTTGATACGCATTTCCTCTTATCAATGCTAATATGCAGAGATATAGCGCCCTACATGCTTTTGCGTAGGATTTTCCGCATTGCTGATTTACTAGGCAGTCCCATTTCAAATCCTTCTGGAAAATGAAACCAGGATTCTTCGCACTCTCCGTTCACTTAATAGTTTGCCCGTTCATAGTGACAAAAGGTAGAAGGTTGGCGACTCTTTGCTTGCTCTTCGATTGGGTGACGAATTACTGGTTTCGCTGACACCATTCCAGGATTCTTGCTAGATCTTCGTTCATCCTAATCAGTTCATGGGAACAAGAAACAAGGCGGCGGATATACAGCTGAAATATATCGTAGGGATATATCTGTATTGAGCAATACGTGAGTACGTAGGGTAAATCATTGCCGCAACAACGTAATAGCCGACATCCTAGAACCGAGCATTGAGGAACTCCAGATGTTGAAAAACCCTCATCGAACTGTTGATCTCCACAGAACACGGTTTAGGCCCGTTCCCTCAAATACGCCTCTCCTAGGCTAACAGCAGAAACGGCAAAGTTTAACTGAGTTTCCAGCTTCGAATAAAGTATTCGACGATGGATGGTGTTCCAAGCTTTTGAAAATTCCAGAAGCAGCCATATGGCCGAACGAGCGAGTTTTTGCTAGATCACTGTAAACGCCAACCGCTACAGTTTGCACGATTTGCCTTTTACGGAAACCAGCATGATACTCGGATAGCAGGTTATGCTACGTGATGAAAAATGACATCTGTCGCTCCTGAAACTTTTCAAAAACCTCTGACAGGGCATATAGTATATTGATTATGGTTAGACAGAGCATATAAATGCAGCTTCTTACGCGTTCACCGCTTCCCAGGACCGCCCTAGACGGAAGGATAAGCTGTAGAGCAGATCTGGCATCGATCTTCGCTCCGCTCACTGTTATCATCATTTTGGATGCAGTTCGACAAGAATGTGCGATTCACTTCGTTAGGATGGTACTCGCACGCAGCTGACGATTTGTTTTTACCCACCCTAATACTTTTAGGCCATTTCCAAAGAACGAGATCCGGTTGTCCAAAAGTCGGTTCGACTTGTGCGTTTTTAACGCCTCGATTTCTCAGGACATTATTCCGTTGACGCACTTCATCCTTGGCTATTCTCGGTGCTCTGAACTAGTCTGCGTACGCCAAATCACGTTCCTACATAGCCATTCGAATTTCACTGTTGTACCCCAAATTAGCAGGTGTTGCATGTGCGAAGTGGGATGCAATCATCATAAATCTGCTTTCATGAGAGTTGAATAAATTGACCAGCTTGGACGTTTGGACCGTGGATCGCATAAAAAACATTCCCAAAGACGAAAACAATAGCGTTCTGCTGTATTGGGGAGTTGAAATTGACGTAGTCAAGATACGTGTCCAACAGGTCTTACATCAAAATCCAGAGAACCAAAGCTGAGGTCATGCTACGATAGTCCAGGGAAACTTACCAGGCTGTAGCGCAAAACTTTATCGCTACAACTTGGAATGAATGAACCCAGCTGCGAGCAACCATCTCTAGGAATGAACGTCGGATCTTCACCTATAGAGGACATAGCAAAGCACTCTAATATTGCTTAAAATTGCGCCTGTCTCCAACTTGGCTGAACAAATCGATATTAAAGTCCTCGATAAGCAAAATATTTTTGTAATGCGCAGCAAAATCAGCCAATTTTTTGCCAAGGCGATAGAACAATGGTTCTCCGACCACGACGAGGATCTTTTTGTTATACAGTCTAAATTCAACCGCCAGGTACTTAGTTTTGTCTTCTAACTACACTCTTAAATGATTCTACCTGTAAATAGGTCGGATTTAGTTAAAACTAGGTTGAAACTACTCAAAATGCCCTTAAAGTGTATAAACTCTGATTTTGAGTAGTTTTTCAACCAAAAAATTGCTGGTAGGAACTTAAAAGTGCGTTATTTGTCATGAAGAATAATTCAATTATCGGTAGTAAGTAGCCAAAATTGGTTAAAATTTTTCCCAAAGCTTGAGTTTGTACACTTTAAGGGCATTTTGAGTAGTTTCAACATAGCTTTAACTAAATCCGACCTATTTACAGGTAGAATTATTTAAGAGTGTAGAGATGGGCGAACGCTTATGAGCCGTTTAAATGCACAGGTTCACAAGAAAGAGCGTTTCAAGAGCAGAAACAGAACCACGGTCCTTCGAGCGTACCCGAAGGTAACATGAAGTTTGGTTCGTGTATCGTAATCTACCAAACTGCCAACTTAGCGAATAAATTGAACAAACGAACCGTAAGCCAAGAGACGATAATTTGAATCGGTTCGCAGCAGAAAATGAACGGATCAGAGCCGCTCACACGAGCTCACCGGAGTGGGCCGCTCCGATAGTGGTAGTACGCAAGGCAAACGGTTCGATTGGGATTTGCGGAGACTATTCGACGGGACTGAATGCCGCCTTGCAGCCTCATCAATACCCGCTTTCCCTTCCGGAGGATAGTTTCGCCAAGTTGGCTAACTGTGAGATATTCAGCCAGATTGATCTCTCCGATGCTTTCCTGCAGGTGGAAATTGATGAAGCAAGCCGTGGTCTGTTAACGGTAAACACTCACCGTGGACTGTACCACTACAACCGTCTCCCACCAGATGTAAAGATCGCTCCAGGAGCATTCCAGCAGCTCATCGACACGATGCTCGCCGGTCTCAAGGGAACATCCGGCTAGTAGTCGATGGTGAAAATAAAGAGGAGCACGACCGTAATCTGAAAGCGGTCCTACAGTGCATTGAAGATTTCGGATTTACGATTCGAGCGGAAAAATGTTCATTCCGAAAACGTCAGATTCAGTATCTGGACCACGTCATCGAGCATAAAGGTTTGCGCCCTTTTCCATCGAAAATCGAAGCGATTACCAAGCTATCGTCTCCCACTGACGTCTCTGGAGTCCGCTCGTTCCTCGGTGCAATCAACTATTATGGAAAGTTTGTGCAGAACATGCGGATGTAGCGCTGTCCTCTCGACAATCTGCTCAAGTCAGAAGCAAAATTCGTGAGAAATCAAGATTGTCAGCAAGCATTCGACAATTTCAAACGAATTCTCTTGTCGGACCTACCTCTCACCCACTACAATCTGAAGTTGGACACCATTGTGGCAGCTGTTGCTTCATCCATTGGCCTCGGAGCAGCGATCAGCCATATTTTTTCCAAATAGTTCAGTGAAAGTGGTGCAGCACGCTTCAAGAGCAGTCACCAAGGCGGAACAAAACTACAGTCAGCCGGATCGTGAAGGTCTGACCATTATATTTGCCGTCACCAAGTTTTACAAAATACTGTTTGGTCGGCATTTTCGTCTGCAAACTGACCACGCTCCACTGCTGCAAATCTTCGGGTTAGGATCCAAGAAAGGCATTCCCGTCTACACTGCCAACAGACTTCAACGATTTGCCTTGACCCTACTGCTGAATGACTTCGAGATCGAGTACGTGGTGACCAGCAAGTTCGGCAACGCTGATGTCCTGTCACGTCTCATCGATCAGCATGCGAAACCAGACGAAGACTACGTCATCACCAGCATTCGCCTCGAAGACGATATCAGGTCTGTGGTCTCATGTTCAATTAACACTTTTCCTCTCAGTTTCAGAGTCGTCGCACAGGCTATGCAGTCCGATTCACTCCTTCGGAAGGTTTTTCGGTACATCCGTGATGGTTGACCACAATCTCAACTTATCGAAGCGTAACTCAAGCGTTTCCAAGCCAGGCAAGAATCGCTCAGGCTAGTGGACGGATGTATTCTGTTCGGGGAGCGACTCGCTATTCCAAGCAGTACCTGAAACAACTGCACCTCGGACATCCTAGCATCCACAGGATGAAAGCACTCTCCAGAAGCTATGTGTACTGGCCCTCACTCGACGAACAAGTACAGGCCTACGTCAAGACTTTCCCGCATTGTACGTCCGTCGCGCGATCTCCTCCTCACATGGATCCTGTCCCATGGGCCAAAGCATCTGGTCCGTAGCAACGAGTGCATGTCGATTTCGCCGGTCTAGTCAAAGGCGAATATTATCTCATCGCCGTCGATAGCTTGTCCAAGTGGCCTGAAGTGGTACTAACTCGACGTATCACTGCTCACGCTACTATGAGAATCCTGCGTGGATTATTTGCTCGTTTTAGGATGCCCGAAATTTTGGTATCGGACAATGGAACACTGTTCACTAGCGCTCACTTTGCCGATTTCTGTATGATGAATGGAATCGAACACGTACGAACAGCCCCGTTTCACCCACAGTCGAACGGACAAGCCGCACGTTTCGTGGACACGTTAAAACGCACCGTCAAGTAAATTCAAGAGGGGAGAGGAGACATCGAAGAAGCTTTGGACATATTCCTGCTGACCTACCGAGGCACGCCAAACCGCTCCTTACCGAAAAGCAAATCGCCATCTAAAGTCATGTTTGGGCGCCAAATCCGAACGTGCCTCGAGTTGCTTCGTCCATTACCAGTTCGCAAGCCGGAACCAAAAGCCATTCCGGACAAACAGCCAAGGTACTTCAGTAAAAACAATTTAGTCTACGCCAAGATCTACACACGAAACTGTTGGAAAAGGACACCAGGTGTCGTATGTCAACGCCTGGGAGACGTCATGTACAATGTGTGGATTGAGAATGCTACCAATGTTACGTTCACACATCAATCAATTACGAAGCCGGACCGTGGCCGATTCAGTACCCAGCTAGTCAGCGAACCCAATCAGCAGTTGCAAACAGAAGATGGATGTTGGATGTTCTACTTGAAGCCTGGAACTTGTCAGAACTTGTGGTCTGGCCTCGCTAGCTTCACTACCTGGTTCAGCTGCACCAGTATCTGAGCCAGCTCCTACACAATCGTCTGGGACTTCTACAGCAAACAGTGTCTACTCCGCGGCCTGACTAGCCGCAAAATACGGTGTAGATCCCGTTGTCGTCTGTTCAGTCTCCATCAACGTCAACATCAACATCATCAGGTTTGGTACCGAATTTGAGTCAGCAGTTGAGGCAGATCCGGTGGAAGAGTTCCTTGGCGATCTTCCAGAAATCGAAGGTCGCCGAAGTGGTTCGCCCCGTACCACCTTTACTAAGAGGGGAGACGTTGGAGACGACTTTTTTCTGTCGGAGTGCGCCCACCTGTATGTGCGCTTCGTACGACGCTGGGCTCTCCAGTGACAGTTCCCCTGTCACTGCGATGATGCTGGTAGGCGCTTATATGTATGTGTGGTAAGAGTTCAGAGTAAAATGACTTCCGGTTTTAACCAGCAGAGCGTTACACGCGACATGTTTTAGTCAGTAAGATAATATACGTTTTATATGTTAAAATAACGTGTCTTTTGTTCCCAATGAGGGATAGTTTATTTCTATACCCGAACACCTCCTCAAACATAAAATAAACCATCAGTTTTTCATTATTGCCTTCCCACTACACCTCTCCTTGCTTGTCAAGCATATTTTAGGGGCATTTAGGACTCGTAAAATGGCTGCAAGGAACAATAGGGCGATGAAATTTTTACCAGCTATCTTCTCGTAAGGCGTAGTCCTACACGTCAAAACTTCCCATTGTTATCTCTAACATAATGTTAACATGTTCAAATTTCTTGAATCACAAGGATAATTGAAAATTTACTTCTGATTGCAAATACAAAAAGTTTCAATACGAAAGTGTGAAGATATAGCTTGTAAGCTTCACTACTAGATAGTTTTTTACGTCCAATATATTTTGGACGACTGGCTAATGGTACGCATGCCTGCATCGATGCTCGGAGGTCATCCTCAATCTTCACTTCGAAAGTGTGTGGCTATGCCGCAAATAAACAAAATAAAATAAATACCCGCCGTTATTCGCCTAACAGCAGATGTCACATTTTCTCACATAACCTGTTATATGGATTTGAACATAGTTTCAAGCCGGTTCATTGCATTAATTAATTTTTCAGTCTATATTCACGTCTTTGCTACAGTTTTCGAAACTAAGTCGTGTGATGGATGTACAATCATAATTAAGGATTTGTTTGCAAATCCGAAACACTTTATTTAGAGCGAACCACTAAACTTTTCTCAGTCAGAAAGGCAAAACACGGAAAGCGAATGCATTTCATTGCTTTTGTTCGTCTTCATCTGCAGCAGCCGGATGGACGCCAAATGGTCAACGTATGATTTCATCGTATAACCAGAAGATAGCACACAGTCGCTGGGCAGGTGAAACAAACATTGGGCTCCGCATGGAAGAGGCCTTCAAGATTTTTAGCGGCTTTCGTATTCGCACTGAAGCTCTTTACACCAATGTTATGCAGAACTCACTATTAAACACATCATCTTCTTTTCATTAAATGTGAATTTGACCATATGTTGTTTAAAACTAATGCTAATCTATTACTGAATTCAATCTGGTTCACAAACTAGGTGAATAAATTATGTTTATTTGCAGACATGTGATAACACTTCGTCGTTAACTTTTGCAAAACAGGTTAAAAAGAAGATTATTATGAAATATATAAATATTTGATTTTAACTGGTTTTTTGGCTGAACGTGTATATTGAACACAAATGGTTTTTTCCTTGCAACCACATGGGTTGGTCAGGTTATTTTTTACCATATTTCACAAACTATCAAGATATGCGAAAAATATAGCATATTGTTAGCATTTTCATTTAAAATTATTCAAAGAAATAATTCTAGTTTCCTGATTTTACCAATAATAATTTTCCAACCCGTTTTCACGCTACTCAAAAACGTTCCACTCGTTTTGTCGCCAACGCACCGCAGCTTTCATAATTGGGACATAAATATTTTGATGAGCCAAACGGCACATTTCTATCGGACAACAATAATCAGCCAGCGACCATAAACCACACGCATAGCGGTTGCGGCATCGAAAAGCTACCAGACAGGATTTCCTTGTACCCACTATGATGCCTGTCAACAAAGCAAACGTAGTATAACGTCGCGTCGTGCCTACTACTATCATACCACTGCCCTGTGAGCTCAACGCTTTCTTTACAAACAGACAGCGACGAACCCGATCCGGCAGTGAATGAATGGATTTAAAAGTGATTTCAAGCGTTCGGAGTCTCACACCTTGCATACCAACCTGCACTCAACACCAACAGTATCTGTTTGATTTGCGCTTCACGTCTCCTGTACGGAATCCACGCGTGGCAATAAATATGCTTTCAGAATTGAATATTTTGCTTAAATTCTACTACCGCAACCATCGTCCTTCACACTGGACCTACCAAAACCAGCAACCTTCGCTCGAACCTTCGTTCGGTTTCTCTTTTAACCTGCGCGGCATTTCGGCTACCTACAGTTGCATAAACTGTAATCAAAACGATGATAATGCTATAAAGTTTTGTAGAGGAAGCTATAAAGCGGTGCGGCGTGTCGCAGAGTCGAAGCAACTGAGCCCAGTCGGTAAAATCTGATATTTAACTACTACAGAGAGTGATCAAATTCGTGACAACATTTCACTAACGAAGAAGCCAGCACTGTGCGGCTTCATACCTAGTTGCTTATAGGTAGGTACCTGGACCTACTTGATCTTTCGCCTTTTTGCTGTCTAGGCAAAATATATTGCTCCGAAGCAATGCAATGATGATGGTGAAGTCAGAGCGCGGAGGGCTCGTAAGCGTGACTGCTTTTGGCGGTACATCGAAGATTTGACTGAGCACCTTTAACCACCCGGCAGAAACTTCAGCCTACCGTGCTATGGGGTTTCTTTATCGATGTTTGAGATTTTTGGTGCATTTTCTGGTTTATTTAGCACCATTCAACTTCAGCTTATTTCTAAAGACTTAGTTGTGCGTTTTGTTATTCGAAATAATTTAAGATTTCGAAGCAAATTTCCAGCAATCTACAGTGAATCCTAACACTGCCATATATGTATGTAATATTGGGCATTGTAAAAACAAAATGTAAACCTTATGGTCACCGGTAATCTAATTTTTCATTTATTTAGGGAGTTTCCGGTTTTTTTGTCAAAAAAATTTAAAATCTCCTGTCGTCGTTCGTAGGAGTACTACAAATCGGAAAGAGAAAATACTGAAACCTTCCGCATCCATCTAAGAATGCTAGTCACCTACAGGAATAAAATAATTGTGCAAATGATGTGCTTCTTCACTAACTTTACGGAATAGACGTTGCGGTTCTGATCGAGATGCATCTGAAGCTGGAGAACAACTTTCCTCGAACATACCACCTCAGACGTAGCCATAACCGCCAAGAGAGGTCTAGAGCGGAAGCGAGTTGAGCTGGTGTCGGTATAATTGAGCTTCACAAGCACTGAATGTCCTCAGTAGCTGACTCGTCAGGAGGTAAAGTTTGACCTCGCCGGTAACCTTAACGCACGCCAAGGGTTGAGAGGCAATTCAAGGAACAACAAGAACAACAACTGGTTGAGGGCCTCCATGGTGACCCTCGCCATGATTCGGTTGTCTTTTCCTCACCCGCCTGCGTCGAATTCATATTCGACATTGCAGAAGCTTGCTCTTCACTTCGTTTCATCAACCAACTGTCGGCCGACCACTTACCAGCAGTATTTGAGGTGAACCAAACCATTGATCAACATCAGGAGCGCCAACAAAGAAACTGCAACTGGACACCAAAAGGCCCCTTCTCCAATGGTACCTCGAGGACAGAGTAATCAAAAATGCAACGGTTCATCTCGACGACCTTGGTGACCAATCTCGTTGATGAAACAAAACGTATCATTTCCCTTAGACATAAATTGTAGTAGACGCTTTTCCAAAGACTACAGACCGTGGCCAAGTAAATTCCTTTAAGCAAGAAAAACAAAAGCATTGCCACTAAACTGGAAGAACTTTGCAAAAGAACTTACTAAACCATTTAGGCTCTAATAATGATTAACTAAAGGGCTTAAAAATAACCCAACTTCTATCTTATCTTTTAAAGTATCTAGAGATATGCTTATCTTATCTGATAAGAAGACGATTATAAAAACATATGAAGGCACAAGGCTTTAATGGACTATTCAACAGCATCTTTAACGAACCTTAACCATTTCCCGCTTGGCTAAAAACAAATTCGTCGAAGACCAAATACATGAAAGGAAGAGGCTCAAAGGAGACAAACGCGCATCTTCCATAGACGGTAACCGTTGACGGCGACGGACTAGAAGTGGTAGGTGAGTTCGTGTATTTGAGATTGCCGGTCACCGCAGACAACAACATTAGTAAGGAGATCCAGCGGAGCATTCAAGGGGGAAATCGGGTATATTCGTAAACGTAGCGTTCGTAAACAGTACGATCAAGAAGCATACGGTGGAAGGTGCTGATATTTGGTGGAGTACAAATTGAAAGCGGAGAGTGGCGGAGGCATATGAATCACGTGCTAGAGATATTGCTTAGAGAAATTCCCATTGGCGAAAATCAGTAGGCTACGCGTGGTCGGACACGTCCTAAAGATGTCGGGCAACAGTGCGATGAAAACGGATTTCTTCAACAACATCAACGGCATCAGGAACAGAGGTGCCCTCGTACACTGTCCTCGACCACCACTGTGGCTCAACCACAGCACAGTGGGCAAAATCGACGAAAAAAACGGAACTTTTTGTAGCCGCTATTTTTAAAGGGTAGAAAGTGACTTTTCTTATGTAAAAAATCACAAGAATTCGATTGGTGATGGTCCCAACGTGCGGAAATGACGATAAGTAGCCCGTACCCTATTTACCCCTATTTTCTAATTGTTTTGAAAGAATTATGTACAAAATCTCTCTAATTTGAGATTCTTTGGTAAGAAAAGAAGAAAAATATTAGGAAAATGGTACATGAACAATTTTTTTTAATGCAACAAAATCAAGAGTCGGTTTTGCCCAATTTTACTCAAGGTTTTGTAGTATAGGCAAAATGTCAATTCGAGCTCCATCGGGCATGTGGCCCGGAATCAGCGGAACGATTGGTTTGACGATGAATGTAGGAGGGTGATGGATGAGGAGAACGCTGCGCGGGCGGCCAAGATGCGCAGTGCCACACGTCAGAACGTGGAAAGACACAAACAGAAGAAGATGCAGCGAAACCAAATCTTTCGGGAGAAAAAGCGCAACCTGGAAGAGCAGGAATATGCGGAGTTGGAGCGGCTGCATCGTTCTCAGGAAACGCGGAAGTTCTACCAGAAACTGAACGGATCCCGCAAAGGCTTTCTGCCGCGAGCCGAAATGTGTCGGGATAAGACTGGCAGTATTCTGACGGACGATCGTGAGGTGACGGATAGGTGGAAGCAGCACTTCGACGAACACCTGAATGGCGCCCAGGCGGAAAACCATGGCGGCGAGGAAAGCGATTTTGACGGTGCAGCAAACGGGGAAGAGGTGCCAGCCCCAACGATAGGCGAAGTTAAGGAGGCCATCATGCAGCTAAAGAACAACAAGTCAGCTGGAAAAGATGGCATCGGAGCGGAGCTTATTAAAATGGGACCAGAAAAGCTGGCCGTTTGTCTACACCGACTAATTGTTAGAATTTGGGATACGGAACAGCTACCGGAGGAGTGGAAAGATGGGGTTATCTGCCCGATCTACAAAAAGGGCGACAAGTTGGACTGTGAGAACTATCGAGCGATCACCGTTCTCAATGCCGCTTATAAAGTGCTGTCCCAAATCATTTTCCGCTGTCTATCACCAATTGCGAATAGATTTGTGGGAACTTATCAAGCCGGCTTCGTCGAAGGTCGGTCTACAACGGATCAAATATTTACACTGCGGCAAATCCTCCAAAAGGGCCGTGAATACAGAGTTCCCACGCATCATTTATTCGTTGACTTCAAAGCCGCATATGATACCATCGACCGGAAAGAGCTATGGAAAATCATGGACGAGAACAGCTTCCCCAGGAAGCTCATCAAACTGATTAAATCTACGATGGATGGTACGCAGTGCTGTGTTCGGATTTCGGGTGGATTGTCAAGTTCATTCGAATCACACAGAGGGCTTCGTCAAGGTGATGGTCTTTCATGCCTGCTGTTCAACATAGCGCTACAAGGTGTTATGAACCGAGCGGATATCAACACGCGGGGCACGATATTCAACAAATCTAGTCAATTCGTCTGCTTTGCCGATGACATGGATATTATCGGCAGAACATCTGTGGCGGTGGCTGAAAAGTACACCAGACTAAAGCGCGAAGCAGAAAAGATTGGGTTAAAGATAAATACGTCTAAAACAAAGTACATGCTGGCCAGCGGAACCGAGGCCGAACGACACCGCTTGGGCAGTAGTATATTGATCGACGGCGATGAGTTTGAGGTAGTCGATGAATTTGTCTACCTTGGCTCACTGGTAACGGCGGACAATGATACCAGCCGTGAGATTCGGAGGCGTATTATCAGCGGAAGTCGTGCTTACTATGGGCTCCACAAGCAATTGCGGTCGAGCAGACTAAGTCCCCGTACAAAGTGCACCCTGTACAAGACGCTTATTAGACCGGTTGTTCTCTACGGGCATGAAACATGGACAATGCTCGAGGAGGACCTGCGAGTGCTCGGAGTTTTCGAACGACGAGTGCTAAGAACGATCTTCGGCGGCGTACAGGAGAACGGAGTATGGAGGCGGAGGATGAACCATGAACTCGCACAGTTCTATGGCGAACCCAGTATCCAGAAGGTGGCTAAAGCTGGACGGATGCGATGGGCAGGGCATGTTGCAAGAATGCCGGACAACTACCCTGCAAAGATGGTGTTCGCCTCAAATCCGGTAGGAACAAGACGACCAGGAGCGCAGCGAGCAAGATGGTTAGACCAGGTGGAGCGAGATCTGGCGGAGAGTACTCGGTGTCCGAGGAATTGGAGAGCGGTAGCCTTCAACCGAGTTACATGGAGAAATTTTGTTCAACAGACTTTGTCTTAGGACGACAAGCCACCTAAGTAAGTAAGTATTTGTGGCTACAAAAATCATCATGTTTACCATTCTTTCTTTCTTAAAAGTTTCAAAATTTTTGTACTTCGGAATGCTTTGAGCTACAGCCGAGTATATTTTTTGAAAAGTTGAGTTTTCAAGTGGTTCAAAAGTTATGAAGTTTTGAATGAAATAAAATCGGAAAGCATGACGATTTTTGTGACCACCTCACCTCAAAAAGAAGCACCCTAAGCGTCCAATAAAAAAATATGGGTCTAAAATTTTTTCAACTAGGAACAAACATACCAAATTTGCACGAAATCGGAGCACTTTCACATTTGCTCCTTTTCCTATTAATACATTCTCTGATATCAATAAAAGTTGTAGGGTAAGGCAAAATATTCACTTAGACGACATTTTAGCGAAAAACTTGATCGTCGTTCGATCTTTTGACTTTTTTTAACAAGCCCGACAAAAATGCCTTCTTGAAAATCTCTGGTAAAAGTATCGATTTGGCATTTTACCTGTAGTACAAAAACCTTAAGTAAAATAGGTCTAAACCGACTTCTAGACTAAGTTGCATTAAGATAAAATTGTTCATATACATATTTCCTAACATTCTTCTTCTTTTCTTACTAAAGAATCTCAAATTAGAGAGAGTTGGTCTCTGTAACTAGAGAGAGTTTGTCTCTCTAACTCTTCTTTCAAAACTTCTGTAAAATAGAGGTAATGAGGCAAAATGGGCTACTTCTCGTCATTTCCGCGCGTTAAGACTATCACCAATCGATTTCTCGTGATTTTTTACATAAGAAAAGTCACTTTTTATCCCTTAAAAACAGCGGCAACAAAAAGTTCCGTTTTTTCGGTCGATTCTGCCCACTGTGCACAGGTCGAAAGCAACTTGCGACCTTGAAGAAACTTATTTAAGACTGAAATTGGTTCTAAATTAGTTGCCACAACTGCTTTATAACAAATGTGCTAGTAGGGAACTTCTGAGACTTGAAAATTGAAGACTAGTGCCCCAAAATCGAGTTGAATGGAGACGACTGCACGAGTCACCTCAATTCTATGCTGACGACGACGCTTGGCGCCAATGCGACAACTGCGAAAGATTTGGTAGGCAGGACGCAATTATGAGAGAGAGTGTGTGTGTGTGTGTGTGTGTGAGAGAGAGAGAGAGAGAGAGAGAGAGAGAGAGAGAGAGAGAGAGAAAGAGTTGGTGCAGAAGACATTTTTTTATAATCAGCCGAGGTAGAAGAAAGTAATGAAACAAAAGTGTTGATAATATCCCAGGGGAGACAATGCTTGAAGGAGAAATAACGGAAAATTAGGAAAGGGAGGGTCATTGAAGCAACGTTTATTAAGTTTGTATATCGTTCGTCTTTACTCAAGCTAAGGAATCCGCGGAATTATAACCAGATTCAAACCAAGTTCTCCTCCCAGACCTTGTGGATCGCAAATATTGGTAAACTTTTGAAACACAGCGGACCGGATAAACAGATTCCCCAGGCCCCAGCTTGGGCAAAGAGAAACAGTAAACCAAGAAGAACGAATTGAAAAACTACCGTTATAAGAAATTAACAAAATACCTTATCTCATTAAAGGTCAAGAGAAAAGACAAACAGCGCGACACGAAGCAACAATTTGGTCTCGACAAGCCTACTCCATGGCGCATCTATTCAAACAAGTTTCAAACTGGGTAATCAAACCTTCATTGGCTAAAATGACATTTATGGCACTACTAGACATCGAGCAAGCGTTAAATTTCGCTTGGTACGACGATTTGGTGGACAAGCTCCTTCGATTTCGCCTTCCCAAAAGTACGAAGTACTGCGGCAATAGAACGCCATAAAAATACTGTACGCGGTTCCCGGTAGAATCCCTCAAGGTAGCATCTTGGAGCCAACGCTTGTCAGTGCAGACTCTACGATCTTGTGGATCCGGAGCTTCTTCCACAGGGTGCTACGGTCGACATTTGGTTAATTTTTCAATCATGTATTTCAAAAAATTGAACATTCATTATTTTGTAGGTGTGTGAGTGCATAATGATGCCTTTATTTTGATTTTGAAGAGTTAGAGAAACAATTAATCAAAATTTTGCTCGCTTATCACGAACTACTCTCACTTCTAGTTGCCAAAACTAATAAAAGTGGCCAAATGAACCGTCGCCAATTTAATACACGTGCTTGGTGTACGTTTCTGGACACCCAAGACGTCTGGATTGGATGGAAATCTAAAGCCAAAAGACACAGCGACGAGCGTGTTGAAACGGATACCCAGCCTCTCTGCTCGAGATGTTGCAAACCATCTAGGAGTGTTTACAAGTATGCATCGAGCTAAAAAACAAGCCGGACTGTCAAGTTATAAGAAAGTAGTGGCTCAAAATGGCGCTGATAAACAAACAAATTAGCCAAAATCCCCCAAAATAACGGGTGACAACTAAAATTTTGGAATTTTTTTCTCAAGCTGTCAAAAAAAGACAAAGATACATGAAGAAGATCTGATTTACCGAAATGAAAGATACTTTATCTTCTGTTGAAAAAAAATAAGTGTACATTTGAAGACGGTCCGTAATCGGTTGTTCGGCGAAGCTTTCGTTTGACGTCGAAACAGGAGTGTTGTACGGCCGTCAGGTCAAATTTGCGAATGTATCTCTTGATTCTACCAATCAACTGTTTGCAATTCGTGGCTCTCCAGTTATTTTTGTGCACCATGGAACTCAAAATCCCGAAGAAAGCCTCGATTGGGCAGATTTTACGGGTCGTGGTCTTCGGGTAAAAATGGGATCGAATGGGTATTCAGGAACGATTGTGTTTTTTTGGCATAATACGATGATGCTGTATCCGGCCAAAACACGTATTGTCCATCTACATGATGTTATTGTAGAAACAGGGTCAAAATTTTCTTCAAACATTCGTCTCGTGCATCTTAATTGAAAGCCAAACCAGAGGGCTTGTTGTTGTAAAAACGTGAAAGAGAACGATGTCCTTCTGCGTCCATAATTTTGGCTGGTCTTCCACTACCTTGCTTGCGAATAGTTGTTGGGCATCTTAGTATATGCTAAACAGTGGAAGCCGCAACATATTCGCTTTTGAAATGCTTCTTGTTTTGACGCCATTTTAAGCAAAACTTGACAAGCATAAACAAATCAAAAAATATTGACAGAAAGAGGAGGGAAAGAGCTAACACATACACACTCTCATTTCTCCCAGAACTCGTTTGTTGTTGAGTATAGGGGCCTCGAAAAAATTCCAAAATTTTAGTTGTCACCCGTTATACGCGACGATACTAATGAAATTCGATTACACGGTGATGTACAACGAAGCCAGCGTCAAAACAAACATCAAACAGTTTCCTGGGCAAAGGTTTTATACGGGAACCAGAAGAGGAAATGTAGCGCCTCTAACGCCTCCATCATGAATAAAAAAATAGTGATGTCAGAATGATGGCAAACACAAACGAACAGTTGCCACCGTCGCCCGTAGAGGGCGTATTGACCCTGTCCGTAGAGATTTAGCAGAATGCCCAGTCTTGAGTTTTGTAGGCTTTGTGTTTCAATAGGCTCTTTGATTCATAAAAACACAGAGCATCTGTTTCTACCAAAGCTATTCGAGTTTGTAGTTGATGCGGATGATGCTCTTTAGTCTACCTGATTTTTTGCGTTTAGGATAAGAAAGAAGTGAATTTTCTTGTTAAAAACAAATTTATACCGTAACGTTCAACAATTTTGAATCTTTTGGGAGGTTTTCCGTGTTTTTAGTCTGCATCGACATTATTTTCTATCTTCTCAAATCCAATTTTCATACTAATACACAGGCACGTCAAATAATCTTGCGCCCGTTTAGATTGATAATCAAAATCGTTTTTGGTCTTGATTCGCCTTGAAAGTCTGCCCTGTTGAATATCTACATCAAAAAACATTTATGAACAACAAAAAATACGAAGTTATTCGAAGTCCCTAAAGCCATAATGTTTTATCGGTTTTTGAGAAAATTTCCAAAAGCAGAGTGGGTAGGTGTAAAATTTTTCAAATAGCTTGAACGTATAAGATAACCTGTTCCATTATTCAAACAAGTGACTGCCTGTTAGAGCTTCATAACTTCTCTACATTTTTTGAACGTGTCAGAAATTAACTTTCGCTATGTTGCAGAACATGCAAAGGCATGTACTTATTGCACGTTTATACGTTTCTTCTGTATGTAATCTTCATTTAACGGGTTACCTGCTTATTAAATTAATGATACAATATTAAATTCAATTGAATTTTCTTTATTATTAGCACCTTCAGCTTGACGTGGCTGGCCCGCTTCAGGCACATTGAAATTAACCATACTCTTTCCAGCTACAACATTATTTTTTAAAAAATATTCCTTACCACCGAATTACCACTAATAAATTTCCGAGAAAACATGGGTTTTTAAACCGCTTTTAATTATATTGATGCTCTTTACCAGAAGATGCAAGCAAGGATTCACATCAAAGTACGAAAATGGTTTCGGCTGTGAAACTCAGCCTGCAGTGCGAAGTAGGCAAAACAAAAAACTGTGCGGGAACCAATTTACAAAGCAGCCCCCCTGGACGACAGCATGCGACTCTTGGAGCTTACCATACTGCAAACGATGGCGGTAAAATTTAAATTTACAGTCAACATCATGGCTCTCAGCAGGTTGGTCGTGTCGCGTGGTCTGCTTAGGACCAGCTCCTCAGCAGCAGCATTCGATGGTTCGCAGTTTCGCGTTCTTAGCATCCTTAGCAGCGGTGACGGTCGCAGAGAAAGTGTCCCCTCGAGTGCTCGAACGGTGAAGACAGTGCTGGAGGCCCCGCTACAGGCTCGCCGGATCAGTGCCAGTTCCCGGGCGGGTGAGAAGCTTGCCACGGCCAAGGCGGTCCAGAAGCATGACTGGAACCGTGCCGTTAGCGAGGCCGAACAGATCGTTGGCTATCCGACGTCGTTTCTGAATCTGAGATTTTTGCTGAGCGACGAAATCGCTAATGTGGCGCTGCATTTGCGCAAACTGATTGGCAGCAATCATCCGTTGCTGAAGTCGGCCAAGTGAGTGTACTTGAATGGGAAATTGCGCATCCTTGTGGCGTTGATGTTTTGAGTGCTCAATTTAAGTGTTTACGACTGTGGTCGCCGAAAAGGCTAATATGGGACACCATTGAGAACAGAAACTCGTTAGCTAGTGAATTGAGTGTGAAATTAAATTTATCAAGCATTTAAAGTGATTCATGGTAGTGTGGATTTATGCATCAGATAGTTTAATTCATAGACTATTTAAATTTATTTAGTCTCATAAAAATCTATATTCTATAATATAGATTTGCTTATTTTTAGAAAATGGTGGTAGTTAACTTAAAAGTTTATGTTTTTACGTTCTTCACAAGTGGAATAAGTTGGTAAATATTAATTTCTATATACGTGTTTGCTCGTCAAGAAAGTCTACTCATCGGAATGCTTAATTTAAGTAGTAATTATGTTTAACCCTCAGATTCACAAAGAAGGAGCGTTTCTTTTTAATTCTGCTGTTAATTTATTATTTTAACAAATTCATGCGTCTTCAATTTGCATACTTCAACAGTGGCGTCTTTCGATTGAAGTTCCAACAAATTCGAAAGAGTCAATTATGGACCATGCAAATTCAAGATGAGCTATATATTGTGAGTTTCATTGAAAGTTATCACCCGCGCTGTTCAAAAATGAAGTGCTCTTGCATGGTTGCTGGGTCGATTTTGATATTATTGGAAGAAATTACACAGAAATCTAAAGTTTTGGTTACTTTTGGGCACCCAGTTACGCGAACAACATGATTGTTTAAAACATTTTGGCAGCAGTTCTAGCGCGGTGTTTGCTTCAAGCGCGGTGTTTCCTTTAGAGCAATTCTACTAAGTACAATCGAAATTTCTGAAATCTGTATTATACCTACTATGCTAATCAAATTTGGTCTAAATATTGGTCAAATTCGTAAACCACTTTCGTAAACATGGTATTTTTTTAACAAATTTAAATTTTCAACGATTCAATACTGACATATTGAGGTCCCAGAAGGTTAAAACCACACAAAATCTGAAACTGGTTTTGGTTAGATTTGCGCGGTTTAATTCGAAAGTTCGATTCGATATTCGGTCGCCATTAAGGACAATGGAGCTCTTAGATGGCCATTACTCTGCTTCTCACTCATAGTTTACATTATTTCTGCATTAACATAGACTATTCAAGCTACTCAAACGACTTATTTGAGTGAAGAGCAAAATAATCCATACAATTTTGCTGTCATATAATTCCAAGTGTTCACTGCACTTCAGAATATTAAAAACATAGCCGTATTGTTGATTGTTGGGTACTTACAATCTTCGCAAACACTAATTGCAAAACAAATATTTTCAGTAGTGAATCTTTTGCGTAATAATAAAACTGAAAGGATATTTTCTGCTTCACTCATTCATGTGATTCTAGTAAGACACTCAAGAATATTATAATATTTGAAATGCTTGAATGTCACTTCTGCTTGAACAAAACTTGTACCAAACAGGTAAAGGCAATTATGAACAAAAACAAACCGGCAAATAAATAAAACATAGATAAACAATGACATAGTCTATGGGCGGCGGTTCAGCGAAGACTATTCAGTACAGAACAACTTCCGACCTGCTAATTGTTTTTCTTTTTGTGCGTTGCAAAGTGTTTTCGACATAAAGCCTATTTGGTAGTTTTCTCAGTTGTTTCCTCTACATCGAATGAAAAGCAGAAGGACTGTGCATGAGAATACCAACCTCTGGCACTTTCTATTAGCAAATTGTGTCAACTACTTAGGAATGTCTTATGTTCACCAAAAAGGTAGTAAACCCCTATCGTGAAAGTCGTTGATCTTCGAGAACGATTACGAATGCTTGTTTCATCCATGTGCTGGGCCAAAACATTAAGGTTACAAATGAAAGGCGTCGTAGCCTCGCAACGATTGGGTCAATTGATTGAATTTTAAGATTGCACCGAATGTCTCTAATGTGTTTCATTCAAACCGGTGCAATTTGCCAATCTCTTTTGTCTCTATAAATTTCAAATGACAAACGAGAATGGAAGATTCACAAGATACCATGTCGATAATTAAGGTCGCAAAGAGGGGTAGGCCGACTGAATTAGGAAGCCAGCAACTTTAAGAGTCCAAAAGCCACGATTTTTTTTGGGCTTTAACTTTCTCTATATTCTTGAATGTTTTTATCTATAACTAGCTGATTGCCCGATGATACTCGGGGCCCCTTTGTCTCTCAGCCAATTGTACATCTGTTTTTGTAACGAAAGTCATAATGCAAGAAACAAAACCCTTTTCCTTCATTTGAATGTATCTACTTGTTCTCAACTCCCCCCTTCTGTTATCCCCCAGCTACTTGTAAATCTCTCTAATTTTCGGTAATTCATAAGTAGCGAGAGAAAACCCTTTTTACATTTTCGAACCTTTCCCTTGTGAATGGCTATCCTATTCCCCCTTTTTTGAAAGCCCCGTCTTGTCGTCCAGCTACTTCTACACCGTGATAGTCGCCGTCAGATGTCGCCCTACTTGTTCTAATCATTTTGTTCGCTGCGCGCCTGGTCGTCTTGTTCCTCCTGGATTTGAAACAAACACCATCGTCGCAGTACAATTGTCCGGCATTCTTGCAAAATGCACTACCGTATCCGTCCAGCTTTAGCCATCTTTCGAACACTGGGTTCGTCGTAGAACTATGCGTACTCATAGTTGATCCTTCGCCACCATATACGTTTTCCTGTATGCTGCCAAAGACCATTCTTAGCAGTTTTTTCTCGAAAATTACGAGTTATTAAGAACGGAGATCGAATGGTAGTTCTTACTGTCCATCGCCTTTATTATCGCCTTTCTTGTAGGCACAGGGCAGGTCCCATTCTTCCAACCCACCGGAAGTCGTTCTGTATCCAAAAATGTACACAGTTTTTCTAGGCCCTTTCTAATAAGCTGTGCTCCGATGCCATTGTTGAGGTTCGCACCTCTTCCCCGAATTACTTTCTCTTTCGCCAAGGTCCTCTACCAGGGCCCCATTCAAGTATTTGTCCAAAAGCTGCTTTCACGATTCGAACACCTCACGATCATTCATCAGGATATTACCTTTATTATCTTAACCCAATTTGATCCGCAGCACAAATACTTTGTGGGATGCGCCGAGTGTCTGGGTTTCCGTTATCTCAGAACGATGCAGCTGCTTCCATTCTTGATACTCTTCTAGGTAGCGCTTTTTATCTCTAATTTAAGTTCTGGCGGAGTCTTTCAACGTGCTGACGTTCTGTGTCTTTAGCATTAGCATTAGCATATGAGGTTTCACACATCGTAGATAAGGTATATATAGTATATATGGGCAAAAGTAGAACAATCTCACCAGCAATCCTTCGAGTGAAATACAATTGCGTCAATTGTGTTTACAGCAGGGCATCTGATATCCAATCATTTATTTAATTTTTCCTTCTAATATGCTTGTGCATTATTTAAACATATTACGGCTAAAGTTTTCATCGTACAGTAGGATGTGCTTGATGAGCTAAAACGAAACAAATAATTAAAATAACATATTAGCACCCCTCGGGCGCTCTGTCAAACCTCGACGAACAGGATCAGTACGCCCTCTACAGATGACGGTGATAACTTTTAAGTTGTATGTGTGCCTCCCAGCTGGTCTCGAGGTATGATGCTGTCCTGATAAACCAGTCGTCGTATGTTCGAATACCGGCTGGGAGAGGCTGTTAGAGTCAATAGGATCGTAACAACTGGCCCTGGAATCGTCCTGTACTCTAACAGCAGGCTGCGAAGTCTGTCGTATAAAAACAGAAGAGCAAGTTTCGATAACGGAATATAACACCTAGGATTTGCTTTGCTTTGCTTCATGCGGCGGCGTATGCTCCTTGATCGAAGCGTTTTGCGAAGAGGAAAGTAAGTTTGATTTCCAGCTTAAATGCGTCGTTAATCTCCTTACTCGTATTTTTGTTGCTGGTGACCAGAGATCCCAAATATATGAATTCATCAACCACTTCCAGGTCATCACCGTCAATAGTCACTGTCCGTGGAAGGTAAACGTTGCTTCCTCTGGAGCCTCTTCCTACCATACATTTGGTTTCCGGCGCATTGATTTGTAGCCCTATCCTCCTAGCCTCCGTTTTTAGTCAGGCGTAGATTACCTCCGCCATCCCAAGGTTTCTAGTAATGATATCGAGTTCGTCTGCGAAGGATAGACGTTGCGTACTCTTGCCGAAGATCGTTCCTCTCGATCGATGTCCGCTCGCCGGATCACACCTTAAATGGCAATATTGAATAACATCCAGGACAAGCCATCCCCTTGCCGCAACCCTCTGCGCGATTCTAAAGGATTTTAGAGTGACCAACCGCGTCAGTTTTTCCGGCAAACCGTACTCGTGCATTATCTGCCATAGCTGTTCGTGTTCAACTGTATCGTATGCTGCCCTAAAGTCCACGAAAATATAATGCGTGGGCACATTGTACCCTCGACATTTCTGGAAGATTTGTCGTTGAGTAAAAATTTGATCCATGATAGTAGTATGGACCCCTATAAAGCCCGCCTGCTACTACCTTACGAATTCTGTCTATTGGGGATGGACGACGCAATAAAATTGTAGGCGATGTTGACCAGCGTCAACGTAATGCCGCGGTAGTTATAGCAATTTAGCCGGCCGCCCTTTCTGTAGATGCGATAGACTGCACCTTCCATCCACTCCTCCGGTAATTTCTCCTCCTCCCAAATCCTTGAACTTATCCAGTGAAGTGCCGTTGTTAGCGATTCTTGGCCATTTTTGTAGAGTTTTGGCGGGAGTCGGTCCTTTTCGGCGGCTCTATTATTCTTTAGCTGACCGATTTCTCGCCGGGTCTCGTAAAGATCAGGAAACCGCACGCTGTTGTCGTTTGTCGGCACTCCAAGGTTAACTTCCGTTGCGTCTCCTTCTGCGATGTCGCCGTTGAGATGTTCATCTGCTTCCACCTGTCAACCATCTCGCACTTGTTTGTGATTAGATCCCCTCCCTCGACCCTATACATGTCAGATTTAGGTGTGTAGGCCTTACGAGTTTGGTTCATCTCTTTGTAAAAAGTGCGCGCGTAATTAGCCCAGAATAGTTGTTTCAGCTCCTCACGATCTCTGTCCTCCTTCTGGCGCTTTTTCCTCCTCAGGATCGTGGTCAACTCATTCTGCGCTCGTCGATATTTGTCAGATTCTTTCTTTTTTCCTCTCCATTGTTTGTTGGGATTCTCCGTCAAACCAATCATTTCGTGCGTTCTAGGTTTCTTTACCTAGCATCACGGTTGCGGCCTCGTCGACGGCCGAGCGTATCATACTCCATCCGTATTCGAGGGTCGAAGCATCTAGCTCCACGGAGGAAGGCAGAGCTACATCCAGTGCGCGCGCGTAGTTTTGTGATGCAATAGCTAGGGTAAAGAACCGGTTTTAAGCAGTCTAAGCGGGTCACTGAATGTTTTACCTTATTACAAGCGATGGGTTGACTAAGTGAGGGATATCAGCATACCAATCTTCTTGCTACCTTTAGTTCTTCAAGCTGTTACCATTGGAAGACACTATTGTTGTGCTAAACTTTTGAGTTTCCGCTTTAAAAGTTGGAGCGCTGGAACTAATTTTGATCAGACCGAACATATTTTCACCCTCAAGGTACTTTTTTAAGCAATCTTGAAATCTGATTTTTTTACGTGCCCGTGAAAATCCCTCGAACTTTTCCCCCTATTCAGTAAGTTCGCGTTCCTATCCGCGACCTACTAATCGGCATCTGATGCGTAATCGGCATAGCGTATCGGCATAGATGCGTGAAATGCCATCTGTCTAAATTGTTTATCGGGGCATACACTCACCGCACCGTTCGGCAAACGGTATTCGTCGTCTCTTTTATTCTCTAGTGTTCTTATTGGAAACTGCGAGTTTGACGTCTCACTCGCTGTTCATAAGGATGGTGCGAGAACAAAAGAGGTAAACATAGCAGTACGCACGGTCCGACTCAGAACAGTGTTGTCAAAGCAAATAACATTGAAACACATCGTTGCTTCATTAAATCACTGAGAAAATCTTCGAAAATTATTGAAAAAGCTGTCTTTTCTGTTGTTTTTAAGAAAGAAAAATTAATTATGAACATACATTTCTCTTGAAAGTATTGAACCACGTTTTCACCATTGGAGGCAGTTAATTTCAAACCTATAATTCTTATTTCCAGAACCGAAACAGTGTCTTGGCAACACGATAGTTTATCAGTTTTGCTGCAGCAGCTGCTACTGGTGAACAGGTTCCGTCAATTCAGAATTTGTTTTCAGTTTTGTTATAAAATAATAAAACTTTCGGCTAGTGACAAAACCTTAGATAATAGAAAAAAGAGAGTGAATAATATGGTATGTGACAATTGAGTGCTTGACTTTTAGAGTGGTTGTAATCAGTGCTGAAAAATGTGATGGATTCGTTAGTAGCGAGGTGGCGATTGCCTTCAGCAGCTGAAAAATGTACGTTTTTGGACATCAATTTTTAATTCATCATATTTCTTGTCGGAAACCCAGTAAATTGTGTTTGTGTGAATCAAATGTATGGTTAAGTGATTTGTGAAGATGATCCTATCAAAAGATTTTGAAAATATGAATTCAAAAGTGCATTTTCGGCTCATTTATTTTCAACTGATTAAAATAGGTGACACTGCTTAACTCGTTCCTTACCCTATATTTATTCTTAGATAGCAGTAGAGTTCTGAATAGAGAGACTGGCCATGTCACTCAAAAACTCGCATCATTAAACCAACGACACTCTCTGATTACGTGAAACGTGTGTCGTTGGTTTAATGATGATAAGTTCCCGCGAGCTACTGTCCCATGGCCAGTCTCTCAATTCAGAACTCTAGGTAGCAGCTCTGCACGGGCTGCGTATCAAAGGTGACAGCGATAGGATTCGTAAACATAGTGGAAATGTAAAAATAAAAAATAAGAAAACTTATCCAATTTAATTCTACTATATGTATTTTATTCAATGACAGATACGTATTTCGCCTACGACTTGCAGGCTTCCTCAGTGTCTGTTTTCGAAAACAGACACTGAGGAATAGTGGAAATGGTTTTTTTGCCCTGTCCTATGGCGATTGATCCGTTTTCTTTCCTTGTTCGTAGTATTGGTATTGAACATTGGGCATAATGGATGATAGGCATAATGAACGATAGACTTAATGTGCGGAAGGCATAATATACAGTTGGTTTTATGTACGTAAAGCAATCCGCCATTAGCTAGCAAGAGGTCGATCGATTCAATTCGATTCATTCATTTCGAATCGATTCAATTAAAAAAGCATTGCATGTAGGGTGATAGGGTGCATATAGGGAGAGGTCTTCCGACTATCTACGAGTGACCGAAACACAAATGACCTAATCACGAATGGTTGAAACTCAAAGGGACGAAATGATAAATGGTATAGTAAATATAATGATAATGACTGAATCACGAATGGCCAAATGCCATAGAAAATATTCACGGCCTTCGACCTGCAACGAAGCTAACAGAGATAGGCGTTTCACATCAAAAACCATACCAGAAATTAATAATGATAGATAAAAGAAATCTACTTTATCACACTTCTGATTAGATGAAATTTGATTGAAACGCCTCGAGAAACAATTGTTTCAAAGCTTTTTGCTTCTGAATAGTTAAGAAATTTCATGAAGGTTCAAGGACTATTTTCAATACAAAATTTTATCAGCTTTCGAATGAAAACACTAGAGTTGAGCTATAGCTAGCATACTTTGTGTACTAGAGCTAATTCAAGAAAAACAGAACCAACAACTAAAAATGTTTATTATCTCTGTAATAATTGAGATTTGATCAAGAGATATGCTAGAAGGATCTTTACGTCAAATGTGGGCTTCTATCACCCCTGAAATATTTGCACCGTGCTACCTAACACCCTGTATAGCGCATACACAGAAAGAAATTTCAAGGCAGAACAAAATATATTAGAGGGTAAATATAAGAAGAAGCATCACTAAATTTTAGCTAAAAAGATTTCTGTTTGGCTTAAGCATTATTCTGGCCAAAATTACTATGCATTACCGTGAAGCATAGTAACAATAACAGAATCGTGGTAAAAATTACTAGAGTTTATCAAGAGAGGTTGTAAAATTAACTGAGAACATGTTGCTTATACAAGAACCCTGGTAAAATTAAATAGCATTTTCATGGTACTTTTGAAAGCAAGCATTTTCAGGGAAATGGTACGAGAGACTATGGTTCTCGTTTCAGTGTATGGTTGAGCTCTGCGCCTAACGGGTGACAACTAAAATTTTGGAATTTATTTGAGGCCTCTATACTCAACAACAAACGAGCTCAGAGAGAAATAAGAATATGTATGTGTTAGCTCTCTCTCTCTCTCTCCTCTTTTTGTTAATATTTTTTGTTTTGTTTATGCTTGCCTTGTATTGCTTTAAATAACGCCGGAACAAGAAGCATTTCGGGAGCGCGTTGTACATTTCTACGAACTGCCACAGGAGTCTCGGCAAAAAGTATGCAGTACAATATTTAAAAAGCGAATCAGCCAAAATTCTGGACGCAGAAGGACATCGTTCTGTTTCTCGGTTCTTCAACAACAAGCCCTCTGGTTTGGCTATCAATTAACATGCACCAGACGAATGTTTGATGAAAATTTTGATCCCGTATCTACAAAAACATCATGCAGATGGACAATACGTGTTTTAGCCGGATAGAGCATCATCGCATTATGCCAAAAAACACAATCGTTCCTGGATACTCGTTCGATCCCATTATTACCCAAAAACCACAACCCGAAAAATCTGTCTCAGTGCGCCCAGTCGAAGATTTCTTCGGGATTTTGAGTTCCTTGGTGAACAAAAATAACTGGAAAGCCACGAATTGCAAACAGTTGATTGGTAGAATCAAGAGATGCATTCGCAAAGTTGACATGACGGCCGTACAACGCTTCTGTTCGGACATCAAACGGAAGCTTCGCCGAAAAGCCGATTACGAACCGTTTTCAAATGTACACTATTTTTTTCAAAAATGGATAATTTATCGTCAACCTCGATAAATCAGATCTTCTTCATGTATATTTGTCTTTTTTTGACACCTTGAGAAAAAAAATTCCAAAATTTTAGTTGTCACCCGTTATGAGTGGCAGTGAAGCTTTCTTGCAGTCAGGATATTACATGTTCGAAACCATGTACTGCTAAGCGTTGTATTTGAGTACTCACGAATAATCATTGTTGTTGTGTAATAGACGTTTTACAGGTTAACTACTGTTAATGTCATTTTGTTTGCAATTATAATGGGCACAATCACCGGTTGATGATTTTATGAGACATTTTATTTACCTTTTATCGATATCCAATCTTATATAGAAAATGGAAATCAAAAGTGCAGTTAAGGCGAACTTTTGACGCAAAAAATGTCATAAATTGAAGTGGACAAGTAGGTAGTTAGGTTTGTAAGTTACAGTCTGGAACATTTTAAAATGCCTTGCAATCTTAATTATTCTATTGCATTTCTATCACAGATGATTTTTTGATTAAAGCTTGCTTCTACTAAATCACCTTAAAATTTTATAAAAGCATCGGGAAATCCCCTATACGATGTATATATTGTATAACACCCCATCGTAACTCACATAATTCATCACTGATTAGACACGTTATAGTGCACATAATCTAGCATGCGGATGTCTGATGTTCACTCTACTCCGGCGAATGGAACGTGTATTTCATCAGATTGCCTTTGTACGCCGAAAAATCTCATCGAAATTCGGTGGCTAAGACAAATCAATGTCGTAATGCGCACGGTAGACTGGACAAGATTTTAAAAATTTCGCAGTTCGAAATATGGAACTCAGTTTTTAACCATGTATTCTTACCAAGTATAATAAATCTTTTAATAATTAATTGACTAGTCAAATCTAATTTCTATCACAACTTTCCGGCCAGTCTATCGACCAACAGATGCAGCTGCGATTGGTAGTAAAAAGATGCGTGACCGCCAAAGTAGCCATTCCATTCGCAATTGCCCACGCTGCGCTCGCGCTGGCTGCTTGCTGCTGATGGTGGGCCTGGTGAAACTGACCATCCAACTAAGCAAAGTTGTTGTGTTGTGTATTTTTCGGAAAAGCAATTTTGTTTCACCGTGTCCAAATGGTGATTGAGAAAAAAAAACCACTGACCCCAAGGAGATCCCCTTCAAACCGCTCAGTGGAATATTGATGATGTGTTGTTGTACGTAAAGTTGAGTTGAGCTTTACGTTGCTTGGTACGCAACATTTGCTTCCGCACTATTGACACAGTTTACCACACCACCGCTGTTAGGTTAAAATTCATTCACTTAGTATTCATGTCGATTATTTTGATGTTATCCCCTGTTAGTGAATAGCCCACTGACTTGATTGATTAATTGAAACGTGAAGCTGCAGTATCAAGTTTTGCATACATTAGATCTGTTCTTCCTGTAAAGCTTTTTAAGGTGCTGTTTGTTGTTTTGATCACAAATACACTGATTGGTAAGAAACGAAAAAATCGACCTGGGATAAAAATATAAAATGATAAAAGATTACATTTTTATAAAAAAAATTATTATTATTTACTCATATGTAAATGGTAAAGTTCTCCTAATAATTTTTAATGTATTTAAAATATGGTTAATTAAAAAATAACCATGCGTTCTCATTTCCATCGCAATCGGTGGGTGCACCTAATTTACCAGCGATGTTAAACTTCAAATATTTACATTATTAAGTTCCACAGGTTCCATAATTGTCATTTGCCGTGAAGCTAAAACCTTTGTTGAACAGTATAATTTGTGCATCAAGGTAGAACACGTTATAGAGTTTTACTTGGAGCCACTTGGAGGACAGTTGCAGTTCAAGTATCGGTTATACACCCCAAATAGAGACACTATCCAGCATACCTCTTACTTTCAACTGATTGTATTCTAGAAACCAGTTTGGCATACTTAATCAGTACACAGTGTTCTTTAAAGCTCTGCTCGCGTTGGCGACAAAACTTGTTTTGTGTGGAGCTTGGCATAAAGCTTTGACCGTTCAGCAGAAAATGCTAGGCCTAATGACATTCTGTTTTATTGAAATACCAGGTGATTCAAGTCTTTTTCTTTTGAGAGATAAATACATATCATACAAACAAATCTGCAATAGCTGTTTTTATGCGGGACTATTACTATGTTTTTTTATTGATTGTAGTCCTAAACTAAACCTCATCTAGCAGTAAAATTAGTCACCGTAACCGTTGTTGTTTCTCGTTCTAGATCCCTTATCTACAATGACAAAAGTCAGCAGGCCTGGGGGCTGATTATTCTGCTGATTTCCAAAGCAGCCGGTCACACGGAATCGGTACCGGAGATGGACCATGACCGAAGCGTTGGAGTGCTGCATTCCCAGCGAGCCCTGGCGGAAGTTACGGAAATGATCCGCAGTTCGCAGCTGATTCATCATGGTATCATCAACCTTCAGTCGATGGACAATGCCGGTAATGATCTGAGCGGCGACAGCGATATGATTTTCGGGAACAAAATTGCTCTCCTTGGGGGTGATTACCTGTTGGCTCATGCGAGTAAACAGATTGCAAGTTTGAGGTTTGTTCCGTGTTGTTGTTGATACTTCTGGCAACAAACTGGTTTTTTATTATTTTTTTAGGAATCAAGACTTGAACATGTTGATGACTTCAGCCTATCGAGATCTGGCCGAGTCGGCCTTCATTGGAGATAGTGATGATCAGAATAGTCCTCTTCCTTCAAAACCGGATAAACCGCCCGGAACAATCACTCCCGAATGTACTTTGGAAGAGTTAGACTTCGGAGACGTGCAAAACAACCTCGAACCGATGATAATCGACGGAATTATGGGCCATCCGGAGAAGGAGTGGTCGCTTAGACATGTTTTGGGCGGTGGTAGTCTACTGGGAAAAAGTTGCCACGGTGCCCTAATGTTGGCCGGACATCCCGAAGAATTGCAAAAGCAGGGTTATTTATTCGGTAAACATATGTCATTGGCATGGAATGCGTCTATTGAGCTTCAACCTTTCCTAATGAGTGAACTTCCATTAGGTAAGTGTTCCACTAAACAAGTTGAATCAAATGATTAACAGGAATAACTGTCTTATTGTAGGCGCACAATTCAGTCTGGTTTCTGCCCCGGTACTGTTCCACTTGGAGTACGATCCAAGCATTTATAAAATCATCGAAAAGGGGCGCAACTCGGTGGACGATGTCGACTACAGTGCTTTGCACAAGGAAATTTGCCGGGGTCCTGGGCTCGAGCGAACCAGAAATCTGCAGGAGAAACATAGCCAGGCCGCTATGAATGTGCTGCGCCGGTTTCCTTCGACGGATGCCCAAAAGGCACTGCAGAACATCATTCTGGCAATGCAGCAATTGTGATTGCTTTTTCTGATTGAACGACAGCTCGACAGATGAGAAAGATGCAACCAGTAAATTCTATATGTAAAAAAGTTTTATATCCATATTAAATATATTTATGATCCGTTTTGTATAATATTTACTTCTAAACCATTATTAGTTTTTTATTTTCAGGCATCCACAACTTTTCAATTAAGATAAAATTAAAAATGTAAACAAATCAATCATTCTTAGGAGTACAAGTCCAACTAGAAGGAGATATTGCAATTTTAGTATACTATAGTTTACACAATATTTAGGGGAATTGGAAAAGCATTGCAAAAGCAAGCAGGAAAGTGGTCACCCAGGAGTCCAATATATATAACATATTCGAAATTGAAATTAGAAAATACTCAGGGCTATTAGATGTGATGAACAATATACCTACAAAATCGTTCGGTCTTTCTGTTGATTCCAGAAGAACCTTCTAATATGCTCTTCAAACTCACGATTTCACATCCGGATTGATTCGCTGAAGATTTTATTGAATGAAAAACTTGTTTGGCTGGACTTTTGGATCAGACGTCTGACTAACGAATGGGAGAAAATGGAGAGAAAAAATAAAAAAATTGTGTAATAGACGACGCTATGCGAATAATAGGGTAAATTATCATATTTTGAATAAATTTACCTATCGGTATCAGCACAAGTGTGTCTTGAGTCTCGATCACGGACTCGATCCAATCTTCCTTTTTCATCTTCAAACTGCACTAAATTGTTGTTATGTGATTCTATTCACAAACAGTGCTTCTAAAACTCGATTAATTATTTTCATTATTTTCTGGCATATCCAGACATAGACAAAACACTACTATATCTATCTAATGGACTCTATTTCAGTCTACCTCTTAATTGACTTCATCTCTATTTCGACTTTCGACGATATTTTTAAAAACAACATAGTGCATAGTTATAGTTTTCTTCAAAACATGTTTGGCTATTGGACTAATTTTATTCCTTATTTATTTTTAACTAGTGCATCTATTACAAATTATCCTGGTATATCCTGTAATACTTTTATTGAGTCGGGAACGACGGCAGAAGCTCCGGGGAAAATTATCAAAATGGTTCAGAATTTTATAGGTATGCTATTTGACTACAAATCAACACGATAGAGCAATAATTTCACAAGCGACGTTAGGCATGATCGCCCAGTAAGCTTCGGGGTACTGCTATAGAGTCAGTAAGATCGTTGCACTAGCCCCGTAATTGTCCTGTATTCTAATGACCGGCTGCGAAGTCTGTCGATAAAGAAGGGTTAAGTTCTCAACAGAACGTATATACCTATGGCTTTGCTTTTTTACGTTAGGCATACGGACGATAGGCATACACACTTTAGACATACGGACATTAAGCATAATGTACGTTGGGCATAATAAGCATAATGGATGATAGGCATAATGGACCGTAGGTATAATTAACAAAACTTCGCTACGCACTTGCGTGCGTATTCATAGGAAAGCGAAGTTTTGTGAATTATGCCAATCATTACTTCGTCACAATACAATGAGAACCGGGACTGCCCATTCAACAAAAGATCATTTGGTATATTGCTGGTTGGTATAAAGTTTGCCATAAAAATATTGGCATAAACATAAGCAACCTTTTGGCAGAAAAACATTTGGCATAATTACCTATGTCAATGCCGTATAAATATTTTATGATCTTTCATAGATGATTCAGGGCGAGACGGCCGTAGCTCGCGAGTTTTGCCGGCGACCCGTCATTGGAAATGTCGGCTAGTGCGGAGGGTTGACCGATTTGTCTAGGTATACATGCTTTTGCTTGGTCTATCGACTCTTATTAGTTTTCACTAGCCCTCGCTTAGATTCAGCCAGCTGGTGGATGGCCGAATAATACTGGTTAAACTATCATCCAAATAAGCAAAACATATTTTCGTATGTTTAAGTAACATCTTACCTAACATCTATACCTAAAAAAATGAATTTCCATCTGTATGTATGTACCTTGTAGACTCGGAAACTACTATACCGATCGGCGTGAAAATTTGTATGCAGAGGTTTTTGGGGTCGGGGAAGGTTCTTATGGTAGTTCGGGACTCCTTCCCCTCTAGAAGAGGGTGCTCCCATACAAATAAAACACAAATTTCTGCATAATTCGAAAACTAATCAAGCAAATGGAACCAAATTTAGCATGTAGGGGGTTTTTGGAAGCAGTATTTTTTTCTATGGTGGTTTGTGACACCTCTGAGAGGGGGGAAAAAGGGGGCTCTCGTCAAATGAAACACAAATTTCAACCAAACATGAAAATTGTCCAGGCAACTAACACACAAAATATGTATTTCTCGGACAAGAAGCATATTCTGATAGAAGTTTGAACCCCTCTTTAGTTAAGAAAAGAGGATGCTATAGCTACTCTTAACTCTACACGGTTTTTGGCGGCCTAGGAGTAAATCTCTTCTAGATACTTCTTCTTTTTATGTAACAATGGGCGCTATTTTGTCTTATTTCGTCGAGCAACTCGATTCGACTAAGTCACTGTCGAATGTCGAATGCGGGGAAAACGGGCAGAATAGCGGCTCAATGCAACACCAAAATAAAACAAGCTCACTTGTCATTTGCTGACAGTTAAATCACTAACGTTTTAGTGGTCGACTCGGGCGTGTTACCAAAAGTAGACCAGTAGCAAAGTGATACCCGACGTGACTTACAGAATAGGGCCAATGTACTCATACCTTCTTATTATAGGGCCCTGTTCTGTAATGCTGTCTGTTCTCTCTGCACTGGACACTCGACATTGACTGAGTCGAGTCGAGTTGCTCAACGTGGCTTACAAAATAGGCTTTCTGGAATTTTTTCAGACGAATAGAACCAAATGTAATAGTGATCAAACAGTTAAAGGTACAATCATCTACCTTAACTCCACTCCTGCTGTAGCCGGACATAATTTTGTGTTAATGATCCCGACAGATGACAATAACCTTGACTTGGTAGTCGTTGGTGCTTCGTAAACAGGTGTGATGCGATGGTGTGGATCTTTCCGATGGTGTGGTAGAAGGTTCACATTCAACCAAATTTGGTTTGGGTGTGTTGGCTTTTTGCCGGTCGCTTCCGATATTTACATTTCTATTTTTAGAGACGATTTATTCAGAAACTTTTCACAAACTCACAAGAATGTTAAACCTCCCTCACCGAGAAAAGGCTGCATACTTTTGCACGAGACATAAGCGTGATGCGTGCAAATTGATTTCGGATTAGAAAACTGACCTCTACTTTATCGATAGAAATTCAAAAATGGATTATTAAAGCATTGTTGGCTTGAGCGAATAAATCGCATTACAAGTTGTACCTAAAAATTATGGTGAAACATATAGGCAAATAACAGATTCAGCACATTCTAAGGTCATATAATGTAGTGGTCAGTGGTAGCTTTCATTTACATTGGTATTATTTGCATATTCTTGTGGAATTACATTCTGAATAAATTATTTTCTGTCCAGCCTCTGCCGTGCTGTGAATACAAATGAATACCAGCGGTATATTTAAAGTAAGAAATATAAAAGCGTTAAAACTCCAATCGGTTTATATAAATTATTATTAGGTAGTTGTATTAGATTTATGCATTGCAAAATGCATTGCCAAGCATTAGGATAGGAGCTGCACCGGTGATGATGAGACATACAGAAAGAATCAATTCGATCAAGTTGTGCATTCCTTTTGCATATGCATCCAAACTTCATGATGAGAATACTTAATTATGTTCCCGCCACATACCACCACAAAGGTTTGAGCAAGAAGAATTATTTTTAAGAAAATTAATTATTAATCATAATAAATCTATCAATTATCCCGCATTTATGAAGTGACACACTTTCGATAATATTTCCAAAAAGACCTTTGCTGATCTCGGAAGAGAAATAGTTTAATATTAATACCAGCTAATTTGGGCTAATTGGGCAACATTTGCACAGAAAAAATGTGGACAACATTCTTCAGTTATTAATGAATTAATAAAGCGTTTCTGCACAGGAAAACTACATCTTACGCATTGTCAAGTAACAATCGGATGGCATAACCTCGCCCATACTGGAAAGAGAAATTGTAAATTTGCATTCAAGTGCTTTTGTCGGCACGGAAACGAGGAATGATTAAACAGGACAGCAATATCAATGCGCAGCGCGACTGGTAAACTACCAGGTGTTCCAATGCAATGTGACACAGGGTATAAAAAAACAATTGTCCACTAGGTACTACGTACTCAGTTCAAAACCTGAATCCTGCATTGTTTACATACAACGTACAGTTCAATTATACACATTATTGGATTGCGAAAAAAAAAATGAAGCACAAGTCAAAATAAGTTAATGCCGTTCCAGTGAATAATGGCATATTTACAGCCCATAAATCAAAATTAAATTTATGACTAACTGGACGTAAAATGAGTCGTTTTCTCTTTCCTGTGTCGTATGTGGCGAACTCATAGCCAGAGAAGCTTCATTAACGGAAGCGAAATATGTTTACGTTAAAATTACCTATGTTTTAACATTTCACGTTATTCATGGTTTGGTGGTAAAATGTCGAACTTTTGCAATATTCAGCAAAGTCGACCAAATTTTTCTGCTCTTGCGCTTTGAGAATAAAATTGTCTGTCATCAATTTATTGTCTTTTCGACCATGTTTTATCCCGTTTCCACAATTGCACAATACAGACGTTATTGACTGCGACTGCCAACAGTATAATCGATGAATGCTTTGCAAATTTACACAGCCTAAAGTAATACCCTAGGTACACTCATCTGAATGTCGATACGACTGAACTAAGAGCATGCGGTTGAAGATGCTTTTACCCTATGAATCCCAATGTTGATTGGTTTAGAAGATCAAGAATCGCAGTACGAAACAGTGCAATGATCGTTAATAAAAATGATCCGAAATCTAACTGAATATTACTTTTTTACATCACTCTCAGCGACGGATACAAAAGAATAATATTACTAAAATGAGAAATAAATATTAATTGAACTAAAAATCAGAAAAGTTGTGCACAAGACACGACCGCATAAGTAACGTAGGACTACGCAAGTCTCTTTGTAGCGATAGTAGGAAGTATCCTTGTATGTAATATTACGATTCTTCATGTATACAAGCTACATACGCAACGTTTATCAAAGCAGTAACATTGTATACATTCAATCCTCAACCGATTTTGGAGTTATATCCATGAATTGATTGAATCTATTTTATTAAAATGAAACCGTTTGGTAAATAAATTTTTATGATCTGTTTCTACGTTGAATAGTGCTTTTCCTCTGGTAATCGGCAGACGGTACGCGCGAGTTTTCAAAAAGTTGAAAATTTTGCGCAACTTTTCTGCGGCTTACAAAAGAACACTGATAAAGCATTTACAACCTGCAGACGTTTTGGAAGTCGCAGAAAATGTCGCCCGTGACCAGAAAACTTATTTCCGTCATTTGTTGGTCGTTCGCAATGGCGAATAATTCAACTTTTCCCTCGTTGCCTGTGTTATTATGGTATCAACTGGGCAAGAAAATATAATAAACTCTTCAATCGTTGTGTGGCCCTTAAAAGGACCGATTGTTTGATTATCATAACTCCAGCTTGCAATAAACTTGCACTAACGCACTTAACGTAATTCTCTGTTCGGTAAATTGGAGTACCGATAACCGCTAACCAGGCAGGGCTTGTTGCAACGGACCAGCCGGAAAGCCTCAGCAGCTATGCGATCACCGAAGCCGTTCGTGTATGGTCCTGAATCACGATGAAATACCACTCCAAATGGCCAGCTGCAAGTGACGTGGAATGGTTCTGGTCGTTTTGTTGTCGCGAGCTGCATATTTCCTGCCAATTCCAGAACTTCAGTAGCCAGATATTGAATCACGGCAGCGAAATGAGTACTCCAGCTCCAACACACGCTCAGTAGCCGATGAACACGACCGACCGGGAACTGCAAACGTGCACGAGTCGAGCGTGAGTTTCGTTTGCCCTGGCAAACGATGTTGGCAGTAGCTCAGCTAGCGTTTGAATAATGCTGTTCGCCGGCTTACCATATGTTATGTACCAGAGCAAGCGACAAGAATCGGCCACACCTATTTTTCATGGTCCTTCATTCTATCATCTACGTTACATAAAATAGAGCATTTCAATTTCAGTCTGAACAAAAGAGCAAAGTTACCAGTGAGCCGTTCGCCTTTTGCAGCCAAAGAAAAATTACGCAAATTTGTGTTGCTAAAGAAAACTGATTGAAAAGTTCCATGTTTCCTAGTTTTCATCAATTACCGAAAACCGTTCTTTGAAGAACGAGCAAATTCTCATATGAAGGTGCAAAAGATGTTACTAAAACTATTTCATTTTATTAAACCCATGGTTTCATTCATTTTGACGCTTCACCGAACACATTTACTTGGAGCTGGTATATTTGTTGGCTGCTTCTTACCTTCCGGGACGGCCACCTCAACCAGCAGCAACAAGCGAACAGAAGCGCGGGAGGTGATCGGTTAAAATTATTTGATAACAAGCGAACAATTAGAATCAGTCTAAATTAAATAGAATTAAAATCAGTGAGCGAAAATTCCTCAAATATTCATGAACATTATGTTTTGTCCTTAAAAGAACAGCTTGGATGTTCGGAAAGACACTTCTCTGAGCAACTTGGATGTTCGGAAAGACACTTCTCTGAGCAGTGGTGACACGGGACAGCATTTTGTTCAACTCTTCGTTGTTGCGGATGGCCAGCTGCAAGTGACGATAATTCTGGTCGTTTTGTTGTCGCGAGCAGCATATTTTCTGCCAATTCCAGAACTTCAGCAGCCAGATATTCCTTCACGGCAGCGAAACGGGTGCTCCAGCTCCAACACACGCTCAGCATCTGCTCAACAATTTTCGATCGGATTCTATAGTGCGTAAATTAAATACAATCATAAGGAAGCTTAACCTATAGGTTATAGCGTATATATTTCTGTCATCCGTGCTAGGGAAGCACTGACGAGGGAAGGCAAAAATATGATAATAATTCAATTTTTCAATGACGCGCATTGGAAATCAATAGTTTTCTATATTTTTAATATTTTCCAAATCGATTTTCCTATCAATTGGTGTAAATATCTTGGAAATCTATTGAAAATTGACTGAAATATAAGCCGATGCGTGAAAACGCATTTCCACTTTGATGACGTCATTTCCAAAAACCAATCACGAAGCGAGAATTCTGGTAATACATAGGTTCATAATTTTCAATTTTTTAATAGTTCAACATCCATACTTTTCTTCATTTGGGCCAATTCTTAGAAGATTTTCCAATAGATTGGCGAAAGAATATTGAAAATCGATCGGGATTCCACTAAGGTATTAGCGTTCAAAACCTGACCACTTTTCTATACCAGCTATACCAGCTACCTTCCTGAAAGACGTAGTCCTACGTCAAAAACGACGATCCACCGCGCAGTGTATTCTAACCTAGAGACCAGCGCCGGCAATGCTCTTCGTTTTGCCAACTCAGTGGAAGCATGTGTGCCTTTTTCCCTGTCGGTTTACGGCCTTAGTTTCCGGGGTTGGTTACCCGATCTCCAGTAGGGTTGCTCGTATTCTGACCTGTAGAAGGTAGGGATAGGAGTTGCTGGATAGTATGCTAAGGACCGCTATAGGGTCTGTTTTATACCTGCACGTACCCGAGGTACCGATGTTACGCATTCTCCAGTCGTTCACCACGATATTGTGGGAATTTTTACGCACATCTTTTAGAAGAACCTCGAAGAGCCCCTGGCGTTGTTTTATTACAACTCTGGTCTAACAAGTGAGTCGTCGTATGTTCGAATCTCGACTGCGAGAGGCTGTCAGAGTCAATGGGAGCGTAGCACTAGCCCCGTAATTGTCCTGTACTCTAGCAGCTGGCTGCGAAGTCTGTTGAACAAAAACAGAAGGTCAAGTTTCGAAATGTAGCACCTAGGCTTTATTTAAACTGACAAGAGTTATGAAGTTATGGAGGAAAATGGCTTTCTATGGACGCTCCTTAGACTAATCTCGACTACGATCGTGTTTTTGCTCTGTGAGAATTTTAAGTGAACTTCCGGACTATTTCGAATCCAGTAGTGGATTTCGACCATATGCCCGATTTTCAAAATTATCCTGATGATGTACAGGAGAGCGGTGTTTAGAGAAGAATGATGAACCACGAACTCGTGCGTTTCTGCGGCGAGTCCAGTATTCTACCCAGTAGACAATTACCTGCAAAAATGGTGTTCACAGCAAATCCGGTTGGAACAAGACAAGGCGTGACGCAACAAGCAAGAGGACAAGACCTGGTAGTTCTGGCGATCACTGACTGTTTGCTCATGACCATGTATCGTATCAAAAAGAAGAATTACGTTATGCAGACCTCGTCAAAAATTTATATTTAAATAGCAAACAAAATTAATTTAATTTAATATCTTAGAGGCAACACATATGTTCAATGCTTGAACATATACACTTCTTGTGTATACGTTCAAACATTGAACATGCGTAAGCAAAGCAAAGCCTAGGTGCTACATTCCGTTATCGAAACTTGACCTTCTGTTTTTATACGACAGACTTCGCAACCAGCTGTTGGAGTACAGGATTGTACAGGAACCAGTTGCTACGATCCTGTTGACTCTAACAGCCTCTCCTAGCCGAGATTCGAACATACGACGACTTGCTCATTAGGCTACCGTCATACCTTGAGGTCAACTTAGAGGTAGCCAACATGTGTATAGAAGAGAATAAATACTTGGTAAGTCCAATGTAATAGACTAATCTCAAGTTTTTAGTCTTGACCTTGAAATGCGGTCATACATATATATTAATATTTTTTGAAACGATGGTTCTACAATTGATGAAGGGACGGTAGGGAAAGAAATGAAATTTTTTTGGTGAAGGTGGGAAGAGCGGAAAGGAAGGGGGGGGGGTATTGGTAGCTATGCTTGACAAGTAGTCATTTTGACTCCTACCTTTTGTCCAATACTGGAAGGTGCATGAGTCGAACCAAGCTGTAATCTGAGATTACAACCGGATTCGAACCCACAACACCCGCCAGGGCATGTGGTTCGCTGGTACTTGTACCTTTGAACCATAGAGGCGCTGGACAATGTACAATATTAACAGTCCGTAATGTAGTTTTACGATATCAGATTTGATACCTGCGCTCCAAATTTATTTCATTACAAACTTGCAACACTGATCGGCGCGGTACAACTATTACAAAAACATGTTTGCATTCCCTAATAAAACTGTGTCAGGCTATATTATTTGATACGATACTAGTGACTCATTATAGATTCAGCAATTTCATATCATACGATGGCTGTCTTTGGTATAAAACTATGTATTCCGTTTTGATTGCCCAAATTAGACATCGTTTGGCTTCACATTTCCGTTCGGGTACCTCTAACTGATTTGATATACGCACTATCCTGATAGTCGCGAGCACGCAGCTAGCCATCGCAGCGGGGTAGTTGAATGGTGGCTCTCCTCGTCGACGGTTTGTAGACAGGCGCGTTCAGGGCACGGCACAAATCACACCGCTTAGGCAGCACGCTACAGGCAACAGCGAAAGCCTTTTCGATCTTAATTGACCCGCTGCCTCCGCTTTGGCTTAGTCACAGAAGGGTCTCGCGAGTGTTCGGTGTTAATTCGCGTGTGATTTAAGCAGATTTGTCCACGTGTTCAATGAAGCTTAGTGCTTGGTGTGGATGCTAAAAGCTGAAGTGAAGTGAATTCGAAAGTGTAAATTTACAACAGAATGGCCGTTAGTAGAATAGTTCGTGCTTGCTACCAGCAGCATATGCGGACAGGTCAGATTTTATCGCCGACCGGAAGTGTCATTATATTCCAACCCAAACGGTGTGAAATACAGCAAATTAGTTCCAGCTCGCCCACTCTGGGTGACAAGTTGGCCACTGCCAAAGCAGTTCAGAAGCATGACTGGAACCGAGCTGTGAGTGAAGCGGAGAAGATCGTTGGCTATCCGACGTCGTTTCTAAGTCTTCGATGGTTGCTCAGCGACGAGATTGCGAATGTGGCACTTCACCTACGGAAACTGGTCGGTAGCAACCATCCGCTGCTGAAAACCGCTAAGTAAGTTGGTCAGTGTGGTTGGAAGCCACCTCGTATAAATTACCCATTCCGAACTATCAACACGAGATTCGTTAAAACATAAATTCAGACGAGCTTAGCCTCGTTGCTATCTCCAAACGAAAACAGATCCGATCAAACGACCTATAACTTTCTTTGGCTGGCTCTCCAAAAGTTGCTTTGCCAGGCAGCGTCGGATTGTAGTGCCATCAGTATAGTTATACCTACACGCACGCCTCTTTTTTTTCACTATCACACGACCCGAAAAAAATTTCGGCGATGACCAAAACAAAATACCGAAACGCGAATGATGTTGACCAGCCGATAGAAAAGAAAATTTAAATTGCCTTCCACCAACCTTCCCTCGACCTCCACCACCACACCGCACCGTTCGTTACTGCCCTGGGGGGTTACTCGCTGGTGCGAATCCCGCGCGCTGTGCGTTGAGTGTTGGATGGCCTAATCGTTCCGAAAAATTCGGGTTCGTCACTTTCTTTGCGTTTAATGGTGGTCGGTAGATTTTTTCTTTTCTTTTCATTTTGCCGTTACGAAACTTACCTTAATGCTAGCTGATAGGTGGAGCATTTAAAAACAACTGATCCGATTGTGTGTACCGCCATGGTGTCGTTGGCGATGCGTGAAGTATTTTGTCAATGCTCCAGCCTTGTTCGGTCAGTGGAATCCACAGTGGTTATACCTAAGCGGTAAAAACTTTTTTTGCTATTGATGCTATCACTTTCAACTGATTACAAGGTTTTCAGCTTTGTATTTCATACTGAGCTGGGCAATTGCATTTACAACAATCGTTTAAAGGTTCTTTTGAGAAAGCTGAACTTGCATAACGTATGCAATGATTCAATTTTATAAACTTTTTTCAGTATCGATTGATGATTGCTATCAGTTTAGGGCTCTGAGTATAAAATCATGGAAAATGAAATCAGTCATGATTTAAGTTTTAGATTTATCCATCATGATTCTATTGCATTACTAATTGTAGATTTCCTAAGAATGTAACAATGTAGTTAATTGATTAATCATGTCAGCACAAAAGCAAAAAGTGCCTAGAAATTAAAGGCCTGCCAATAATTTGTATCATTTTATGCCTTATTTACTGCAGGTTTTCTGGTTAGCATCCTGCGAAACGAATAAAAGTTTGGCATCATTTGTGTTTACAACAGCAATAATCTAATTTATCGCGCATTTGATCTGATTACAAAAAGCAAAGCCTAGGTGCTACATTCCGTTATCGAAACTTGACCTTCTGTTTTTATACGACAGACTTCGCAGCTAGCTGTTGGAGTGCAGGACAATTGCAGGGCCAGTTGCTACGATCCTATTGACTCTAACGGCCTCTCCCAGTCAAGATTCGAACATATGACGACTGGCTTATGAGACTAGCGCCATACCTCGAAGCCAACTGGAAGGTATCTGATTTGATCTGATTACAAAATAATAGTGAATAATTTTCAGTCCTCTAGCAGAGCTCGAAAAAATTGACAGCCCTGCATGAAGACGAATATAAAACGCATTCGGCGCATACAGTTTGACTCCTGGTAGTAGTCTTTTGTCTGTCAGCCTATGGACATGACTACTGAACTGCCGACAGTGTTTGTCTTTCTCTGTTTTTTTCCCTTCAAATGAATTGCAGTCAATTTTCTTGACTTTGACTGATATTTGTCAGCAGTTCGAAATGAATGAATGATTCGCATTTGATTTAATTCATTATTGTCGTGAATGAATGTAGGCAGAGAACAACACGAACGTGAACACATGTGATTTGCTCGAATCGCTGGTTGCAGATTGGCAAATGTCAAGTTCATTTCATCTGTACTGGAAAGAGCAAAAAAAAATCAGAAGGGTTGTGTACAAGGCACGACCGCATGGGTAACGCAGGACTACGTAAGTCTCTATGAGCGATAGTAGCATGTATCCATGCATGTATAAATACAATTCTGACTTTCTGACAATTCTGCATGACTAACTGACGCAAAGTAGCAAATGAAACGTTTCAAACTATTCTTTAAAAAAATACTTAAAAGAGTCGCTGATTTTCCTCGCTTTGAGAATTGCTGCGTCATGTCACATGAACAAATATCCTTTCAGCTCAGTTTCCCTGGTAAACAACAGTTCCGAGCAAATTCTTCCAGTACCCATATGGATACAATCTGGTAAAAGAAAAGATTTACCGCTCACACTCCACCTTCCTCCTTCAGGATATCAATTTGGACTAGATTCAATATTCAAAGATAAACTCAGTTGAAAGAAAAGGGTAGTTTCATACTTAAACAAAATTGTTTACTTTCAGGACATCAAATTGAATCAGGTTAAAATTTAAATGTTCAAACGATAAGATCGGTTGACGGAAAGGAGTGGTTTTGCACTCTGGCATGCTTCCCAAGCACAGATATCACATTGGTATAGGTTTAAACGTCGTTAAGAATCTTCGACCTGTTGGGACGAGGATCTGTTCTGTTTTTTCTAGCAATAAAGTAATCGAAATAACAGCAAATAGATGGTGTATTTAACTGTCGTCCCTGCCTGTGAAGCAAAGCGATCGCGAAGAAAATGTCACAAGCGTACTAAGGTATATAAATTCCTCCACTACTTTATATCCATCTCCACCTCGGTACCAAGACCTTCCGAACTCCCACTTTCCCTACCAGAAACCATATAGTTCATTTTGGCGGTGTTAACGGTAAGTCCCCAGCTCACTGCTTCCCGTTTAAAATGCGTAATACCCTTTTCCACTGCGCTACAGTTGATTCCGATGATATCGACGACATCCGAAAAACCATGAAACATGATGATAGTCCCGTTCCTTTCCACGTTTCCTCTTGGTACTACACCTTCCAAGGCAATGTTGAATAGCAGGTTAGAGAGTGCATCCCCTTGCCCCTAACGTCTCGCGAATCAGCGATACTAGTTTCGTCGGAAACCCATGCTTCAGCATTATCTACCACAGCTCATTGCGTTTGACTGACCCGTACGCCGCCTTAAAGTCCACAACAGAGGGCTAGTCTGTCTCCCGGAACTGACGAAGGGTAAACATCTGATCCGTCGTAGGACGACCCTCAATAAAACTAGTAATCGCCGACGAAGGACTCCGCTAACGGTCTCAGTCTACAGTACAAGACATCTTACAAGCAGATTTAAGCCTTCTCACGCCTCGAAAGTTTTTACACTCGAGTCGATGTCCTCTTTTGAAAATAGAGCAAATGAGGCCATCCAAACACTTATCCGGCATTTGTTCTGTCTTCCAGCTCCTGACAATGATTCGGTGGATTGCTTCATACAGTTGGTCGCTTCCCGCTTTTAGAAGTTCAGGCGGGATATCGTCCTCCTCAGCAGCCTTGCCGTTTTCCAACTCACTGATCATTTTTTTGATATCCTTTCGTATTGGTAAATATGGGCATGCTGTGGCCATGTTTACTTGTTCATTTAACAACATCTGGAAGTGCTCCTTCCACCTCCTTGCTACCGCCGTGTAGGCAGTAAGTTGCGTAAGTTGGTTGCCAGCACTATAATCATTGACCATGAACAACATTTCTGCACCTCACCATTTTGTAGAAATTCCGAGTGCAATGACACTTTAACTGTGGTTAAAGTCGATATTTCGACTAAGGTTATGTCTTCCAATGACAGGACGGAAGAATCCCTTCCTCGCATATTACGCATTTCCATCTCCGATGTTAATTTTGACGTCATGTTTTAGACACTCTCCATAGATCGTCTCATCTGTCATAGAGCTCGTCCTTGACATCATTGGATTTATTATTTGTCGGATCATAAAAGTTTATTTAGACGGTAGCTGAATAATTTTCCCTTAATTCTCAATACACGTCCACGTGTTTATGCTTTCCCAACACTACAAATCACCTCAATGTTCTGCCTTTTCACCGCTACTGTAGTCATTGTGGTACATGAAAGAAGTTCCTGGACTAGGGTCTACTCCACGGAGCTGACTTTCTCCAGAATTTGGCCAAAGTACGTCCTGAATATCAGCGATCTCTTCTCCGAGTCGATGTAGCTCTCGAGTAAGCAAGCCAGTTCGTGCCGGTTCATGGAGTCTTCGGAAAGTCCAGATACCAAGTTTCCAATCGTTATTGATTATTCGTTTCGTTGTTCTTTGTCATGTCCTATACCGATTGATTCGTTTCGGATCACAGACTTTCTTAGCACCCTGAATCAAACTGTTGTGTGCTGTTGTTGATTGTTTTCAGGATCAAGCAGTTGGCGGAAATCATTTTCGCGGCAAGTCTCATTAGGCGAAAAAATTTTAGCGAAAAGAATTATTTGGTGTAAAACTGTTACACAGAGAATAGCTTTTTTCGGAAACTATATTTTCGCAATAAACTAAACGAAACGAAACGAAACGATAAACGAAATTTCGCGAAGGTACTAAAGGTCAGTAGACCTAGCAATACAATTTAACCTAGATAGGAGTGATTTCCGAGAGGGGGGACTTTCCCTCCGCAGTGGCCAACATTTCCGACAGCGGATCATGAGCAAATGTTTTCTGCGAAATGGTATTCCGCGAAACAGTTACTCCGCGATATGGCCTTTGCCGAAATTTTATACAACCGATAATTTCCTTTTTATTTTGTTTCATTTCAATTGAAATTTGACGTTGATTTCCAACAACATACCTACATAGCTGCAGTGAAATAACTATGTTCGCAGCTTGGAAATTCCACGGAAATATTGGCCCTGGAGGGGATAGAAGAATTCGCTATTACTTATTTTTTGTTCCGGTATTGTATGAAATAGGTACATATGGTCACAGTTCATGTAAATTCAAATGAACTTTAATAATTAGCGAGCTCAACGTACAAAGAGTGTCTAAAGCTAGCTGTTTCCAGTTTACACTAAAATTATTACTCTTGGTGTTAATTTATTTCGCACGTATGTGCTTTTATATCAGAGCAATGCTAATTTTCAATCCAACATTATATCATTTCAACATATCTATGCAAAATTTATAGCTTCATTCTTATTTTCTTTTTGTCTTTCATTTTTAGAGGCTTACGGTTGAATGAAGAGATTTAATTCTCGAACCCTTAAATTTATGAGAAATTAAACAAACTATTTTTTCCTTTACGCATTACAGAACTCTCGTGTACAACGATAAAAACCAACGACCGTGGGGTTTAATCGTCCTGCTAGTATCGAAAGCCGCCGGGCATGCACCGACCATACCAGAAATGGACCAGGATAAAAGTGCCGGTGTGCTGCATTCGCAGCGAGCACTGGCGGAAGTGACGGAAATGATTCGCACGTCGCATCTCATCCATCAGGGAATGATCAACCTGCAGTCAATGGACAATGCAGGAAACAATCTCAGCGGTGACAGCGAGACGATATTTGGCAATAAAATGGCCCTGCTCGGGGGAGACTACCTGTTGGCTAATGCTAGCCAGCAGGTTGCCAATTTGCGGTAAGCTAGCACTGCCACAAAAAATTATAAAAGATTTTACTCAATAAAAGTTTATTTTAGCAATCAAGATCTCAACATGCTTATCTCGTCCGCTTATCGAGATTTGGCTGAGTCAAACTTTATCGGTGACCGTGATGAGCAAAACAACCCATTACCTTCAAAACCGGCGTCGACGGCAAAAGGTAAATCCGCGCCGGACTGCACTCTTAGCGAGCTATGTTTTGGTGATCTGCAGGATAACACCCAACCGATGAGTATGGAAGAAGTTCTGGGTAACCCGGAGAAGGAATGGTCCCTGAGACACGTGCTCGGCGGCGGTAGTCTGCTGGGAAAAAGTTGTCAAGGAGCACTAATGCTAGCCGGACAGCCGGAAGAACTCCAAACGCAAGGATATCTGTTTGGAAAACATCTGTCGCTTGCGTGGCAAGCCTACATCGATTTGCAACCGTTTCTATTGAACAAATTACAATCAGGTAGAATTTTAAGTGATGTTACACATGACCATTTAATACTTCAATTATTTCTCCTTTCAGATGCTCAGTTTAGTTTGGTGTCTGCTCCGGTGCTATTCCATCTCGAGCACGATCCTAGTATCTACGAGCAGATCGAACGAGGACGCACATCGGTCGATGAAATTGACTACCAGCAGCTGCATTGTGCTGTAAAAGCCGGTCCCGGACTGGAGAAAACGAAAAACCTAGTCAATAAGCATAGCCAGGCTGCGATGCAAGTTTTGGATCGATTACAGCCGTCCGATGCGCGTACTGCACTGCAGAATATTATCCTCGCAATGCAGGAGCTGTAGCAACAACGGTCGGTTTGAACGGAGCTTTTTTCCTAGTTCGGTCGAATTATGCGAGGGGTCGCTTCGTTACGTTAAAATGTGCTATGAATGAATTTTTGTTATGACGGATCATCAGTAAAGTGTAAACAAAAGTGTACGATACTAACGGTAGTGTGTGTGATAGTTTAAAGTGAAACGTCAGTTCGCGGAGGAATGAATGAAAGAAAATGCAAAGCAGTCAGTGAACTTACATCACAGCACGGCGCAGTCACAGTATTGAAGTGAAAGGCAAGTGCCCGAAAAGATACTCTGCAGTGATTGATTCGTGTAATTTTAGTGACAGAGTTTTCTGTAACTGGATGTTATTTAACAGCAAATGTGTGCAGACAACAGGATAAAAATATTAAAAAGTAATTGACAGTGCAATCTTATGGCAACCTAAAACGGTACCCAACGTGTGTTCATCGAAAAGTTTACGATGTAAATAAAAGAAACTAGTGGTTGCATCAGTGTGCGTAAATTGGACGAAATTCAACAGATAAGGGTGTGTATGGATTTGTATTTTCTAGTGTAACGGGTTGGTTTGTATTGAATTCATTCATCTTTAGAAAACGAAATAGCTTGAATGATTACCCCTTTCTAAAAGAAGCATAAGCTGTAGATTTTGAACACTATTACTTTAAAATCGGCCAAAAAGTAACACGATTAATGTTTGTGAATAAATATATTGTTTGGTGTTTCATTAAAAATCAGTTCTGCCCTTTAAAAAGGGTGGACATTGAGTTTTTAATTGGAAATGAAGAATCACAATTCCAAAAATTGATGTTTCAAAATCATCTCAATAGATTTAAAGGCTGTTTTTTTATAGCTCTAGATTTGAATCGTACTTTCCACACACGAACAAAAATTTAAGATCATTTTTTCTTTAAAGTATAGGGTAGTAGACCTATTTGCAGCCTATTCAATCAGGGATGGTTCGGTCACTTTGACACCATTTTGATTCTTTTGACAGTACCGTCTTAGCCGAGAAAAGCCAAGTAGCCCACAATGGTCTAGAAATGAAAAAGTCCGGACATTAGCAATTGGATAAAAAATGCGGTATTTTACAAGGGTGGAGTTTTCAGAGTTTATTAATAAAATATGGCGCATCTTTCTGCATCATTTGAGTGACCGTGAATTCACCTATTAGGGTGATATAAACTTTTATTTTTTTAAATAAACTTCAAAAGCATTGTTTTCCTCCAAAATGTTACAGAATATGCAAAAATAAGCTACTTTTCTGAATATAGTAACTAGGTAGTTACTGGTGGCGAAATATAATGTGTTTAGAAAGAGCACTTTAAAATCAATTATACTCAATAACTTTTCACACGATTTTTTATTGCTCAAATGTTCTACAAAATTCTTTAGTATGCCAAAATACACATTTTCTGTGAACACTGTTTTTCACAACGATGCATACTTTTGGTCCTTGTCAAATAAGCCGGCATAATCGTGACCAGTTGATCGATTATCTCATAATCGGAACATAATTTAATCGATTAAAAGTTAATCGATTATTTCAGCGTACAATCGATTGTTCGATTAATTTGTTTATGTAGTCCAAATTCCTTATCCATTCCTTCGTATTCCATCTATTTTCCTTCCTGTGCTCATCAGATAAATTATGACTCGGGCAAGATGCGCAAAGCACAAGTCTTTCACACGACTGTGAGGAACGTGCTACTCGAGCTACAGTTGGATGCTGATGATACCTGATAACTTACAATAAGAATGCTGTTACTTAACGTTACATTGTTTACTGTAATTGCAATGTTATATAATCGCAGCCACAATGTTACAGTGTAATGTAACGATGGCATGTGAAAAAGCGAAAAAATTCAATGTTGCAGTCACTTAGGTTACATAATTACAACACATCGTAAGACCGTTTCATAATTTCATGTTAATGGTATGTAACAATGTTGACTGGGGAGTTGGTAATTTTTTAAATAAAGATTGTCTGAGAAAATCGGAAAATTTCTCGAAATTCTAGGTTTTTTAGGCCGATTTCGAGCGATAATTTTGAAATATCCCCAACACAGGCTTTACACGGACTAATTGCAAACGATTGTATGTACAGTAAATATTCAGTAGTTGGTTACGCAAATTTATACTTTACTGTATTGTAACAAATGCCCTGAAACATTGCTGAACAAAACATTGAAACATTGCATTGAAAGTTTTGCTTTGCTTTTTGCCCTGAAACATTCTTATACATTTGATAGATGCGGTCAAATTTTAATTTGCTAAAAGCCTAAATGTTTGTCATGGAACCCACAACTTACTATCAGCTATTTTTATACTTGACAGCAATACATTCGAAAGTATGCAAGTAATTCCATGCAACTAACTAATGCAAAGCAAATTAAGCAAAGCAGATTAAATGCCCAAAGCGTATTTTCGGACCAGAACAAGGTTGCCATTATGCCAGATAAATCTGGATTTTACCAGGTTTTTGATTGCTCGTCAGACTAAAATCAATGCTCAAAATCTTGTAGATATTTGGCAGAGTGACAAATTTTTGGCACAACATGTTTTCTTAGGAAACGCTTATTCGTATAATTATCAGGTATCAGCATCTTTGGCAGCAGCAGCACGTTCCTCACAATCATGTGGAAGATTTGAGCCTTGCCCATCTTGCCCATGTCATCATTTACCTGGTGAGGACGGGAAGGCAAACTTGAGGAATAGGAAGGGGTGGATGAGGAATTTGGACAAACACAAACATATACATACCGAGAGATTTTTGTACCCCCGAGGGGATACTGCAATCCTTGGTAGTTAATTTATCAATAGTACACCCCCTGGGAGGTATACTCATGATAAATATGAGCTTATTGCTCAATACCGCTTTCGGTAAGAAACATCAAAATGTATCGTAATTTTAGTTTCCTAAAATCCGATTCATTTAAGACGTAGGGTCAAAAGATCCTATGACGCAATTGTGCTACTGCAGGACAGTTGCAGATTACGTGATATGGATTCAGCTCGCTGAATCGTAGCGATATGATAATTTAGTCTGCAGTAACCAGTCAGTGATCTGACAAGAATACTGCAATTTACCTTTGAGTGTTGCAAAAGAAATTTCACAACCTTCTCACAAGGCTTAACAATGAAACTTTTCGTTTGACGACAAGTTTCAAGATTTTCCCAATAACGTACATGTTCAGATGAAAATAAGATCGAATCTTTTGTTTTATCCAACATGCCGCAGTTGGTAAAGCAGGTTTCGGTCCGAAAACCGACTTTTCTGCTCCAGATCTAACTAGTTCATCAGCCCATTTTCGGTTATACCAGAATGGCCAGGAACCCAAACCAGATGAACGTCATTTAGAATGGTTAGTTCTTCTAATTAGGTGTGGAAGGCGATGACTGTTTTAGATTTAGAATTAGCCGCACAAAGGGATTTTATAGCGGCTTGACTGTCAGAACAGAAGTATGTGTAGTTATTAAGAAGTATTAAGATAATCTTGCCTATCAGTTCTTTCTGAAGTGCAAACTGAGCTCCGCACATAATTGCAAGGATTTCAGCTTGAAAAACGGTGCAGTAACTACCCAACGAATAGGATTCCTCTAATTCCAGTTCACGGCAGTAAACACCAGCACCCGCGCTCGTCGTATAAGGAACCATCGGTATAACAGACCACATAGTCGGAAATTTTCCTTTCCATGTAGCCTGACATCCACTCCTCTCTAGGAGGAAAGTCACTTGAGAAAGTGCTGTTCGGGAAAGTACGCATGAGCGTTACATCGCTAGGAGCAAGGACAAAATTGTCCCCAGCAACAATTTGCGATTACAATCGAGCAGTGGTTGGAGAATTCGCGAAAAAGTGATCATTTGATTCGATGAACATCCCTCATGAACATACACTATTCGCCTGCCTCGCCGATAATGCACGCATCAGCTTTGAATTTTATCACGAACAAAACCTCAATGTGAACATCAGAATTTGTTCAAAAATTGAATATTGAACATTGAGTGTGTTCGATTTATCGGATATACCGTGAACGTACCATATTCTGCGCAGTTAAGACATTTTTATGATTCTTCCGCTATTATAAGTATTGTAGACTTAAATTAATAACGTTGATGGCAGCAACGTGTAGTGCTACGGTCTATAGTATCTGGTAAAAAACATGGGAATTAAAAATCGACCAACAATTGCGTATATTTTTTGTTTTGTAAACTTATCCAAGGTGCCTAATTCTGCGCACTCTCTTGCCCATGTTCCTAATTCTGCGCACCTAAAAAGTAACAATAAACACTCATACCATGTTGTTTATGTCTTTATACGCTAAAAGCACGTCAAAAATCCGGCATTATGAATCCATTACCATAAATAAATCCATGATTTGGCGTTCTTGTGCTGTCCAGATGGCACAGGAATATTGTTATCATGATAACATGATAACATTGTTATTGATAACATGAAGGGCGAATTGATTCGGGTTTTCTACATACTGAATATTACACTTTAGAGACATATTAAAAATTGTGTTTTCATGTAGAAACCACTTCGCCACTGCCTGACAGCTTCATGAAGTTGGACATTAAAAAAAAACAGAAATCATAGTTCCATGAATTGGCGCTCGTACGGACCCCGAGTCGCAACACAGGATTCCAATCAATGCAACTTAAAGGTTCTACTTGAATTTTCATGCCTCTATACCTCAGCCATTTGGGTGAGGTATTCTTTCGCGATTTCTTCGAAGGATACATTACTGCGCAGAATTTGGAACATGAATAAAAAATCTGTGCCTAAATCTGCGCACTACTGCGTCGTATTTTTCCAACGAAAGCAAGGCATGCAATCACTCTTTTTGTCTAAAACATGACTAAAACTAATTATTCTTTCTAACTATGCTGGGTAATTTGATCATTGCAAGGAATTTCGATCATAAATTTGTTAATTTTCTAGAATGACAATTTTAGCGTTGGCGCTAATGACGCTGTTTTCTGACGTATAAAACACTTTCAGTTTCAGTTTAATTTATTTCGCTGTCAAATATTATGGCCCTTTTGTGAATAATGGCGTGATATTCAATAGGCATTTATAAAAAAATAACACAATGGTCATAGTTATGCACAATGTTGAAATATACATATATTAAGAAAAATGCGCAAAATTAGGAGCTGCGCAGAATTAGGGGCGGCTACGGCAGAATGCCCGGGGACGCCGGAAAGTATTCAAAATAATATTACCACGAAAAGGGAATAGTTTAAAGTAGTGTTAGTGGCTTTACAAGTAGCAGAAGACGGTAAATCGCACTTTTGCGTTGCTCACGATATTCGTATATTCAGCGATGGTACAAAGCGTGAGCGTATGTTGCTCATTGTTATAGGCGAATTGAACCACTCGCGTAGCTGTTTTATCATGATAAAAACCGTTTGCCGATGCTCGGCGTATCTATTCATTTCGCGAGTTTTCCAACCTCTGCAATCGAGTATGACCAGTGCAACCGTCCACAGACTGCCAAAGGCCAATCACGTGTAGTCGATAAGCACCTATTAGTGCCTCTTGCTTCAGGTGGAAGTGTAGAGGTTTAATATTTAAAATAACTTCTAGGGCGGCAGTAGGAGTTGTAGTAAATGCACCAGACATTGCCATTAAACACATCCTTTGAAGATGGTTTAGCTTTGTCTGGACAGTCACAACCTCCCCTCTCTGCCACCATACAAGCCAACTATACGCCAGTATTGGTCTGACAACGACCGTGTATAACCAGTGTATGTATTTGGGTTTAAGCCCCCAAGAGTTGCCAATTGCTCGTCTACATTGCCCAAAGGCCATGCACGCTTTTTTAATTCGGAAATCAATATTTGTAGACCAGTCAGGTTTTTGATTGCTCGTCAGACTAAAAACAATGCTCAAAATCTTGCAGATATTTGGCAAAGTGCCAAATTTTTGGCAGAACATGTTTTCTTAGGAAACGCTTATTCGTATAATTAACTTTTTAACCCATTAAGCCCCACACGTTTCCTAGCAGGGATAGAAAGTTGAAACTTTCAGGAAAATTTTCTTTTAGGTCAACTAAGAAAAAGCCGCTGACATGTATTTTTAATTTTGACCCTGTGTCCCGCAACGCTACGGTGCGAAAACCCAACGCTGGGCATTAAGGGTATACCGTTTTTGTATACCTTCATTATTATGCATATAAATGCTTCATACTTTTTTACCGTTAAATCAAATTTGGATTTTTTTTGTGATTTTGAGTAATAATAAAGATTAAATGAACGAGTTAGAGTATTACATGTTATGTTTTATGATAGATATCGAAACATTTGGATTGGAGACCATCTTTGCACTAGACGCATAGTATGCAGTTTGAATGCTAAATGTATATCATCGCAGATGATTAAATGCCTACCAACGCGTTCCGGAAAGGTTGTAACATTAAATTTGGGTCCATGAAACTGTCGTTGCCATCACTCAATTCCTTCAGATATTCCGGAGGCAAAGGTACTTTAACAATTTTATTACGCTCTTATCACAACGGCTTCTCCATCTGCCATCAGTGTTTGAAGCTGCGAATTCTATGCTATGTAAACTTTTATAATGTTTCCGAGATATTTTAAATAAGCGAAAGATAAGATTTACATTCATTTGTTTACTAAAAGGCAACGACATCAAATGAAACACCGCAGCGAACGAACGAAAACATACGTTCCCGTTGCAAATTTTGAATATTACTTCCTAGCGTTGCGTTTTCGCAACGCAAAGGTTCAAACCTATCTTAAAATTACAAAAATAATCAAAATTATGAAACAAAGATTCTTACTAACACTGGTTGATAGGTCAGGCGTTAATAGAGGTAAAATTGAGTTTTATGAGCAGTTTTCCTAAACTGTCTGAAAAATAGCAAAACCTGTTGTTTTGTCACAGCTGTAATTATGTTACATGTAACATCTAACCTTTGAGCAAAAACAGGTCGATTAGATTTTTTTCCAATCTTTCTTTGTTTCTCAGGGTCCAAGTTGATATCTTAAACCGGGCCTTCTCTAGAAGCGAATGAAAGTGCGTTGCGTTTTCGCAACGCTGGGAGGAAATGGGTTAATGATAATAAGAATTTCTTTGGAGTAAAGAATTAAAAAAACTCATTTTATGCAAACAATTATTTATCAAATAGTCATCAATTAAATCAATTCATCAAATAATCAATAATCAATAGTCAATGAACCTATTTTCGCTGTATTATATGCGTATTTAACAGTTTTTAATTATTTTTTGGATATTTTCTGTTCCTTTTTATAACAGAAACAGACGCAAATCGAGCCCGTGCGGTACGCAGGAAGAAATTCACAATCTTTCTTCTCGCTTATGGTTTCTTGCGCAGCAGTAGCGAGCGACAGAAGCAGAAGTAGCGACAATCGAACCAGCACGTCTGCACAAGCAAGCCGAACCGAACCGAGAGAAGCGCGCCTGTAAAAACTGTGCCACTTTCACGTTGTCGAACACCTATTATCACGCGTAAAACGTTATCTAGAAAAGTGACCAGTCACCAGCGTTCCCGAATCATGTCCCTCAGCAGAATTTGTAACCTTCAATCATCGTACCGAGTTGTGGCCAAAGGATTGCATCTGAGTGGACCACCGCCCCAAAGTCTAGCCCGACTTGCTGCAGTGCGACCAATCAGTTCTACTCGACTGATTCACGACAAACAGGCGGCTGCTGCAGCAGCGGTGGTGAAACCTGTCCAGAAACAGCACGACTGGAATCGAGCCGTGAGCGAGGCGGAAAAGATCGTCGGATATCCAACTTCGTTCCTCAGTCTGCGATGGCTGCTCAGCGACGAAATTGCCAATGTGGCACTGCACCTGCGGAAGCTGGTCGGAAGTAATCATCCGCTGCTGAAAACGGCAAAGTAAGTGTACAACTGGTTTAGTGAAAACAGCATGGGAAACCATTCCAGTCACGTCGGTTGACCTTGAAAGTTGCATGCCCGCGTGGCTCGCGCGTCTGTTTACGCAAGGGCTGGTTTGGTTTAGGTTTATTCAACATAAATACGCATACTGGGTATGGCGGCATAGTTTAAGTTAAGTGATATAACGATGCGGGTAAAACCTGTTGTGGGAATCTCATGGTAATAACGCGAATATGACGAAGAAATGAAGATATTGACGTCAATAGTCACATTTACATCGGAATAAACAGGAATTTCACCATCAAGCACTATCAAATTTAAAACAATAATTAGCTTTAGAAATTTTTTTGCTCAGATATAATAGTTTTCGTGTGTTTTGTGAGTATTTGTGCCTAACTAAAATAAAGACTTAGAGATTGTTTTAGAAAATAATAACATTAGATGTTTAAACTGGAAATATGTTAACCAAATAATTTAATTTCACTACAGATATTTCTAAAAGAACCTTTCACTATTTTGCAGAATCTTGATCTACAATGGCAAAAACAACATGCAAGCTTGGGGTCTCATCGTGCTGCTCGTTTCGAAAGCAGCAGGCCACGCGGCTTCAGTGCCGGACCTGGAGCAGGATAAAAGTGCCGGCGTTTTGCACTCACAGCGTGCCTTAGCCGAGGTAACGGAAATGATTCGCACCTCTCATTTGGTCCATCAAGGGCTTGTCAATCTGCAACCACTGGCGAACGCCGGCAACGAACTGAGCGGTGATAGTGAAATGATTTTCGGAAACAAAATTGCCCTGCTTAGTGGCGATTATTTGCTTGGAAATGCTTGTTTGCAGCTGGCTGGGTTGAGGAATCAAGAACTCATTGAACTGATCTCTTCGTCGGTGCGGGATTTGGCGGAGTCTAACTTTGTCGGTGATCGTGATCAACAAAATAATCCGCTTCCTTCGAAGCCAGAACCTAAAGCTGCTAGTTCCGAACAGTTGGGTGATGATTTGGGACTCGGCGATCTGGAAGACAATACGCAACCGATGAATGTCAAAGATGTTCTAGGAAATCCAGAAAAAGAGTGGTCGCTGCGACATATTCTAGGAGCAGGCAGTTTACTTGGTAAAAGTTGTCAAGGTGCGTTGCTTCTCGCTGGACAACCGGTAAAGCTTCAAAAACAGGGCTACTTGTTTGGGAAACATCTTTCACTTGCCTGGCAGGCTTGCATCGACTTGGAGCCTTTTAGCGGCACTAATTTACCGGCAGGTATGCAACTTTGATCAACTTTTGAGTCAATTAGTTTAAACTTAAATATTTTCAGGCACGCGGTTTAGTCTTGTATCGGCGCCCGTTCTCTTCCACCTGGAGCATGATCCTAGTTTGTATGAGGAAATCAAAAAAGGGCTTGAGTCAGTCGATAATATAGATTATGCCAAAATCCACGCTGAAGTGATCAAGGGACCGGGACTGGAAAAAACGCGTAACCTTCAGAAAAAGCACAGTTTGGCTGCGATGGCAGTGCTTAACGAGTTGCCACCTACGGATGCACGAACTGCACTGCAGAACATAATATTGGCTATGCAAGATTTGTGAGAGTCGGCCGCGTCGTACGTTTCGAACGATACTAAAACAGGAAATTCTTTCTTCCGTTTCCTTTGGCAGTGAGAAAGGAAAATAATGGAAGAAATTATGCTTGTGAAACAAAGAACAAAAAAAAAGACCATTCCGTCCAGTCGTGAAAGACCTATCTATATAATCCAGTTAGATTGCCGTTAGAGTTATTCGATATGTAGCTTGTTCTCGTACTAATTATTGTTAAAATTAGGATTATCTTACTTAGTAAATTTATTATTCAACGTTAAATTGTAAGCGGTGACAGTTTCTCCTCTAAATAATATTGAATACTGTTATATTTACTACGATTTTTATTGTCACTCTTCTTATCACATTACGAGCTTAGTACAAACAACACGCTGTGAACGATACATTCTACCGGGACTTAACAACTTTTTAACTACTCTTTTCTCAGAATTCAGGATGGCTTCACTGGTCGGCAAGAAACCTTCAGCAATAAAAGCACAAAGTCTATGAAATGGAACAATATCGTCTAAGGCACACAGACACAGGAATTAAGGAGAGTAAAAGTAGAATACAATGAAACAACCTCTCATGTCCTCTCCACCAAAAAAATATTAAAAAATTGAATTTGTTTACACCAACCAAAACAATCAACTGAAAGTGTCGAAGTAATTCAGAAATACGGAAAAGGTCTTGTGTTAAATAGGTAGTATCAAAAGTAGCACAGCATATCTTCAAGGATAACACAGCCAACCATCAACAACGCGAAGGTTCTACGTGGAAGATGACTATGGCAAAAAATTTATACCTTTGTTCTTTATTCATTGTATCTTGCACAATTTTTGACATACCTAGTACAATTATAAGAACATACAATTCTGTTGTGTGCTGTTCTTCTACTGGAGCAAAATGGCTCATTTTGAACGGGGCATAATCAGTCATTTTGGCAGCTCATGTTTTGCTCATTTTTCAGGTTAAGTGTTACTTCTGAAGATAGAAGAAAACATTAGCATTTGCCCTTCACAATACTTTTTGGGCAAAAATGGGTCGTGTGTATAAAAAGAACCTTGTGCATCGTGGACCAGTCAGGACATCAAAAGTGCGTTAGATTGTGTGAATAATCAGAGATAATCTTGGTAATAATCGTGAGATGCTGTGCCACCGAGTAGAAGCATCAAAAAAAGGTCGTTTAAATCCAGTTCTTTTCTCGAGAAACTGGAGTAAGAGTTATCCAACAATATCCTATCCATGCAGGATCGTTTTATGACTTGAACCCTATAGATGTTAGACATTTTGCTTATGAATTAATCGCGAAAAACTATATACCAAATGGCTTCTGCAAGCAGACCAAAGTTGCTGGGGTTGATTGGTCGAATGGTTTCCACAAAAGACATCCTGAAATTTCGAAATGTTTAAATAAGCCAACGGTGAATTTTTTTTTGCAATGATGAAACCTTACTCTGAAAGGAAATTTCTTCCGCAGCGCATATTAAACTTTGACGAAACTGTAATCCGACAAATACGACAATTTATCGGTTTTCTAGGCATGTTTTGTTATCTTCAGGTCCAGACCAAATCATCCAAGGCGGTTTGCCGTAAGGGAAGCGTCAGGTCAGAACACTTTCTTCTGCAGAAAAGAGAATTTTAGTCACCAGTGTCATCTAAATACCTGCTACAGAAATCTTTGTTCCACCCATGTTGGTTTTGCCACGTATCCGAACGAAAATGTAAAAAACGGCGCTATAAAATTTAATTATATGTCGGACCTCTTTGAAGATCAGCACAAAACCTATAGGAACGGAGCCTTCCCCCGAACACCTGCGTTGAGAATCGCTGCGAACTTACTAACCAACAAACAACGTAAAATGCAGTGCCTTGTAAGTAGCAAGTGCCTGCCTAGTTTCGTCGTTCCGGTTAGTAAACAAGTTAGATTAAACTTCTCGTCCGGTGGTTAGACTAGGTATAATAGACGGAGGGAGAGGCATAATTTGTGTCTAAAAATAACTTAACCCGCCAGTGTTGGTAGAGTTTGAAATACGTCGGAGGCTTAATAAGGGGGTTGTGGCGTCTTCCTTCTGCTCAGTCCGCTGTGGTTCAATAGTTCATCACTATCGGCGATCCACAGAGCCTGGGATGGCACGGTTCAGGAGTTTTTCTTCAATTAACATCAACTGCATGACTAATTTTGGTGTACTGTGTATATTAAAATAACAATAATCATCTTAACTGCCTTTAAAATCTTTTTCTTTGGTATCATTTACATTTTGTTTGTACTACTTCTGAGTCCAATTATACTTTGACCCTACTCTCAAACCACTTCACTTTCATCCTCTTCGGAGGTAGAACTTTCTATCACCTGATTACTGTTGTGCCGGGATTGTAGATGCCTCTGCAAATCCCTTCTGCGGGCCAGCTTCTTCCCACATAGGTTGCACTCGTACAAGGAACTGTCGTGCTGCCGGTGGAGACGTATGTGTTTGTTCAAATTACTGGGATCCCCAAAGGGTCGGAAACAGTATTGACACTTAAGCGGCTTGAAACCGGTGTGGGTTCGAATGTGGATCTTTAAGCCGTACTTTCGCGAGTACAGCTTCCCGCAGTAAATGCAGATGTGACCTTGTTTCGAGGAACCCATATTGCTGACGATCGTTTCCAGATGGGCAGCCGTCACCATCGTCGAATCGTCGACCAGCGGATGATGATGGTGGTGATGACGATGGTGCAGGTGATGGTGTGGAGTTTGCTGAATCGGTGGTGATTTGTTAATGGGTGGAATAGGAAGTGGTGGTGAAAGCTCCGCTTTAATAGCATTGGAAGTCAGAACGGGGCGGAAGGCCGAACTTCGCCACGGCTGAAAGTCACAGTCCGAACTTAAACTGCCGTAGCGTGATACACTGTTTAGTAATCGCTGCCAGAGAATGCTCACTGGATGCTGATCGCAACTGGTTGCAATGTGGATTTTCAGCGGGTTGGGGTACTCGTACGATTTCCGGCAAATGTGGCACACGTAGCAGTTTTGTCCTGCAACGAATAATGAAATAATTCTATTAGAATATTTTCGAATGAATACACATTTTAGGAAAACTTGTCAAAAATCAACTTACTTTGAATGTTTCCGGGTGTTAAAAACGGAATTTGCATATATGCAGTAATATCCTCTGAAAACCACATTCTTAGTTCTTCATCTGCAGTGACGTCCCTTGTCAGTCGCAACCTAATTAAATGGCTTGGAGTTAACTCTAGCAGGGCATTATAACTTCTTATATCACTAGCCAGTTTGATCGATCGAATCCAACTACAACTTTTCATAACACTATCCGCCTCATTTGGCGTCAACAGTCCAGTCGAACTTGACTTTCGAATGTTAATTGATCTTCTACCGGGCAGAGCAGTTTTCTGGCAAATTTCATCCACGGAGTATGTTTTCGACACTGATTCAGCCGGAAGGTATCCTAAGGCACAAACACTGACCTCACTTTCGTCTTGCCGAGAAAAACTTAAACTGAGCTCGAGATCACACTTGGGCGCGAAAGGACTTAACGGAGAACCAATAGTGCTCCTAGGAAACAGAATTGGTGTCGAAGATGTGGCCGGATACATCGCGCTCCACGTATCATCTGTACAAGAGAACCGTCCACTTGCCTGTCGTATTTCGTTCTGAGGTTACTTCCGAAGGTACAAGGATACTTTATAGTTTTCCCCTAATCGTCGACTTTTTGGCAAATAGGCCGACCTCTCCCTGGAACATACCCAGCATGAGCTAAAATTCCGAACTGAACTGGGAAAGGGACGTGCAGGGTGGAAGCGGTTTGTGTGCAAAGCGACTCTAATTGATCCTGCCTGTCTGTAACAAGTGCAAAAAATCTCACGACATTCCTCTGCGGCTTCCCCTGTTTCCTGACCGAGTGCCGAAAAACATATAATAGTTTTTAAATGAATTGATAAAGATCAACATGGATCTGATTCGGAACCCTCCCGGTTGATGCTGCGCTGCTACTGTAAGTACGCGTTCCGCACTTCTAGCACTTGCTGCAACCCTCCGGTTCGCCGTCGTCGGTACTGGGGTGTGTTGATTCACCGCATGTGCATCCACTCGCTCGTCACAGGATGTCACCCTGCTGGTGCACTGTTCTGAAATTGTGGTTTTTGTGTAAAAATTAGCATTTTAATATTAAATGGAAAATCTCATGCGTTTCAGTTTTATTGGGCCAAATTCTCATGTCACTTGCTCCACAAAATAAAACCAAATCTTCAAACTGTTTATCTCACAACAGATCTTTTTGTAAAATACAAAATTAAACGATTAGCCCATTCCTACCCAGTGCGTCACGTCGAAATCAGGTTGTCCCTTTAAATGCATGCATGTCAGAAATCATCGTTGCCATAAACCATCATCGCCGCAATCATGCTTCGGTTCATTATAAGCCGACCCGGACCGGCCGTGGCCATGGTGGTGGTGGGAGTTCGGTACGGAAAGTGCACCGTTTGGTAGGGGCCAGTTAAGCTGCTAGTCGTGTAGCATGCACCACGTGGTGGCCAACGCGTGGTGGATGCTTTTTATGCTCTAGGGTAGAGGTTCGTCCTCCGTAATAGGCAAGCAGACAGTACAGTGGCAGTGGAAGGTGTTCGTGTAATGATACTAGAGCCCTCGAAAGCGCAAAGGGGAGAATTGGAATCATATGTTTTTAGATGCCTGCGGCGCGTGCCGTTTCTGCTTTGTTTGTATATACATGGTGCTTACCAACATAATTGCAGCACAATGGCTTTAGCAAAAATCAAAGCGACGGCGGGATGCTGGCAGCATAAAAGTGAGCCAGCCCCTTGGGATCTGGTGTATAATTTCTGGATTGAGTTATATGAACTGTCCCAGAAAGAGAAGTTCAAACTGGTACAAATTAATATGTATCAATACGTATTTCAAAAGTTGATACTTAAGTCGGTTTCATATTTAACTTTGCTGGTCATCAACTTTTCAGTAGGTTTTTGATTAAATTTTTCACTACTTTCATAAAGTTGTGCACAGATTTATTTGTAATAATTTTTCAAACTTTTGCCTCATCCTTTCTATTTTTTTCTGTTGTCACAGCCGGTGAAGATGAGTCCAAAATCGCTCAACGGGACGGGACGGGAGTTTTGGGATAGCTTAGGGTATTCATGCCTTTGGCACAAACGTGAACTGGAATCAATAGTATTTCTTTACGAGCACTTCGGGGCAGGTTCTCAAACCAACATGTTTTTCTTTTGCCAGCAGTAAAACTGTTGTTAACAGCCTTGATTTAGAACACCTTTTATGTATAAGATAAATTTGTCGAAAGTACCACAATTTAGGTTGATGAAATTGATACCTTAATTTTTCAAAATTGGGTCGAAAATGCCAGAAAATCATGTCGTTGTCTGACACCTTGTCGTCGTCTTCTCGTAATCTTTCTTGGTTTTTTTGCCTCTTTGTTGCTTTTGTGACGTTTCTAAGTCATCTTTTTATCTCTTCAGATGACCTTTTAGCGTCTTTTCGCAAAGTAGTTTTTTACGAAAAGACGATTTCGATTGCTTTTAGTGGCATTCTATTGTCGTCTTATTGTTGGTTTTTCATCGTATTGTGTTGTCTGTTATATTTTCGTTGTCTTTTCAGTGTCTTGCCTTTGTAATGTCATGTGTCATTTTTTATTTGCATTTTTGTTGCTTTTGTGGTGTTCTTTTCAATATTTTTTTTTCGTTTCTGTCCTCTTATTCGAATGTGTTTTTTAAGCATCTATTTTTATTTTATCTTTTTGTCGTATTTTCGCCGCTTTCCATAATTTTTTTTGACGTCTTGGCGTTTGACGTGTCGCTTTTTCGTGAGTTTTTTGGTGTGCTTTGCCGATTTTGTCGTCATTTTTCGTCTTTTCGTCGTTGTTTTTGAGCATTATTTAGCTTGTTTTTAGCATTTTTCTGGCGTACGTACTTCGTCTTTTTATCTCGTATGGTGTTTTTAGCCTTTTTTTTTGTCATTTTTATTTGCTGTTGAAGCGTTTTTGTTTGGTTACTTTTAGTAGGATCTTTAGATAGTCTTTTTGTCGTGATTTTAACGTTTTATCTTCGTCTTTTTATGAATTTTTTGTCATCTTATCGTCGTCTTTTGTCATCCTTACATCGTGGTTATCGTCTTTTCATCGTCTGTCCCACGTAGTTCATCGTCTTTTTTGGATGTTTAGTGATTTTTGCCGTCTTTAATCTTATTTCGTTCACTATCCCTCATCTTTTCGGCACATTTTCGTCATATTTTTATCGTCTTCTCCAGACTTTTACGACGTTTTTGTTCATTTTTTGGCATCCTTTTATCACTATTTCGTTTTTTATATCTTTTCCTACATTTTTGTTATCACTTCGGCTTATTTTTATCTCATTTTGGCATTTAGGGCATGTTTGTTGCTTTTCTGGCGTTCTTTCTACGTATTCTTTTCATTTCTGTCGTTTTTATGGACTTTTGGCGTTATTTAATCGTAGTTTTATTCTTTAGTGCCTTTTCAGGATCTATTTATCATACATCCGTAATGATAACTCAATTCCCATAATGCAATTTTCTTCATTTGGACGTCCTTGCTCTCTTTGTCAGCTTCCTAATTAAGGCCTCCAGCCACTTGCACGTTTGTTTTCTTTCCAGAATCTATACCTATAAAAATGGATTTCTGTCTGTCTGTCTGTCTGTCGGGATGTTCCTTATAGAATCGAAAACTAGTGAACCAATCAGCGTGAAAATTTGCATGTAGAGGTTTTTGGGGCCAGGAAAGGTTCTTATGATGATTAGAGACCCCTCCCCTCACTAAGAGTGGAGGGAGGGGTCTCTAATAACTCATAACTTTCCCATACAAATGAAATACAAATTTCCTCATAACTCGAGAACTAATCAAGCAGATGGAACCAAATTTAGCATGTGGGTGTTTTCATAAGCAATTTTTTTTCGCTATGGTAAATTGAGACCCCTCCTCTTTTTAGGAGGGGAATTATATCCCCTCCCCCTTCAATAGTGAAGGGGGCTCCTATACAGATGAAATACAAATATCCTCATAACTAGAAAACTAATCAAGCAAATGGAACCAAATTTGGCATGTGGGGGGTTTGGAGGCAGGATTTTTTTATGATGGTTTGAGACCCCTCACCCCTGTGGTACGGGGATAAGGACTCTCATACAAATAATTTTTTTTTGCGTAACTCAAAACTAATCGAACTCGAGAAATTTTAGACTCTTAAAACATTAGTCAATAACAAGACCACCAAAAACTATCAATTAGATAATTCAGCGCGAGACTGCCATAGACCGCGAGTGTTGCCGGCAACCTGCCGTCGGAAACGCCGGCCACTGCCGGGGGGGGGGGGAGCAGTTCCCTGTAGAGATCACCTCTATCTAGGTTTATTTATTTTCCTAGTTCTACTGACCTCTATTACTTTCCTTCAGTTGGGTCACCCCTGCGAAATGGTACTTTCTACGAAAAGATTTTCCGTGAAATGGTACATCCCGCGTAGGGTTTTTCGCGAAATGGTATTCTGCGAAACTCTATATTCTGCGTTATGGTCAACCGAGAATTGGTGTTCCGCAAAATGGTATTCGGCGGAATGGTTTGTAATGATGACAAATATTTAAATGCTATCCGCTTTATTTTATCAGGCTAAGCAATGGGGGGAGTTGTTTTCTACTTTACTGTGAGGAAAATTTGTATATTAAAATACCCATGAACTCCCCAGAAACTTGCAAAACTCTAGATTGTGAGAAAGGTCATCCGTGATTTACGATTTATGTACAACACAGTTTAATTTGTGGCAATACGAAGTTTGTCGGGTCAGCTGCGAGAAACTAGCATTTTTTTCCTAATTAAATCTCACCCCTTGTCAATGGCTACTGGTTCTTCGCTTTTTTCAGATCGCCGTTTTATCTCCCAGCTACTTGCACTTCTATTATCGATCCGGAAATTCGCATAACGCACGCAAAATAAAACCGGTTTTACTTAGTTGATCCTTACCTTAGCTATGTTTGTGGACTTTCCTTAACCTCAACCGTGTTTTCGGTCGCATCTTACACCATGCGATACAGGATATTGACTTGGACTACCGTCGTTCATTCTGTATCTCCAAAATCTGTCTATCGTCAGACCTGATGATACCGCTTAGATTTCTTCAGGGAAAGCAGCCACAATGTTGCCGCAGCAGGATCGTTGTGAAGCGTAGGAAGGCGCTTTTATGTGACTAGAAATGTACTCAACGGATTTCTGGGAAGGTGCGAATGATGTGTTCAATCCGTATATCTTTTCCTAATTTCGCCAGCTCCATTCAAATTGCGGGTCACTAAGGTATCGCCCGGTATCGGTATCGGAGGATATAAGGTCTCGATGGTTGGACGGTTCAGTGCACACCCACAAACGAACGAAAATGGCTTAAGACTTGTCGACTTCGTCGCTTCCAAAACCATGACCATACGTAATACCTTTTTCCAGCATAACCTCCACCATCGGAGTACACCTCGAGTTCACCCAATCAGACGGAATCACAAATCGACCACGTTCTGATAGATGGTTGGCACTTTTCAGACATTATTGATGTCAGAACCTATCGGGGTGCTAACATTAATTCGGACCACTAGCTAGAGACGGTCTCAAAAACTATCTGTCGTAAACAACATACGACACCGGTCCCTACCATGGAATAATCTAACGCGACTGAAGCACTCGGATGTCGCCAGAAGCTACGCGTTATCTCACGAAACCACGCTGCCGGAAGAGGGTGAGCTGGATGAAGTCCTTGTTAAGGACTGTTGGAGTGCCGTGAAAACAGCCAGTGTAGCGGAGAACGTCTTAGGCCGTCAGAATGTGGAGCGAACAGAAGCGGAGACAGCAAACCCGACTCTTCCAAGAGAAGAAGCACCACCAGGAGGAGAAGGAGTGCGATTTCACGACACACGGAAGTTCTATCAAAGACTCAACGAATCTCGCAAACGCTTTGTGTCGCGAGTCGAAATGTGCAGAGATAAAGATGGAGGTATTTTGACTGACGACCGTCCGGTGATCGAAAGGTGGAGGCAGCACTACGGTGAACACCTGAATGGCGTGCAGGCGAAAGACCGTGATAGCGGAGGAAGTGGCTTCACTGGTGCAGCATACAACGGAGATGTGCCATCCCCAGCAGAGCGAAGTTAAAGAATCCTTCCAGCGGCTGAAGAACAACAAAGCAGCAAGAAAGGATGGTATTGGAGCGGAACTTATCAAAATAGGCCCGGACAAGTTGACCAACTGTTTACCAACTGTCATGATTTGTGATATGGAACGATTACCGGAGGTGAGCTAGACCGGCGATAAGAAGTCGATGGGACGACTATCACCAATAACCAATAGGATCGTGGGAAGTTAACAGGCCGAATTCATGGAGGGTCATCCTACAACGGGCCAAATCTTCATCCTGCGGCCGATCCTCTAGAAGTGCCGCGAATTACGAGCAGCACACATCAACTGTTCATTGATTTCAAAGCCGCATATGATAGCGAGTAATTCTCGCTGAAACTGGGCCGCTACTAACATGAGGTCTTCAAAAATTGGAACTTTTGCACTTAATTGGTTGAAAATGGTTAAAAAATAAGAAGTAAACTTTTAATTTAATTTGCCGTGAAGCTACTAACAAATGGCCCGGATTTTATAAAAAAAAAATGGCCGGTTTCAACATGAGCCGCCCAACCGATTTTCATTTTAAGACCACCATTGGAAAGCTCGTCGTTTTTATAGTTTCTTATAGTTCCTCCATTGCGGACCCAAGAATTCGACCAATTTGGTGGTCCAATGACACTCCCAATTGTTACGCAAGCGGCATTTAGTAGAATAGTTGTTCCAAGAAGAAATTACATTGCGTTGGGTTTTCACAGACCCCTCGGTAAGTTAGCCTGAATTATGCGGGATTACGGTCTCTCGGGTCGTTCAGGCAATCCCTAATGGGAATTTTCTCGTCGTGAGCCACGGTGCAGCCAAGTTTATTGCTGTTGAAGAAAATACAATTTCGATCCTATGTTTCAAATCGAATGCTCTATTTGAACGTAGGAAACCAGCATGCTTTTCGGCATCTACAGGGAAGTAATTTTGAACTATCGTTCTTCATGCTGTTTATAAACGATGCATCATTTTTACTTCCGGGTGACTGCTTTTTACAGTCTTAATATCGTCTGCTCAAGATTGCTTAAGATTGCTGCTCAAATTATACACCTTAGTGCTGAAAATTGTATGTTTGTCAGCTACTGTCATTATAAACGATGGAATGCCAACTTATGCGCTCTTTATTAGGCTTTATTATGATTCCGAATTTGTTAAGAAATATTTACGATAATTTTCAAACTATACGGGTTAGTACTGACGGGGTTTCGATTTGTCTCAAAATTTTCAGTTGTTCATGCCCATTAATTAATTAACTGAAAATTGCAATTGAAGAAGCCTCGAATATAAATATACAACCAAATTCATCAAAATCGTGTTCAAGATCTGAGAGCTTGAATATACAAGTATTTTATTGGGTAAAATTTTATATTAGAAAATTAAAGCTTCCTGTCAAGCAATCGGATTTATGGATTTATCTAATCGAATCATCCAACTAACAAAATTGATAAAACAAAAACTGCCAATAATACCACTTGTTTCAACAAAATACATTCTTATAATTTTATACAACTCAGCTTTAAATAATTTTCTGTTGAAAAATTTTGAAAATGGAATTATTATAAATTATTATAGGTATGCCCAGCAGCCGGATGAACGTCAGTTTCGAAGGGGTTGCAAACCTATCATTTGACTACCTTTTACCACACCACATTTCATTCATAAACCAATAGTACTATATACATACGGTACCTCTCGTAACTTGTAGTATAGTACTGCAACGAAAGGATATATCTTTCCTCTCCGATCTTAGTTAGAGAAAAAAAGGGAATGAAAAACGCCTGAAGGGGAGAGCATGATGAAATTACTAGATTTTATCGTAACCTGAACAGTGCCTTCATAGGTTTTGAGAAATACTTTTAAATCTTAGATTTTTGGTTTCAATTTTATGTTATCATTTTGTGGACAAAAATTCCCAATCTGGATTAGAGTCACATGGCTGTTCCACAAGTAAAATGAATAAACACTTGTAGCTGAATTACTCCCTACTTACCCACTTATAATTGTTTTGTTACGTATGGAAAATCAAATTGATGTATTGGCTTTATAATGGAAAGTAACTTCATTCTGTGCGATGATCCCTGCGAGGGGTGATTCTGTCTAGGCAAAAAAGCGGCTAGCACAGCTAGCATAGCATGTAGTGTAGGGAAATCCTGTTTGACGATTATTAACTTCGCTAAACGCGCACGCAAACCGAAGGGGAGGATCTTCGTGGTCAATACGGTACGGGGATATGATTGAGAGTTTTTGCACTTGTTGTTTGCTTGTTGGTCGGAACAGGCGGCGGGCGAAATGGGAAGGGGAAGAGTAGCAGTGATCTATTGTGAAGCGATTAGATTTAGATTATGCTGTTAGGCGAGCTCGGGTGTTCGGAGGGATCGGCAATTTGTCACGTGGCTTGAACGCAGAGCCTTTGCGCTACTAGCCGATTTGGTGGTGTCATCAGGTTGCAAGTTGTGGTTTTCGGGTGTCCTGCCTGCTCGTGTTCTCTGGTTTACAGGGGGATTAGCACTTTTTCGGCGGTAGGGAACCTGTTCGAAGTGTGAACACGTGTCACAGTAAAAGACCGCAAGTTTCGTTTTAATTGTTTCTAATGTTCGTTCGTTATTTGACTATATATTTTCCACAGAAATAAAACAAGACAAATCTTCTTGAGCGGTCCTCGGGGCCGAACGAGAAGATATCACATTGAGAACTGCTGGAGTGGGGCAGTCTTTTTCTCTAGAATATGAATAATATGCTGACTTCAGGAGGAAACCAACAGCTCGTTGGCAGTGGAGCTGTAATAGGAACTATGAGCTGTGAGCAAGCTTCGAAAATCTATTCAATAATTTGGATGTTAGTAGTGTTTGCCGTAGTGCACTTCTGGTTTGCTGTAGTGCACTTCGGGTTTGCTGTAGTGCACTTCGCTGTGACTGTCTGGATGGCTACCAGCCTTGGCATAAGCTTCTACCAGAGCTTTCGGTAGTGGTGGAGGAGTTGGGATGTGTGATCCGTGAGCTTGGAAACCATTTTCATCGGCAGTGTAGCTCACAGAAACTGGAACACCATGTGGATCGACGTACGAGTACGATCCGTGGACAACGTTAGTTTCGTGATCCTTACCCGCTCCAGCGTTCTTCACGTAACCCTGTTCCTGGACGCTGATTCCGTTGCCCGATTCGTAACCATGCTTGAAGCTTCCGTCATGTCCATGATAGGATTCACTGTGCACAATCGGAATGTGCTTATGTTCCACATGATGATACTCAACAGCTACGGCAGCAGCCAGTAGGGCCGACAATGTGATGAACTAAAAAACACCAAAAATGATTGCACTTTAAAACCAAATTCTTCGAATTACACAATGCTCGATTAAAACTCACAAGTTTCATTTTTGCAGATGGGCTTAAGGTACGGGTGAAATGTGACGAATTGATCGGTAAAAACTAAACTGGTGCAGTGTCCGCTGCCTGCATTACTATTTATACGTGGAATGTTGCGATCGGGTGAAAAACTTAATACATTTCGGCCACTAATACATCCAACTGTGCACTAGACAAACATCCTACCCGAATCATCCACCCTCAGATGGTATGTATGATTTTTTTTTCGATTGCTACTCGAGAGCACATATAATGCCGCATGGTTGTGGCCCCCCGAATTTCCACCGGCAAATATCATACTTCGAAACGCCACCCAATAAGCGAACAAAGCTGCAGGCCACTCGCCACTTTAAGCTATATTGCGATCGTTGGTCTGTTATTCTTTACCATCACGTTCAACCTGGCGTGCATCTTATTCAGCGGTCAATTGCCAGCTATCAAAATGACGAGTTTGGGTCAAACAAATGGAAAATGGTGACCAAATTGCGGCGAAACTCCCCCAGTTCAGTAATAAGCCTATCGTGTGCACCTGACTGCGTACACGGTGGCAGTATCAAATCAATCTCGTCATGACCTGCATGCTCTCACGAGAGGAGCATGATATTACGTCATGATAAATATAAATTCTTATCCAGGCAATCACTCCGATTAATTTGTTGTTCATTATCCGCTTGTAATAATAGTCACGAAACAAGCAGGCCAAAACAAACTTCACAAGGTTGTTGGATCTGCTATATCTTGGTCAAATCTATTAAAGCTTATTTACTCACACACTAGGTGACGCGCCCAGCCATGCATTCGCAGAAAAAAAAACCAGCGCCCGAAAAATTGGCCTCCGCATCGCACCGCACCATCGAAGGTGCAACTTATTTTTTTCTGCTCTTTTTGGTGTTCACTACAATAATTCATGAATAATTACTTTCGCCGACAGCCAAACCAACGGTCGCGTGTCAGCCTAGAGCTTTAACGAACGTAATGAACGACATTGAGCGACAATCGGTACGGAGCTGCTGCCATCAAGTCGATCGTAATTTGGAAATTAAAAGCTCTCACACCTTGCTACCATCATTGCCGGTAAATTTGCAAATTTGCAACTAAGAACGAACCTTGACAGTTGTCAAAACCGTTCGGTGCAGTTTTTGGTGGTCAAACGGTTCAGTTGCCGGTCTATGAACATAACTGTTCAGTTCACAGTATGAATTTGGAATTTGATTTGCTAAGCCACCAGTAGTAATCATTTCACCGTGTTGAAATAAATATCGGTAACATTTTTATCAAATAACCTCCGTAGTCATATGATTTGCTGAACCTTCCACTGCCTGAAACGGAATGTATGTTAGAACGATGTAATCTATCCAATATGCATGAACGGGGACAAGTTGGCATATGAGAACTATCGAGTGTCAATGCCCTTTTCAACGCTGCCTAAAAAGTGCTTTTTCAGATCATCTTTCGCCGTCTATCGCCGCTTGCAAGTAGCTTTGGGGGAAGTTATCGTGCCGGTTTTGTGGACCGGTGATCGACAACAGGCTAAATCATTGTGCCGAGGCAGATCCTCCAAAATGTCATGAATACCAACCATTCACCGTTTTTAAGGCAGCATATGATAATATCGTATGTAATATTGGACGAAAACGATTTTCTTAACAACACTAATTCAGACCACGATGGACGGTGCTCACTGCTGTATGAGGACATCGGGTGCGTTATCAAGCCCGTTTGAAATACTGTCCGAAACATGGCTTGATGAATGACTGGATAATGCGCAACACAGACTCCATAGTGGTTATTAGTCTCTTATCCAGTAACTCCCAGCCCTACCTCCTTATGGTATCAGCTGAAATACCATCTTGTAACCTTAGCGGAAATCGGGTAACCAATTCCGGTGGAAACTAAGGTCGTTTACCAACAAGAAAAGCGGCACTGTATTGTCCCGGTAGTATAAGGTGGCAGCCTCATCGCGAGCCTCGGTAGCGTAGCTGCCTTTAGTAGCTAAGCTTTAAGCACTAGCCCACACAATTGTGTAGGTGAAAATGATGAAACCTTTTGCCAAAAACTTTGTTTTGAATCGTTTATGCAACCGATGTGTAAAAGTTGGCAATGTTAGCTGAATAGTTACATTTCGTATTACAATAGTTAAATACGTTCTAGGAGCAGTACTTATTTTGCAGTAACAATTTTTCGCAAAATTTCCAAAAGCGTGTCGATCTGGGCTACTAATGGAACGGGCTTCGTAATGATGGGCAGAATGTAGGATCGCGTAGTGGATTGCAAGGCGATCAACAAGTGGATGTCCCAAGTAGCACACGTTGTCACAATTGAGTCGCAGCGGCTGATATGCGACAAATTTAAATGTAAAACTTCGGTTACAGTAACCTAAAATATAACAGTTGTGTAACTGAAATAGCGCAACTTATGTAACTAAATATGGTTACATTAACAGTTACTCAATAACCAATATGTAACATGTATAGTTACAAAATGGTTACTATTGAAGTTACACATAAACTGTAAATTGACTTTCAATTGATGGCAAATTAGTTATCTTGAAACTTTTATTGCATGGCGAAAACAATGCAGCAGGTTTATTATTTCAATCTATGGCTGTCAACGTCAAGCAGTAAATTTAACTGTTGAATATAGAAGAGTGTATAAATTTCGCTTGTTATTTCAACACAAATTTTAATGCAGTTTCAAATTTATGATGAAATGCATGATTCTAGCTTTGAAAAAATTACGCGCTCTCATTTAATCTAGCTTTTCGTTATTTACTTCTTTGAAAAATTGATTTTTTGTAAAACAATAATGTACAAATATAAAAATTTTAATTTTAATTTTCTGATTTTTAAATTTATTCTTAGCAATAATGAATTAGTGGAGCATTCACCTAGAAACCATTAAAAAAAATTGTTTTCGCTATCACTTAGTAAAATTCATAGCCATTTTGCCTTTGGTTTTAACTACTACACCATCGTCCTTGAAGTTTTGTATCGTTTTCGGCATATTGCAAGAAATGATTTTAAGCAGACACTGTTCATAGATATCGGGAAAAGGTGTTTTTTAGTGATTCTTGTGAAAAGAAAGTGTTAATTTAATATCAAAGAATAGTTTCACTTTGAATAAAACAGTTTACCAGCAGTGTTAATCATAGAAGGTTACAATTCAGTTACATTCTAGTTGCACGTAATCTTAGCCTTCGACCTGGTTACGCTATCGGTTATGGTAACCAATATTAAATCTGTTGTGGTCACTTATTTGTTATGTCGTCATTTCTAAGTTACACTGTAACCTTTTTTCATTGCCGATTTCGTTTCGATGTAATTTGATCGTTTTGACGTTTGAGAATAATCAAAATTTGTTTATTTAATATCAATGTCTGTGCGGAGAAGATTGCAAGTACCATCAATGAAGTAAATAAACGCATTTACAAGAGCATTTTACAACCCGTGTACCAATTGTTTATCTTTACCATAAGTAAAATTCTTGAGATCTAGTTTTTGCTTAATCCGTTGTGTTTACAAGGAACAGTGAACAAGTTGTTGCGAGAATGTTACTAGCCGACTATTTTTGACTTCGTAACTATTCGTAACGGAAAATTAACTGTTTTGCGACCAGCAAGTTGATGACAAACTTGGAAAAAGGTTTCATTTGTGTCACTTGATAACTAATTGGTAACTCGTAACTGAAATGTGACTGTTTTGCGACGACCAAGTTGTTGACAGTTCGAAAAAAAGGTTTCAATTTGGTCATTTGGTAACTTTTTGAGATTTTTGTCACTAGAAAACTAAAAAGTAACTATTTTTAATTTTATGTAACCTAACTCGTTACAAGTATCCTAAATGTAACTGCTGTGCAATCTTTTTGTATTTTTTTATTTTTATGATTAGTTACAAGTGCTACTTGGGGTGCGTGTTGAGCCGTTTCTTCAACTACCTACACCATCATAAACGTGTATCGTCCACACGAAGATAGATCCGATGATGAGAAGGAAACGTTCTATGTGCAGCTGAAGGCAACGTACGACAGGCCCAAAAGCCGGCACACCGCCACGAACGATAAGGGCCACCGATGTATCAACTTTGCAGCTCCTCAAGGCCTAGTGATCAGACGCACTTTCTTTCTCCGCAAAAATACCCACAAATCACCTGAAGATCACCAGACCAACGAACCTTGAACAAAATTGACCATATTCTCATCGATAACCGGGTATTCTCGAACATCACCAACGTACGAACGGGGTGCGGATATCGACTCGGACAATTACCTAGGTGCAGTACATGTGCGCTTAACTCTATTGATGGTATATAGGTGCCACGCGACAAAGCCGCTCTCCTCGATGCTACATTCGGCAATTAGACAACCCGCGAGAACTACGCGCGCTTACTGAATGAAGGTCTGCCTTCCTCTATAGAGCTAGGTGTAAAGCTAGATGCGACCCTCGAAGACGTATGGAGCAGGATAAACTCGACCGTCGACCGCGGTGCTAGATGAAAAAATCAGAGGGGTTATGCACAAGACACGACCGCACAGGTGACGTAGGACTACGTAAGTCTCTTTATAGCGATAGTAGGATGTATCCATGTATGTCATAATACAATTCTTCATGTATATATGCTACATGCATTGTACGTAACGTTTATCAAAGTAGGAACATTGGGCACTCAAGTCTTTTTTACACGGTTTGTTTTTTTCAATTACTCAAAAACGATGCAACTTAGGGACCACGTGACAAATGTCGGTCCTCTCCCAAATGTATTGAGAAATAAATGAATGGTCCTTAAGCTGCACCGTTCTTAATAATCGAAAAAACAAACTGTGTAAAAAAATACTTGAGTGTATACTTTCAATCCTCAACAGATTTAGAAGTTATTTCTATGAATTGATTGAATCTAATCAGTCACAGTAAACCAAACAGTAAATCAATTTTCATGATCTGTTTCTACGTTGAATAGTGCTTTTCCTCTGGTAATCGGTACACGGTACGCGCTAGTTTTCAAAAAGCTAAAAAATTTACGCAAAACTTTTCTGCGGCTTACAAAAGAAGAACACTGATTTACAGGCTGCAGACGTTTTGGAAGTCGTAAAAAATGTCGTCCGTGACCAGAAACCTTATTCGTCCGCAACAGCTAAAAATTCAACTTTTCCCTCGTTGCCTGTGTTATGATCGTATTAACTGGACAAGAAAATATAATAAACTCTTCAATTGTTGCGTGGTCCTTAAAAGAACCGATTGTTTAATTATCAAACCTCCAGCTTGCAATAAACTTGCACTAACGCACTAAACGTAATTTTCTTTTCGGTAAATTGGAGTACCGAAAACCGCAAACTAGGCACGGCTTGTTGCAACGAACCAACCGGAAAGCCACAGCAGCCATGCGATCGACGAAGCCGTTCGTATATAGTCATGAGTCATGATGAAATACCAGTCCAGGTGGCCAGCTGCAAGCGACGTGCGATAATTCTGATCTTTTTGTTGTTGTGAGCAGCCCTTCCGTAGTTAATTATTCCATCACGACAGCCAGCTCCAGCTTCAATAGTTTCATTTCCTCAGCGGCCGATGAAAACGACTGACTGGGAACTGCAGACGTGCACGACTCAAGCGTGACTTTCGCTTGCCCTTGATGCTTTCTCCTTTGTCGCATTCAGACATGCCAGCAAGATGTTGGCAGTAGCTCAGCTAGCTTTTGAATAATGCAATAAAGCTGTTCGCTGGCTTACCTCGTGTTATGTACCAGAGCAAGCGACAAGAATCGGTTCTGCCTATTTTTCGTGGTTCGTCATTACATCATCTACATTGAATAAAATGGAGCATTATTTAATATAAAGCGAACAATTAGAATCAATCGAATAAAATTGAATATCAGTGAGCGAAAATTCCTTAAATCTTCAGGAACATATGTTTCGTCCTTAAGTGGGCATAGTACCTTTTACACCATATTTTTGCGTTATTACAAATATTTTTTTCTCGATAATGCGAAAGGCGAATCGTACCCGGTTTTTTGCATTCAAACCATTGCATTTTATACTATTATTTACAATTTTGTTTACATATGGAAACCACTTCCCCTTTCCCCTACGGCTTCTTGAAGATAGTCATTAAAAAAACATGCATTGCGGTACCATGGATTGGCGCTGAATTGAAAAATTCTAAAACGACATGAAAGTATATTAAATTATCTCGTGTTTGACCTATCCTTTTTTGAAATTCGAATGCATAACGAAATGATGGAGATTGAAACATAAAAGATAGATTTTTAGTATAAAAAATCGACTTTAAACATTTCTAAAAATGCAAAAATTGCAATATCGAAAAAGGGATGGGTCAAATACTAAATAATTTTATGTTTGGGTTTGGTTGATTTTTTTCGGTGAGGAATGAAACAGTTTTAGATTTTCTGCGTTACGCGTTTCAGCCTACTATATTTCATTCAGCCATCTAAGGACGCAAGAAAACACGTATTAAGGCCCAAACACAATGCATACGGATTTTACTACGTTGCGGATATTTGACAGAAAACCCATGGAAAAACTGTCAAATTGCCGCAACGTAGTAAAATCCGTATGCATTGTGTCTGGGCCTTTAATCCTACGAGTGTTTCATACTTCGAGTATGAAACACTCGTAGGATTAGGACGTGTTTTCTTGCGTCCGAAGTTATTAGTTAGAGTTATTTTCAATTTTTCAATGGCTCGCATTGAAAATCAATAGTTTTCTATATTTTCCAATTCGATTTTCCGATCTATTGGTGTAAATAGCTTGGAAATCTATTAGGAATTGACTGAATTATAAGCCGAAGCGTGAAAACGCATTACCGCTTTTATGACGTCATTTTCAACAACCAATCACGAAGCTAGGATTTCTAGATGAACAAGGTTTCATTATTTCCAATTTTTCAATAGTGCTCACTTAAAAATCAATAGTTTTTTTTGTTCGTGTAGATGCGTAGAAAATTTTCCGAAAGATTTGTGCAAAAATATCTAATATCGATCGGGAAACCGCTAAGCTATTAGCGCTCAAAATCTTTCATTTTTCTTGACACTCGCATTTTTCGATTTTTTGGAATGACCCCTTATACCAGCTACCTTCCTGAAAGACGTAGTCCTACGTCAAAAAAATGCGTTTGACGTTTTCAGCATCAAAGCTCGCTTGTTTGATTAAAAATGGAATCACAGGAAATATGTTGAACTTGATCTATACATAACTATCAAATAGGAAACAATTCGTAAAGCTTAATAAGTTTTGTTCAGAAACCTTCGATGTAAATTGCGGAGTTCCACAAGGGAGCCACCTTGGACCCTTGTTCTTTATTGATTTAATGAATGATTCACCTGAGTACATCAATGATGCGTTCTTGCTAGTGTACGCCGATGACGTGAAAATGTTTTACCCGGTGAAGAACAATATTGACTGGTGCAAGCTCCATGCTGACTTGGACAACTTCAGGACATTTTGAGAAGGATGTGGTTTGATGATCAACACTTCGAAATTTAGCGGTTTGACTTTTTCACACAAGCAATCTAATGTCATACATCAGTACCGCATAGGAGATTTCGATTTACAACAATCGGACACAGTACGCGTACGCGACCAGGGAGTGATCATGGACAAGAAACTATCTTTCAACGCACATATCGATGGAGTGATTTTGAAAGCCTTCTAAATGTTCGGTTTAGTAAAACGTTATGCAAAAGATTTTGACGATCCGTATCTAATTGTGACACTTTACACAGCTTTGGTACGATCAAGTGTGGAATACGCAGGAATTGTTTGGACAGATCAATATAATATCCACAAACAGCGGTTGGAACTAGGGTTGGGATACCGGGAGTACCGGAACCGGGAATACCGGTACTACCGCCTGATTTTCCAGTACCGAAATACCGGAACTGGCACAAGAGAAAACCGGTACTTTCGGTACTGATCAATTATGCAATTTTTCTAACATTCGGCCTTAAAATCGAAGATAACAATTTTAAAATAATTTCTAAAACTACACGCTATATTTTGATAAAGCTAGCGGATGAGTTACTACAACGATTTAACACCACCCAAGCAACAATTTTGGTTTTATTACACACTTATGATGGCATTGGTCTTCAAAACCGTTGTAAAAGTACAATAAAACCCAGATTGTTGCGCTGGCAGTAACGAGATTGAGGAAATTGTTGAGCGTAACAAGATTGAGAAATTGATCACGAAGGAAAAATTAGGACGGACTTCAGACGCCTATAGCAGTTCAAGCTTTAAGGAGTTCGATTAGACCTGTACACCAAAACACTCTGCGGAATGAATTCGCTTCGATGTAACTCAAGGACTGAAGAGCAAGTATTGGACTATGCCTTTCGGTACCCTGAGTGCAGTCTGTCCTTTAGCGATACATTCTGAGAAAGCATTTTCAGCGTCTGGCAGATTCGCTTTCGCAGGGTGAACAGTACATTGAATGTTCTGTGCATCTTAAAGTTGAATTTTGCAAGTTTTTCCTCTAGCAGCATACAACCGGGGGGTCGTGTTGTATCAAAAACTTGTCTTAACTGTACTTGATTCTAGGCTACTTGTCACCAATTCATTGAGCTTCTCGAAGCCGGCTTCAACCTGGTTGTTGGGCCCTTCTATTCATGGTATCGGTGGGGTTTTTGAAAATAACAGATTTCGGTGCACAGTCATCCGTCATCCTTGCGACATTGCCGACCCATCGTAGCCTCCCGACTTTCGCCAGATGTCGTTTGGAATCAGTCCAATTTTTGCAATCGCTAACTCTGTTCATTTTTACAAGGGCCCTATTCTCATAGAACTTAGATGAGAACACAATTAGCGATTTTGAAAGTACCTGGGTGACTCCTGTTACATAAGTGACAGTACAAATGAAATGGTGACTGCAAGGTGAGGGGAAGTGACTTAAGAATTGGACCTCAAATAAAAGTATTAGCAGATTATTCAAAGAACAAGGATTTTCTTTTTAAAGCTTTGGGTACCGGTACCAGTACCGGTATTACCGGTACTGATCCTTCCAGTACCGAAATACCGGTTCTCAAAAATCCTATCGGTACTCCCAACCCTAGTTGGAACGTGTTCAAAAGAAATTGTTCGGTTCGCACTTCGTAACTTGGTTTGGCACCATATTTAGATCTATGCAGATTAATAAACTTAAATTCGCTGGATTGTAGACGGAAAATGAACGATGTGCTGTTCCTGAAGGACCTTTTAATGGACCGGTTCTACTCGCCATATCTTCTAAGTCAGGTAACGTTTAACGATGGAAATATATACTTGAGGAGAGTTCGCCGATTCCAGTTACCCACGAGAAATACGAGCTACAGCATGAACGAACCAGTTCGTCCATGGCAAACTGTAGACTGTTAGACTGTAGACAATCAATTAAAAATAAGTTAAAGTGCATTTTATGTAATTTATGTTATACGTTTTTTATGTTTGTAATTTTTTAATATCCTGTGGATGAAACCAAGACCCATATATCCGGATTCCTAATAATTAAAATAAAGTAGTAACAGATACGCCATTCACCGATTACTCGATTTTCCAGCTCAAAACTGTCTTCTTGTTTATGTCTGGACCCGCTAGTGGCTATAGCCATGCTATGAAAACAAATAAAGTTCATAATTGGACGAAGTTGAACAGGCAGATTACACGTCCGATCAGCATAATGCGATATCGTAGCATATTAAATCGACAACTATGAAGGGGGTTTAATTTGGAAAAACAGACGACAAGCAGCAACATGTCTCGCATGCGTCCGTTGCCGCCGAAGATTTGATGGGCATAACTTACTGGATCATAAAAAATATAATAATAAAGCGGAAGCTGCCCTATACATAACGAGGCTGACTTTCTGTTATGATAACAGGCTGTCATGGGCTAGTCACCTGCCGAAAATCAGCTCAATTAATTATGGAAACCCCGGTTTCGGCTGGATAATATCAGCCTACGCCTTATTCGGGAGATTACTGTACACATTTATTAAATTACCATCTTAATTATGAAGGAGCTATATGTAACATTTAGCTAGAATATAAGTTTATATTTAAATAATAATAAATTTTGAAAAAAGACACAGGAAAATTATTAATATCATCTGCTATTTACAAAAAACGAGGTAAATATATCCCGTAGAGCACACAAGAGATATGATCGATAAACCGGCAAAAGATAAACTTTTTCATTGACACCTTTCCGACATCCGTCTAATTCAAAAAGCTGTCGTCGAAAAAGTATTTCTAAAAGCTCAAAATAATCGGATTATGGTTGATACATAGGAAGGAATAACTTCGAATCAATCTCTTATCTCTCTCAGCAGCATGCACAGAGAAATTATACAATGCTCGTTTCGTTTTTCGAAATAAACTACATGGAACTTATCGAACCTGTGAGTGTTAAACATCGCAGATCCTTCAGACAATATCAACCCCGTAATTCAACCGTCAAAAATTGCGTATTCGTACTCTGCCAATCGAATGTAGAATACTCGCGCCGCCGGTGCAAATGTTGCATCCATAACATGCTTTGTGCTTTCAATTGCGGCCACTGGTTCAAATTGCGGGCCGATTGGCGGCAGCTGTTCCATTCATATTCGCGTATCACATATCGGAGCTAAACTCGTCGATGCAGTTATAATTCGATCATTTTATCAATTGGTAATTGACGCTAATAGCGTTCGTCAGTACGCGTCCTCGCCATCCTTAATGGTTGATCTGATTAATTTTCTGCCGTCGAGAACCGAATCTCACTGATGGTGCGGTGGTCTCACCGATTGGGACCGATTGGCCATTTTGAAGAAGGGGAAACTATCGCCAAAGATCAAATCATCCCCGCGCTCGATCGGTTGCATTAGACCCCTTTGCAGTATAAATATGTATCCAATGCAGTTCGGTTGGTCAGATAGCAGTGTGCATTCGGCAAGTGAATTCATAGCGTATAATTAGTTTTTTTCTCGAAAACCTTCCAAAGCAACCATGAAATTGGTAAGTTAGCGAAATTTCAAGAGTGAAACTCAATTCACGTGCAGAAAATTAGACAGTGTGGCTTCAGTGATCAATCTGGTGCAAAAAAAAAACAATGATAGAAGGACTTTGTTTCGTTGTGCCAAATCCCATCGTTCGTTGGTGCGTGATGGTTGTGAGTTATAAAAGTTTTTTTCTACTTTTCCCCTGCAGTTCATCGCTTTATCCGCACTTTTGGCTGTTGCTGCTGCAGTAGGAGATTACCATGTAGAGCCCAAGCACATCCCAATCATTCACAGTGAACTGCTGCAAAGTAGTGACGGTCAGTTCAAGTATGGTTATGAATCGGCCAATGGAATCGTTGTGCAAGAGGAGGGTCATGTCAAGAATGCCGGCACCAAGGATCACGAGGTAAACGTTGCCCACGGATCGTACTCGTACGTCGACCCGCATGGTGTTCCCGTTTCGGTGAGCTACGTTGCCGATGAAAATGGATTCCAGGCGCACGGATCCCATCTGCCAACTCCTCCGCCACTACCGAAGGAACTGATCGAGGCATACGCCAAGGTCGGTAGCCACCCGGAACAGCACCACGAAGAACCGGAAGTGTACAAGGGTCACTAGGTAGATCCGATTGTCAGGGTTGACCGTCTCTGTCAGAATGCCAAATTGTGATACACTCTGTCCGTTAGAGGATAGTACATTGTGAAAAATGTCGTGTCTTGTATGTTAATATGTGAGTAGATAAAATATATATATATTGTTAGGAAAAACAAATAAGCTGTTGTTTTCATAATATCAAAATGGAAACGCATCAATTCCTTGTGCTTATTCATAACAATTTCCAGTTTTCCAGTCCGTCAATGTAAACACTAAGTGCTCCGCCGCAGCAAGTTCATGGTTACACTTTTCTTTTCCTAGTCAACCGAACATACTTTATTTGTACAGAAACTGGTCTTAACGCATATGGTTATACAAGAAAATGTCCAGTTTAATTTTTCAACGAATAGTCAGTGACCGTCAACGTTTGTGGCAGAAAATGGAGTGGTTTGTTTCTTTGAAACCAATGCAACTCGGCTGCTTGGAAGTGGGATGAAACAATCACGCTGCAGTACAATGTTTCGATTTGATGAAATTCTTTTGCAACGCCATGAAACAAAATTAACAGGAAATGTTGATCTTTGCTGATTTTAGTCATGTGTTGAGTAAACATTTCCCTTCAATGGAATTTGTTCGAGTGAGTTAGCGTGTATGTCGGAAAATTTTAGTGATCAGATAGTTTAAGTTTGTTGAATATTGTTGTTGTCTCAACGAGCTGGAATGAAAAAAGATTAGAATTCCTCATAAACTGTACCTTGGTTGAACAATTTAGTGTCTGTCATCGCAATATGGTCACTATATATTAAACATGTATATAGGGTGAAAACTGTCAGTTAAGTAAATGGTCACAAAAATAAGACGCTTGCATAAATTTTAATTTTGAGTGTATTTCGTGTAAAATATATCCATAACATTTGTCCAATTCAAGTCTTTCTTCCTTTACTTTAATTACTAGTCGCAAACGTTGTTGGAATGCATTACAGCTGACATGCACGATATTCTGAGCCATTTCATCCCAAAGCTTCTCCAAACGTTACTTGATAGTATCCAGAGTCAATCCTTTGGTGCTTCCTAGTTCGTCTAGCATGTAACCCAATGCAAAGTAGTCGAGAGGATTCAAATCAGGCAAGGAGGCAGGCAACTCTTTCGAAGAAATAAAATCCGGAAAATTGTGCTTATACCAAGCCTGAATAGCTTTCGCTTAGTGAGACGGTGCAGAATCTTGTTGGAAGCAGTATGATTCTTGTAGTGTTTTTTGACGTTGGAAAGCAAATGGTTCTACAAAACATTACCGTTGTAATATTTAGTGTTGATTTTAACACCAGGTTCAGTGAAGAGCAATAGAATGTTCAAATCTTTGGAGAAACATCCCCATACCGCCCATACTGGAAACATTCTAGAAGCTTTAAACAGCCAGTTTGTCCCAAGCAATATCAAAAATATGTGCTGATCCGATCACTTTGTTGGTTGTGATGATCCTGTAGCAGGAAATTTTTTTCGTTTTTCAGCCATCTAACGTCCAGACTGATCTGGTTTCCGTCGAATTGGCTATCTTACTCGTTTGATGGATTCCAGTGCGTTTACTGCCAGGTTTGGGTAGCCAAGAATCGGTTTCCGTGTATCGCTTGATGTTACGAAAGATGAATTTTTCGTTTATTCCAAGTGGCTTCAGCTTCTTTAAAATACCCGGTCACCCGGTCGAAAATTTTTCAAAGACAGACCTAACTCAAGTTTCCTTTTTGCGTTTATGATTAACTACCACGACTCCTAAATGAATGAAATTCAAAATAAACTTGCAAGCTGTGTTGACATTTAAATACCTTCTAAACGGATAATATGCAGACACCTCTGTGTTTAACTTCGTCAGCATTTGGGTGTATAGTTTCCGGGCCCGTGATTTTCCCACCGTATTTTGCCGTTAGTCGCGATTTAGAGCCTTCTGCACTTTGTGCGTGTGCAGTCCCTCCCGTTCCTTGGCTCTTTGAACGAAAGATTTGGACAGATTCAACTTTTTGGTCACATCCCTGACCAAAGCATTGGGATTTTCCTTAGACGCTTCCACGACACGCTTCCCAAATAACAATTTGGGTTTTATAACACTCTTATGATGGCTTTTATGACCAAAATTGGCCATGAAAACCGCAACAAGAGCACAATAAAACTCACATTGTTGCTTGGGTTGTGATCCTGATCACTAATAGAACATCCATTCTGATCGCATTTCTCCTTCCGTTCGATGGTCAGAGTTTCGTAGTAACGTTTAACCACACGACTCACAGTTAGGTGCCCGATTCCGAGTGTTTTTTCGATTTCCCTTTAAGATTGTAGAGGATTTTGTAGGTGCTTGCGCAAATTGATTTTGCAACGTTCCTTTTCGGGTGACGCCATTTTTTCCAATTTTCAAAAAACTGACAGCGATAAAAATACAGTGTAAACAATACACTCTAAACTACTTCTACTCAAATATTCAAGAGAAAATCCCCAGTGGGTTATTTCCTACAGCGCTTCTTCCGTGGTGCAATTGGATGTGGGACATCCTTTATATCAACTTTGTGAAAGCTTTTGATACGGTATTGCATGTTTTATTGGTGATCAAGTTGGAAGAAATTAGTTTAGCTATAGCTATAACAGTGGATATATCCAGTATACTGTTGTATCTTACCGAGCGCACTACGTACGCACGCATAGATGGAACTAATTCAACTCCGTTTATGATTGTATCAGGTGTACCACAGGGAAGCCACCTAGGTCCGCTGCTGTTCATTTTGTTAGTGAATGTTCCACCGTGAAAAATAAAGCCCAGGGTATAAATGTATAATTACGGGGCTAGTGCAACGATCCTATTGACTCCAGAAGCACCGCACAGCCGTGATTTGAACATATAATGACTGGCTTGTTAGACTATCGTGTAGTAACATCGATAGGTCACTGCTATGCAATCCAAGCAGACGCTCACCTTTTAATGAATTGGTGCATTCTAAATGGGATCGAAGTAGACGTGCAGAAATGTAATACTATCTTCTGCTGTAAAAAAGACACGACGTTGTCATGTTCGAATATAGAACATCAGATCAGAGAACCAACGAATCGAACAAATCCAACTTCACTTCACTTCGTGCTCTACGATTGCTGCCTACAGACGATCCTGTCTGTCTACCTCACTACAAAAACCGATGTGCGCTTATTCGTTTATCTACGCTGACAAGTAGGACGATGCTGCTACAACGACTTTTAATCTGCGACCTGCTACGGAAAATTGGTAAGAAAACAATATTCTAGCTGAAAAACTAAAAGCTGGCTGTAAATGCAGATAAGGTTGGATTAGTTGGTCGACACGGATAATCGTAAATAAAGTATTCTTGTGATCTAGACCGTCTAGATCCAGACTAGACGTACTAAAAACTGTTGCAGTCTCATTCTGAAAATCGACAAAGAGGATAAATTATCTATGCGTTTCTCACTAAATCTGTAACCCATCATTTACTATACAATGTTAACAACGTTAATTAAGAAGCAGAGAGAGAGCTGAAAAACGACAAAGCAGCTGCAAAGGGCGGCATCCCCGCGGAACTTTTGAAAGTCGGGAACAAACTTTGAACTGTATTGTGCAATCCATCAGGTTATACTAAAAGTATGGACTGAGGCGGAACTACCTACGGACTAGTTGGAAGGTCGCATACGCCTTATTCACAAAAAGGGCCATTGACACGAATGCAGCAATTACCGAGGCATTACTCCCCTCAATTCTGCATACAAAATTCTCTCCAGCATCCTGTTTCTCAGACTGCGGTCATTGCAGGAAACCTTTGTTGACGAATACCAATACGGTTTTCGAGAAGTGCGCTCTACGACGGATCAAATGTTCTCCTTGCGACAAATCCTCGATAAATTTAGGTAATTCAACATGCAGACTCACCATTTGTCAATAGACTTCAAGGCGGCGTACGATTCAGTTAAACGAAACGAACTGTGGCAGATTATGCTTGAGCACGGCTTTCCAACAAAATTGATTAGACTGATACGTGGTACCCTTGATGGTTCAAAATCACGCGTCAGGTTAGCGAGTGAGACATCGGACTCGTTTGCGACGTTAAATGGCTCAAAGGTGACTTTTGCTGTTCAACATGGCATTGGATGGTGTTATTCGAAGGGCAAGCGTGCAGAGAAGTGGTACCGTCACCACGAAAGCTAATATGCTGCCAGGATTTGTGGATGACATGGATATCATCATCATCATCATCATGGTTGGTAAACGGCTGAATAATGCGGAATATAGACCCCATAGTGGTAGTTAGCCTCTTATCCAGCAATTCCGATCCCGAACTCCTCGTGGTACCAGCCGGAATACGAGAAACCTTAGCGGAGATCGGGTAACCAACCCCGGTGGAAACTAAGGTCGTATACTAACCGGGAAGGAGGTATAGTGAGTCTCGGCACTATAAGATGGCAGCCCCATCGCGAGACTCGGTAGTGTTGCCTCAGTACGGCTACACACCTAAAATAAACAAACTAACAACATTCAAGCATATACGGAGCGGAATATTCGGCATCGACCTAGGCGACGGAATAAGGACGACGAATGGAGACTCGGGACTTGGAACTGCAGATCGCTAAATTTCGCAGGTTGCGAGCGGGTGCTGATTGAACAGCTTGAACCCCGCAAACTCGGCATCGTAGCTCTGCAGGAAATCTGTCGCAAAGAAGGGAAGGTATGGAAGATCCGTGGCGGAAAGGCCCAGTTTTACCAGAGCGGTGGCGCTACCAACGAACTGGGAGCGGGCTTTGTAGTGCTGGGCGAAATGCAGGATCGCGTGATAGATTGGAAGGCGATCAACGAGAGAATGTGTGTATTGAGGATAAAGGGCCGTTTCTTCAATTATAGCATCATTAACGTGCACTGTCCGCACGAAGGTAGACCCGACGATGAGAAAGAAGCGTTCTACGCGAGGCTGGAGGCAACGTACGACAGCTGCTCGTCACGGGACAGCAAGATCGTCATCGGGGATATGAACGCCCAGGTCGGTAGGAAAGAAATGTATAGACCGGTGGTAGGACCCCACAGCCTGCACACCGACACAAACGATAACGGCCAAAGATGTATAAACTTTCCAGCTTCTCGAGGCCTGGTGATCCGACCTGGAGATAGGTATTGACCCTCGGAGTACACAAAATGATTGGTTTGATGGGGAAAGCCAACAAGCGGTGGAGGAGAAAAAAAATGCTTGGAAAAATTACCTAAGTATTGCCACAAGAGAGAACCTGGCCAAATACTGACAGGCTAGGAACCAGTTGACCACGATCCTGAGGAGAAAAAAGCGCCAAAAGGAGGACAGAGATCGTGAAGAATTAGAGTAACTATTCCGAGCTAATGACACGCGCAAGTTTTATGAGAAGGTGAACCAAACTCGTAAGGGCTACACACCGAAACCTGACATGTGTAGGGACGAGGGAGGGGATCTAATTACAAACGAGCGCGAGGTGGTCGACAAGTGGAAGCAGTTCTTCGATGAACACCTCAATGGCGAAGTCGCAGAAGGAGGCGGAACGGAAATTAACCTAGGAGCGCCCATGGAAGATAGTAATGTCCTCGCGCCTGATCTCCAAGAAGTCAAACGAGAAATCGGGCTGCTGAAGACCAATAAAGCCGCTGGGAAGGACCACCTATCGGCAGAGCTTTATAAACATGGCGGAGAAACGCTAGCAAAGGCTCTACACTGGGTTATTTTGAGGATTTGGGAGGAGGAAAAACTACCGGAGGAATGGATGGAAGGAGTGGTTTGTCCCATCTACAAAAAGGGTGCTCGGCTAGACTGTCACCGATAGCACAAGGTTTCGTAGGGAATTATCAGGCGGATTTCATGGGGGCTCGCGCAACTACGGACCAAATTTTTACTATCCGACAGATCTTGCAGAAATGTCGGGAGTACAACGTGCCCACGCATCACATCTTTATTGATTTCAAAGCAGCATACGATACAGTCGATCGAGACAAGCTATGGCAGATAATGCACGAATACGGTTTTCCGGACAAACTGACGCGACTGATCAGAGCTACATTGGATCGAGTGATGTGTTTCGTACGCATCTCTGGGACACTCTCGAGTCCCTTCGAGACGCGACGAGGGTTGAGACAAAGTGACGGTCTATCCTGCATGCTGTTCAACATCGCTCTTGAGGGGGTGACCCGACGAGCGGGCATCGAAACGAGAGGCACGATTTTTACCAAGAGTAGCCAACTTCTAGGCTTTGCAGATGACTTCGATATCATTGCCAGGCACTTTGCGACGGCGGAGGCAATCTACGCCAGACTGAAAGCGGAGTCTAGGAGAATTGAGCTAAAAATAAATGCGTCGAAGACCAAATACATGAAAGGAAGAGGCTCAAAGGAAACAAACGCGGGTCTCCCACGGACGGTAACCGTTGACGGCGACGAACTAGAAGTGGTAGAGGAGTTCGTGTATTTTGGATCGCTGGTGACCGCGGACAACAACACAAGTAAGGAGATCCAGCGGCGCATCCAAGCGGGAAATCGGGCCTACTTTGCCCTTCGTAAAACGCTACGATCAGGAAGCATACGCCGCCGCACGATGCTAACAATGTACAAAACTCTCATTAGACCGGTAGTTCTTTATGGACTTGAAACCGTGACGCTGCTCACGGAGGACATACGCGTCCTTGCCGCGTTCGAGCGGAAAGTGCTGCGGACGATATTTGGCGGAGTACAAACTGAAAGCGGAGAATGGCGGAGGCGTATGAATCACGAGCTACAGGCACTGCTTGGGGAGACTCCCATCGTACATCTAGCGAAAGTTAGCAGGCTACGGTGGGGCCGTAAGGATGCCGGACGACAGTGCGACGAAAATAGTCGTCCTCAACAACCCCACCGGCACCAAGAACAGGGGGGCCAACGTGCACGATGGCTCGACCAGGTTGAAAGCGATTTGCGACTTCTAAGACGACTAGGAAATTGACGACGAGTGGCCCAAGACCGAGTTGAATGGACACGAGTGCTTGAAACAGCACGAGCCACCTAGGCTCTATGCTGCTGAAGAAGAAGAAGATAGATATCATCAATGTTAATCATAGAACTGTGGAAGAAGCGTTCCCGGATTAAGAGGAAGCTGCGAGGATAGGGCTTACCGTGAATTCTACCAGTATATGGTATATGGCGGCTGGTAGAGGGCGTGGGAGCCCTTCGGGTGTTGGGTTACCACACTCTCTACCATGGGATGGCCACGTAGCAAGGATGCCGGATGAGAGATCAGCGAAAACAATATTTAGCAAAGAACCCGACAGAGACCAACGACTTCGAGGAAGACCCCTCTACCTATTGGATGAGCCCTGTTGAAGTGGAGAAGCGGGTGTTAGAGGCGACTGAAGTGCGGTAGCCTAAGATGGGGAAACGTGGAGACGTCTCTTGAATTCGCTATGGATTCGATGAGCGGATTTTCGCCGAAAAAGCACAGCATAGAATAAAAAGTTCATTTTTCTGTATAGATTTTTTGTAAACTCGTTGCTTTTCTTAAAATGAGTAATCCGTCGTGCAAATTATACATTATGAACACGAAAAGATTACAGATAAGAATGAATACGGCCTAAAGCTACTCAAGTGCTCCCACCAATTTCTCGTTTGTTTGAGGAACTCCAGATATCCAATAACTTTAAAGCATTGCAATTCTGAGCTAGAATCATTTTTTGATCAAGAAATAAGTGTATATAATATATTTTAGATACTGCCATAGAACCTCATATTAATAAATAAGTATAAGTACCTATAAGTATTGATTCAAAATTTTGAGAAAATCAGTTTTTTGTTGTTTTCCAGCAATTGCATTAAGAGGATTTATGAGGTTTCTCAAACAAACGATTCATATACCCTCAATGACACACCTGAAATAGGCAATTAATAGCTATCACAGGTATAGAGAAATATGCATACTGTTGCCTATATACGGGCGTGTCGCTTGTCGCACCGTCTGCAGAGTGCTTATGGTAAAAAAGGAAGCTGTAATCTGACCTGAAAATCCTATGAAACGAAGTCAAAATGAACCAAATTGTGAACTTCAAGAAACTCAATTAGCACGGCAATTTTTTTAAACCGTACAAGTAATCTCAACGATCAAATAAAATGCCAATGCTAATATCTTTTTCAATCAAACGCAAGAAAGAAACCCTTTACAATCAATACCGCTATTGTTCCGTTTGAAAAGCATGCCAAAAAATATCTTGATTCGTAAAGCATGCACCGCGTTTTTTTTTTGTTCTCGGAATTTCTCCCTGGAACGCAAAACAAGTGCGTTGCTTATTCAATTTTCAATGCACATCCCAAAAACATGCCTCACTAATGGATGCGCTCCGACGGCAGCACGAAGGACTTTATTAGTTTTTCGAACCTGCTTCCCCTCTGGTAGCATCACCAGGCAAGGACGAGCTAAATTAAACTCAGCCACCCTACTAGCCTGAATGCTAAATCTAATGCCTCATCATCCATCGGCGGTGGTTGTTTTTCCAATCCGCGAGATCCTGGCACTTCGATAAAGTGGGAAAAAAGTTGCACATGCCAAGGTTCACATTCTGAATTTGCCACTGCAGGCGGGCTCCTGGCGTTGAGAACTATCATATGTTTCCGGCTTTCCGGGCTTGTACAAATAGAGTTCACTTCAAATGCAAACACCGCAGAAAGAGATTTGTTATTTAATTTTTGCTCAGACACCCTGCTGGACCCTTGCTTATTTGGTGTTTCATTCATGCTTTCCGAATTTTCGCTACACCGAGGGGTGCTCTTTGCTTTGGAACCGAGACGAACATGCAGGTGTTACCGTGGCTAAATCCTTAAAATGCTAAAACCACCATCTAGCAGTACATGCTAGATGGTTTGGTTGGGTACCATCCGGCACTCGCAGTTCCGTTCCGAGTCGGGTCGGGAGTACCGAATTAAGAGTACATTATAAAGAACCTAGAGGGGTGCGGCACAACACGCAGCCTCCGTCGACAATTGATGGTAGCTTGCAATAATATGAATTTTGGCTTACCGAAATTGTTTGCTTTCGGGGCTTTTAGTGTATTCCCTTGGAGGAGCTCAATAGCATCTGGCACGGGGCGTGCTATTGGCACTCTCGGTGCAATATCGATGCACTTTTTGCAGCCGCTTTTCCGCGGCTGATTGAATTTTAATTACCGGTTGTGCAGTTGTAGCTGGTATTTAACTGCGAATTTCAATGAGGAAAATGGATAGCTCGCCCTTGCTGGCCACCAATCGATTGTGCATTCGTTTTTTTGACAATGTCCTTCTCTGCAAAGCAGAAAAATTATAAATTGATGCAACCCAGACACGTGCCGGATACGAAAATTATCTAACCCCAGTGGTGATTGTGTTCTGAAGTACTACTGCTCAGGGGAATGCAAATTGCAAATACCAGTACCTGCCTACTTTCACTCATCATTGCATTACTGTCCCAATTCATCAAATGTTTTTATTATGAATATCTACAGGAGAACGGACAATGTGACCGAGTGGTATATAAACATATTTCATAACTACCTGCTCATTCAAAGATTGCAGCAGCTTCGAGGCAGATTTCCGACAGGTTTACAGGTCCATTATCGACATTGTATTGTCTTCAGCAGGGTGGACCTGTCGTAAATCGATTTGATCCGAATGCAATAAATTGCTATTGTGTTATTTACATAGCAACGATTGTGTTCAACTTTGTAGAAAATAAATTTGGAACTAGAAAAAAACGAAAGTTATTTATTCGTTTTATTGTTATACACCACAAACACCCTAATTCATCGTTTAAATTGAAACCTGTGAAACCAGTGGACGGTCTCGTTCATTTTTCTGGCCGGCAAATCGACGACGGTGATTAATTTCAAGACACTTTGGTCGAGTGGGCAGAAGAGTTGGTACATGAAAAGGAAGTAATCTTCTGCTTCTGCGGACCGGTTGGTCGGCTTGGCACTTGTGACTTGTGATGCGGTTGAAACGGACTGATGAAGTGGCCGGCGGCTAAAGCCGATACAGTTTCGTTTTGGATTGCACGGTTATTCCCGGCTGAAGTGAACCGAAACTTGAACGAGCCTCGCGGTAAATTGACTAAAAATCGATCGCGCTTAGGGAAATTGATTGTTTCGAAGAAAAAAAGTCCGCGATGCAGTTGCATTTTTCGATTATTTCGATTCAAGCTGTTCAGTTGAAGCAATTTACAAAATCAAAATAAATCGATCAATCATGGAAGCAGCAGACGATGCGGGGGTTTGATGAAATGAAGAGAAACATGTGACCGATATACAGTGCTTGAAAGGCACGTGTGCTTTTGATTGTTTTTATTCGAGGTTTATGAGAAAGACTGATACATGATGCAACCTTTTTGCTCATCTCTGCAGCGAAAAATCAATCACCCCGGTCAGTGAGTCTTTATTTCTGTTTGCCAGTAAGCAAAGCTTTTCGGATAATCAAAATCACGGTAAACTTAATTAAATAACTACCATGTTGAGTCGATTGTTGAGCAATTTGAATAATATGTATATGCAGTGTAAAATTGAGTGTAATAGATGTTGAAAATTGATAGTTGTCAAATTATTTCTTTATATTTTTTCGCACAGCTCTTTACGGTCAAGTTCATACTCATCATTACTTTTAAAGTGGATGATTATGACACAGGTAATTCATATTTATGAAATGCATGGTTACCGGGGTTACATAAAATGTACTTTGTGAATGTATTCAAATTGATCACGATCGGTGAAATATCAAAACTCATTGTACTTTGCGTTTCGCTTTTTAGGTTTATTAAATTTTTGGTTTCTAATGGTACCAACCTAAACTTTATGAAAATGAGCTCTCAATTCAGGGCTAGGTTATTTAAAAATCTACCAGCAAGACCGCTAATTAACCAGCTTAAATGTAGCATAAATCAGCCTCGTGTTTATGTCATGAGTTTTAGTCTTAGTCTGAGTCTACCAAAAATATGTTTCGGTTATCCGGGTGATTCGATTATCCGGGCTGAAAATAAAAGTGAGCACCAAAATAATCGAGTCCGGGCTGCATCACCATAAGAAACATTGCTCTCGCTCATAAAATTTGACATGTCATCTCAGCTAAGATCATTTTCCGGTCACACACCTAGTGGGAAAGTCGAACGTGTTCGGTGTAGTGTATGGCGCTTCCAAAGCACCCAAAGTCTAATCCATCAGTTTTTATACCGACGCAGTACGGATTAACAAAGAATAGAAACTACCACAATACCCTTCAAAACCTCTACCGTCATCATTAGCCCGATACAGCAGCGCGAGGTAGTTGTGCTCTAAAATTCTCATTTATGAAATAAAACCTACGAAATTAGTTTCTAGAATTCGAGCAACTCAGCAGGGTCAAGACCAAGTGGCAGTATTCAATAGAAAAGGCAAATCTCCACGGCTCGGCACATGTCTGTTTAGAAACTGACCTTAAATTTCGAAGTAGAACAAAGGGCAACCGACGTTCATTCACAAAGTATATTAGTATATTGGCTCGTAAAATCAACGGTAATTTCATACATCATATAGGCAAACGCTGGAACCAAAGGGCCCTCAAAAGTGGTATGAATAGTACTATAATGGTTAAAATGATTCGCCGATTATGATATTGTATCAGGATAGTGAGTGGTGACAGGTACGGCAGTGCTTGAAGCAATCTGAAAGCAGCGCTAGCGCACCACATTTTACGTACAGTGTAATTGAACATTTACGCATTCGAATCTACATGCAATGTTGGCATCATATGGACCCAAATATAATTGGTGGCAGTATGGAAGTGAAGTAGTCGAGAAACAGATGGAAGAATAAGCAAAGAAGATCGAAGAAAAGAAGCAAGTGGAAACAAGTAGTAGAGAATTGATTAGGAAGAAGAGTAAGCAAGATTATAAGCAAGAACGGAAAATTAATAAGATGTAATAGAGTAAGGTAGCAGGATTTATCATTGTAAATGTGGTCTAACACACTAAAGTCTGGCTAAAAGTAAATTTGAACGTATAGAACAATCTTTAACTCAGAACTGGAGCGTCACAGAAAAGCTCATAAAAGACTGGATTGCAGTATTTTTATTCAGTTTTAAGTTTCACAGTGTTCATTACATTTCTCTGGTTCTGATAAAATGTCGAAATTCTCTCTTAATAGAACTCATCATACCCTGCACAGCTGAAAATACGACTGAATCAGCATATTCTGCCACTTTGAACGCATTTATTTAGCGCTGTTGACCGTCCCCTCGCTTCGCCGAAGTCGTTATTTGACAATTGCCCAAAATTTTTCAATGGTTCGAAACTCCGGACAATTTGGAGGGTTCATTCCTTTTTGGCACGTAATTGACATCATTAGTTGCATACCACTTTAGCACCACCATAGAGTAGTGACACTGACAGCTAGCTAAATCAGAGCAAAATATGACGTGATGCTTATGAGAGAATGGCAAAAACCTGTTCTTTCGTGTATAAACTTGATGTTATTATTGATTAAGGAAGTGATTATCTTCAGTCCACAACTACATACTTCTTGCCAGATCAAGATGCCAGATTTATCAGCAAACATGAACTTATACTATCTGGAACATCGCCATGTAAAATTTTTGACCGGGAAGTTGCTTGAAATCCATTTTCACGTTCCATTCCATAGTCCATTACTAGCACGGTTGTTACAAAATTATTATAGCAACCGAAATATGACTAATTTCAGTCATAAGCCGGTTGCTTCAACTAAATGGACCTAAAATGTGCTACTTGGGTAGCGATTGTGAGTCAATTAATAGCTCAAAGGTGTCCACGGTAAAATTGTAACACACAAAATTAATTCGCAAAATTCGAGTTTTTATCCGATTGTCATTAAAGGAACTTCAATTAGGCCATTGCAAATTATTTTAAAAGTTTTTGTCAATCATAACCCTTCCCCTTCAAAATGGGTATGAAATGGGGAAAGCAAATGAGGAGCGTCCGATATAGCTCTAGCTATCCCAAGCCCCTACCTAGCGCCTCCACGTGGCCATACCTGGTAATGCTCTTTCGAGTAGCCAAGCTAGGAGGTGCGATGCTGGGTGGTTCCCGGCTGCCTGATCTCAAAACCGGGGTTTTGGCCAGACGGCGGAGCCACACGGCCTTGCTAATGGGTAAGCCTAATTTAGTTATTTTAATTATTTTTTTCGCTTTAGCTTATGACCTTATGAACCTGCCACTTTACCCGAATATATGTCGTCTACTTGACCTCGATACACTCGAACACAGGCGTAAAATGCATCAGGCTATATTCGTGGCAAAACTCATCAACGGCGAAATTGATTCTCCAAAATTGCTATCTTTGCTTAACTTTCGGGCATCGCAGCGGACATTACGCTCAACTGGCTTGCTGCAAATACCGTTTCATCAGACCGCGTTTGGAGCTAATGAATCGATTACGGAATGCATCAGGATGTTCTCAAAAGTCGAAGAACTATTTGACTTCGGTATGCTTTCGCACTTATTCGCGCAAAAGATAAGAAGATCTAATTTACTATAATCTGTATCCGTTTTATTCATGTAGACAATTTATAGTCAGATGAAGTACTCAAATAAATAACAAAATAACAAAACAAAATGAAGCATCTCTTGCTATATAGTAAAAACTTTGGCCAAAACGAGTTTTAATACTACACATAGACACCAGATTGAAAAAATTAAATTAAGTATTAGAAGCACTTATGGAACTTCAAAGGACACTTTCTATTTCATACGAAGGACCGCTGGTGAGATTGTTCTATTATATACCACACTTCATTATATACTCATATATACCACATTTCCACTTAATATCATATTATTAATAGTATTATTATTGCTATCATAAATGTGGAAGGCTGGAAGATGGAGTGGATTGCCAACCTGAATCCTTAAGGGATCATTCAATAATGACGTCCACTGCTTATGGGGGGGAGGGGGGTGTCAATTTTGTGACAGGTTGTGACAGAGGGGGGGGGGAGGGGGTTTAGGCAAATGTGACATCCGCCGAAGAAAATTTATTCTCAGAAATAGGCTACAAAAACTCATCGATTTATTTTGATTTTCGAACTTATCTTAGTTCAGAAGATCGCAAGAGGACCCGACATCGTCGAAACAAATAAATGAAGCTGATTCTCTTCTACCTTCTTTTCACTCAAAAAGCGACTTGTTTCATTTGTTGAACAGAATCTTTCAAGCAAGTTTCAATTGATGCTGGTAATTGTTTCAGCTGACGGCGCCGAAAGTCCGGCACGATTTGCCTATGTTACACTAGATTAATTATACCGTGGACTCCCGTTCGTTTGACCGTTTTTAATCTGAACACTTTTTAATTTGTACCTCGTTAGTTTGCACGACGTGCAAATTAAAAATTACTCAAATGTCATTCTCAATATGATATCATTTGCTTATGCAGACAATGCACATAAACACGATTTATTTGTACTGATCTAGCGTGTTTAATCTGTTTCAAAATGCGGTTTCCCAACGATTATGGTAGAAATCTGATCGGAGAATGAAATATTCGGTGCTTGCAACTGCCAACTGAATCAAACCACCAAAACAATAACAAAGAACAGGGTAGCCAGCTCACACAAGCATATTCAAATATAGTTGTTCAAATTGAAAGCTAACCCCGTTAGTTTGCATGAGGAATCGTTCAAACGAACGAGGGTCCACTGTACCATGCGTTACATTAAAGGATATATGAAAATCAATTTCAGTGCATTTGCAATCAAAGTTTAAACCTTTTACTAAATATTTGATAGACAAGTACAAAATAAACTTTAAAAGCTATCGTCACGATGTAGTGAAACCTGCTTCGCCGATGCAGATTGAAGCTGTTTCAAAGCGGAGCGGTGCTCTTCAATTGAAACCAAAACTTCATTTCTTCATTGATTTGTGACGACTTGCAATTGAAGGTTGTTAGAGCCTTTGTTCGCAGTTCATAAATCGTTTTATTTCTATTTTAGGTTTATGTGACGTCCAAAGGGAGGGGGTTGAGTTTTGTGACACAATCGGACAGAGGGGGGGGGGGGTCTAAAAAAGCAGAAATTTGGTGGACGTCATATTTGAATCGTCCCTAAGGTCTGAAGCAAATATGGCACTTCTCAACTCAAAACGAACAAATCAACGTGGGACCCTAATGCTGGAAGGCGACTCTTATAACCCCGGAATGCGCACTAGTGCCTCTGCTTGTAGGTCCGCCCAATCCCTTTTTCCCTACTACTACTACTACTACTACTACTACTACTACTACTACTACTACTACTACTACTACTACTACTACTACTACTACTACTACTACTACTACTACTACTACTACTACTACTACTACTACTACTACTACTACTACTACTACTACTACTACTACTACTACTACTACTACTACTACTACTACTACTACTACTACTACTACTACTACTACTACTACTACTACTACTACTACTACTACTACTACTACTACTACTACTACTACTACTACTACTACTACTACTACTACTACTACTACTACTACTACTACTACTACTACTACTACTACTACTACTACTACTACTACTACTACTACTACTACTACTACTACTACTACTACTACTACTACTACTACTACTACTACTACTACTACTACTACTACTACTACTACTACTACTACTACTACTACTACTACTACTACTACTACTACTACTACTACTACTACTACTACTACTACTACTACTACTACTACTACTACTACTACTACTACTACTACTACTACTACTACTACTACTACTACTACTACTACTACTACTACTACTACTACTACTACTACTACTACTACTACTACTACTACTACTACTACTACTACTACTACTACTACTACTACTACTACTACTACTACTACTACTACTACTACTACTACTACTACTACTACTACTACTACTACTACTACTACTACTACTACTACTACTACTACTACTACTACTACTACTACTACTACTACTACTACTACTACTACTACTACTACTACTACTACTACTACTACTACTACTACTACTACTACTACTACTACTACTACTACTACTACTACTACTACTACTACTACTACTACTACTACTACTACTACTACTACTACTACTACTACTACTACTACTACTACTACTACTACTACTACTACTACTACTACTACTACTACTACTACTACTACTACTACTACTACTACTACTACTACTACTACTACTACTACTACTACTACTACTACTACTACTACTACTACTACTACTACTACTACTACTACTACTACTACTACTACTACTACTACTACTACTACTACTACTACTACTACTACTACTACTACTACTACTACTACTACTACTACTACTACTACTACTACTACTACTACTACTACTACTACTACTACTACTACTACTACTACTACTACTACTACTACTACTACTACTACTACTACTACTACTACTACTACTACTACTACTACTACTACTACTACTACTACTACTACTACTACTACTACTATAACCCTTCCCCTTCAAAATTGGCTTTAAAAATCGGGAAGCAAAAAAAATTGTTGAACTTGAGTAGCAAACTCTTGTAAAAAAAATAATTGTCTGTGAGCTTTACAGCCTAAAGGACTCACAAAATGAATGTACGCAGTGCAGTGTTAACGCTTCTGGCACGAAACAGAAGTGGAAGCTCCGAAGTCTAATTTCCGATAATCGGCAATTATCTTTCGATTTTTGACGTAGGACTACGTCTTTGTTTACTATACTGAGTACCAGGCTTGACCTGCTCTTTTCGCTTCGATTTTGCTCGTATGATTACTGAACCTCAGCCAAGCAGAATTTGAAAAGGTTGTGTATGGGGCGTTTCTAGAGCGAGTAATTGTCTACAATACTGCTAAAGAAAGTATGTTTGACGGCGCTAGAGGACTGCATCGCCATTGGTAGCAAAAAGAGCTCTCTTTTTGTTACCAACGGGGTAGTAGTCTCAGCGCCATAAATACAAAAGATATAGCAATGATTACTTCGACAATATTGCAGATAATCACTAATTCTACTAATGCCCTATACACCACTTGTTCAAATTCTGCTTGGTTGAGGGGGAGTTATCAAAGGAGCAAAACCGAAGTGAAAAGAGCGTGCCAAGCCTGCTGGGTAGCACTTTGTGACTACGAAAATAGAAGTGTAACGTTTGAATGAAAGATTTCAAATGGTAATAACTACTAAACTACTGAACGAAACTGAACAATTTATGTGTCGTTGGATAGATAAAATGACCAGCAATTTTGGTATCTATATACATAAGGTTTTCCTTACGCTACTGGATAAATAAACAAACTAAACTAAACTAAACATAAAAATGAATTTCTGTCTGTCTGTCCTTCTTTATGATTCGGAAACTACAACCGATCGGCGTAAAAATTTGCATGCAGGGGTTTTTGGGGTCGGGAAAGGTTCTTATAATAGTTACAGAACCCTCCCACCATAAGAGAGGGGGCTCCCAGACAAATGAAACACAAATTTCTGTTAATATTTTTTGAAACGATGGTTCTACAATTGATGGAAGGACGGTAGGGGAAAGTAATGAATTTTTTTTGGGAACGGAGGGGAAAGAGTGGAAAGAAAGGGGGGGGGGTTAATCTTACTTGTTTTTACTTTCAGGACGACGACACTATGCAAGCCCTTACGACTTGCAAGGTACTGCCCGTGGCGCTGTTCGTCCCCCAGTGTGTTAGCCGCGATTCTCAGCGCAGGTTTTCGGAGAAAGGCTCCGTTCCTATGAAATTGACCAAACTCGTGTCCTTGACCATGAAATGAAATCGTCGTCCTGAAAGTAAAAACAAGTTAGATTAAAACTTCTCGGTCGATGGTTTCTACAGCAGACGAAGGAAGAAGCACATTTTGTATCTTAAAAAATAACCCAACCAGATACGTCGCTACATTAATAAGGAGGGTTGCGCAGTCTCCTTTTGTTCAGCGCCTCTATGGTTCAAAGGTACACGTGTACCAGCGAGCCACACGCCCTGGCGGGTGTTGCGGGTTCAAATCCGGTTATAATCTCAGATTATAGTTTGGTTCGACCCATGCACCTTCCAGCATTGGACAAAAGGTAGGAGTCACAACGACAACTTGTTAAGCGTAGCTACCTATTACCTCCCTCCCCCTTCCTTTCCACTCTTTCCCCTCCATTCACAAAACATTTTCATTACTTTCCTTACCGTCCCTCCATCAATTGTAGAACCATCGTTTCAAAAAAAATATTAATATTAATGCCTGACCGCATTTCATGGTCAAAGACTAAAAACACGAGGATCCAAATGGAACCAAAAGTCACCCTTTCGTACAACCCTTAGGGCTATATACCTTGTAGTTTTTCTCTCATTTAGTAAGTCTTCGCATGGAAAATAATAACTTATATGTATATCAAAAGTAAGAATAGATTTGTTTTCACGATTAAGCTTTAAGTAAAAATGCATAAAATGCTTAATTTTAACCGAAAGGACAAAAATTTATAAAATATTTATGATGGCCTTACTGATTTGTGCTAACGTAAGAATTTATATGAATCTTAAGTAAATATGACACTTCACTTTTTATGTTTAGGTGTCAAAGGAAGTTCGGAAAACATATTTGGTGGATTTTACCAAAAGTCGGGTGTTGTCAAAAGTAATATCATCAACCTCTTTAGGAGCACTGTTTCTTTTATACCAGTGCAGTGAGTGATTCATAACATACATCTAGGGGAAATGAACAGTCGTGTCAAACTGCCCGCATGTTGCTAACCATGCGCGCATCAACACCGGCGGCGGCAGAGCCGCTACAGCAAATCAATCGCTGGGAACGGCATTTTTGCCGAAGCTAACGCGGGCCAAATGCACCATGACCATACCAGATTCCACCCTTTCGAATCAGTGTTCCTTTTGCTTCCTGCGCTTTCACCCCTTCCTAGGTAGAAACGTTTTAATGCGTTCTGATTACTTAATATTTTAATATGATTGTTGAATTTTTTTACGTACTTGAAACCGAAACTAACTCATTTATTTAGGGGAAATCATACAATTTAGATTAATTGCTTTTTTTTCGTTAGGATTTGTTTCGCATGAGCATTGCTTGCCTAGAAAATTTAAATCTTTCGTAGAAAGATTATATTTTAATTTTCACGTATTCTTCTTAATTTTCGCTTGTAATAAAAGTCGATTTCTACGAAATAGAAATTTCGACACCTTTGCTGATTTTGGGGCAAAGTTCAGCTGACAAAATAAAACATTGAAAACACCTCTGACACTTTGAAGGACAAATCGAAGATTCACTTGGTTTTAGAGGTCAAGCAAATGAGCAACCCACTTAGCATAGTCCCACAGTCAGTCGAAATAATCACCGCCGACCGGTTGCGGTCGGTGGAGTGTGTGCAGATTCGAAACCTGTTTGCTGCGAGCGATGCGACAACGGCGAAGAGGCTCCATCGTCTCTAAAATACCTACTGTAGGTACCTCGATGGCATCCAATACTGACTGAAAGGAAAAGTGCACCGTTGAAGGTCAGGAAGATGCGCTCGCGGAGCCTGTGTGTGCGCGCGTGCAGATGATGCGACAATGCGATAACGAGGAGCGAGCTTCGTCGGGAGACGGGCTGAAGTTATAGGACGAAAGTAAAAGTGCGAAGCGAAGAATGTAGCAAAATTTTACTGCTGGCTGTCAAGGAATGACATCAGCGACGAGAAAAGTGTGTACGCGCGATCCCCGGGTACTAGGGTCGTAGAATAACGATCGGGTTGCTGCTGAGTCGATTTGCATATTTTTTGCATAAATTTTGTATTTTTATGGAAACTAGCCGAAATGGATATCAGATCTGATTGGACAAATATTATATAATCCTGGAGGAGGATAAAACGAAGTTCCCGAAAGGATAGAAATTATGCGTTCGTTGAGTTCTACCGTTCATGTTTTTTCGCCTGGTTGATTTGAAAATTGGTTTGCATAATCATAAGTTAGACTGTATTTTAATTCGCTGGGAGTTCCCGCAAAGACGATTATCGGACATAAAATTTCAGCATCTAGCATGAAATATAATCTGTCGATTAGAAGAAATTTTTTTTTCGTAACATCTCTTACCGTCTCATGAAAATTGTATAATTTTTTAGAAATTTTTATGGCATGCTCTCAGTACTAATATTACAAAGATACGACACTGTTCCGGCTCTGTCTTTAAACTCTTCTTGAGAAAGTAGGCAAATTATTTAAAATTCACAGCAACAAAATATTCGCACTATACCGATTTTACTGAAATTTCACGAAAGTAAACCGCCAGACGGTCCTAATTCTTCAAGGTTTATGTTTACGACCCACAAACATCGCTATTTATTCATAGTTTTATGCATCAATAAAATCGCCAAATTCATTACCGTTTGTGGTACTCTGAAAATAGCTCTGAACTCTACCATAGTACAAAAAAAGAAAACTTTTTAAAAACTGTCACGTGCAGTTGCCAAACATTCCAAGATTCGCCACCACCGGGAGAAATGATACCAGCAGTTATCAAAAATGATTTACATCCGCTGGTCGGTAAGATTTAGCAATTACTGTGTCCTAAAAATAGACACCAGCAGCGTAGGTTTTGTTTTTATTCCTTTGATGTGACTTATTTTAACGACCTAAAGCATTACATCACTTGACTCAGCTACAGCTAGAGTAAACAATTCTTCAAATGTTTGTAATCTCCAGCGAGATACATCACCAGGGGCTCGTTAGGGAGATGATTTATGGGCACTGTCAATCATGGGTAAATGCTTTCTTCGTGCTAAAGGTATCGCTAAATTTGGAACAGGTTGCGCGCCGATATTAGTTAGCATCTTGTTGCAAGAAATGACACCGTTTTGCATCTGATATGCGTGGTGCTGATGGTGCTAATAAAGATGCAAATTATGTGCAACCTATCACCTTTCAGTACCTATCGTATTGACTTGGTAACGTTGGGGATTACGCGGTTACATTCTACAAAGTCACCAACTATGAAAGATTTTCAAGTGGTTAGCAATGATTCGGAGCGGTGGCGCGCGGAGGAGATGTGTCAGAATCAACACTGACTCCGGCGGCTCCGATGATGGTAGTTTATGATAATTCAATCGCACCTAAGCCTGGCAGTAGTGAAGAACCACACAGAAAACCTTGCCGGCTCCTCTGCATGTCACATGCGAAGATGAGCTGCTTAACATAGGAACGAACCGATAGAAGAAAATTTCAAAGGTTGACCACCGGCCGGACCGGCAGCAGCAGCAGCATGACACGGATGAAAACAAAAACCTGTTTAATAAGTGCACATGCTGTTTCGGTGTGCAGCCTTGTTTGTTTATAATTTGCCAGATGACTTCGTTAGGCAACTCCAGGGTTATTATCGGTAGTAGGAACTTGACTTATCATAAAACTTATATTGTTTGAAAATTAACACATTTTTGGGTAATTAACGAAGTTAGCTTAGTCTGGTGATCTAAGAATTTTGTTTTTATTTGGTTAATTTTCTTCACAAACTGTAAAGTTTGTTAGAATATGAAGCTAGAGGTTGGAGCACCCTAGCAATATTAGCCAGTCAGGCAAGGTTCTATGTTCAACATTAATCTTCTTATCAAGTTACCATCAAAGGCACTGAATTCTTATTATAATTAGTCAATTTATGGCCACCGACCGTATCAAGTGAGTGAATTAGTAGGTAACCTTCGTATTCAATTTTCCTCACATGGATGCTTAGTATACTGTCCGTCGTATTTTAACTGAGAATATGTGATTTCACGAAAAAAATCGATTAACAAATTTATTATTTTGATGAACTTGAGTATGCGCCGAACCAGGTAAACTGGCGTGAGTAGTTAGCTAGGCAGACTCCACGGACGTAATTAAATTTTATGTTCTTCCTCGCAATACTGTCAGGCGGCATGATTATGCACAATTCGCATCATTTTGCGACAAAAAACAGAAAAAATGATGATATTTTTTAAATTTTATGAGTAATCCGTTTATTATTAGAATAGTATTACGGTGGAACAAAACTTTACTTTGTCGTCAATGGAAACTTATAAAGTGATTACATACTCAAACTCAAGCACGCAGGCATTGAAAAAAGTAGGTACGTAGAGACAATTAACGCTGACGATTTTGGTGCCACAAAATGAGGACAAGCAATTTTTTTAGAGATTTTTTACCTTTGTTAAACTATATAACAAAGGTTTAGAAATTGGTCGAAAAACACGAAGTTGATCCGAGGCCCGGAGGGTCGATAGAGCTCGACGAACTGGGCAATGTCTGTGTGTGTGTGTGTGTGTGTGTGTGTGTGTGTGTGTGTGTGTGTGTGTGTGTGTGTGTGTGTGTGTGTGTGTGTGTGTGTGTGTGTGTGTGTGTGTGTGTGTGTGTGTGTGTGTGTGTGTGTGTGTGTGTGTGTGTGTGTGTGTGTGTGTGTGTGTGTGTGTGTGTTTAGTGAGGAAACGCTCTGTGCCTGGCACATGATGGTAATCATCATGTGGCACGGTGTGGGACTCTAACCCACTAAAAACCTCACTGCTCCTAGCTCAAAATCCTCCCGGGACCGCTGCAAGGCGACTACTTCGGGGAGAGGCTGTGCTTATGCACTGCTCCAATAACAGCGCACCTGCTACCCATTGAGACGTGAACCGATTTGGGAGTGCCTGCCATCATAACGTGCACCCCGTCACGGTCACCCTCGCGGTGCTTTGCTCCCTTCGAGACGTGTGCTGATTGGTAAGTGCCCTCCATCACGACGCGCACTCCGTCACAGCCACCCTCGCAGGGATCTCCGCCAGTTATGAACATTTGTACAAATGGGTACCGGGATCCTTTAGGGTACGAAGCCCATCCCCACACATATGAGTCCGGTCAAGGGTCTTACCGCGCCCAGAATCGCGTTGCTTTGGATTAAGATGTCATATGCGGCCCAAGGACGTTTGTTCGATTGGCTGCATCGTCAGCATTATCCACTGCCGCTGAAACGCTGTTCAGCTCTCCATGTTCGCTGCAGATCGGACAAGATGTGTGTTATCACCCTGTTGGCAATATTCCATATGTTCTCATCTCTACACATTACCCTGACAATATTATCTACGTTAAGAGATGGCAGCTCGCGTCGCGCAGACTCAAGTCTTGGGCAGACGAAAACTACATGCGCTGGAGTTTCCTCTTCATTATCACACTCGGGACATAGGGGGGACCTTGCACGCCCGAACCGATGCAGGTACTGCCTGAAGCAACCGTGCCCTGATAGGAATTGCGTCAGGTAGAAGTTCAATTCTCCGTGCTTCCTGTTAACCCAACTGACCAAGTTCGGTATCAGCCTGTGTATCAATCTTCCATTCGTAGCAGTCTCATCCGTTTACGTATTCCTCTAGTACCTTTCCGCCTATAACATTCACTGTATTCGGCCAGCGTAATGCAAATAGGGATCATTCCGGCGATTACACAAGCTGCTTCCGACGAGCTGGTTCGGTAGGCAGTAGCAACTCGTATGAGTATCAACCGAAAGGTACAGTTCAGCTTTGTCCTATTCCGGTGGGTTTCCAGCGCTGCGTTCCATGCTGGACCCGCGTATCTCAGGATTGAGCAGGATACGCTAGCCAGAAGACGCCTCTTGCTGCTGCTTGGACCAGCACTGTTCGGCATGATCCTGGAAATCGCGTTGAAGGCCTTGGCAGCCTTATTGCAGGCATAGTCGACGTGGCTGTTGAAATTCAGCCGATCGTCGGCCATCACACCCAAGTATTTCAGCACACGCTTAGAGGCTATAGTGTGCTCACCAACGTTGAGTTCCAACCGTTGCACCGCTCTACAGTTGCTAACTAATAGTACCTCTGTTTTGTGGTGGGCTATTTGCAACTTTACTCCTTTCATCCAGGTTTCGATCGCGTCTATTGTCTGGGATGCCAGCATTTCAACCTCCTCCAAAGTCTCGCCTATTACCGTCGTTACGATATCGTCCGCGAAACCGACGATTTCCACACCTCTAGGCAGTTTCAGTGTTAGTACGCCGTTGTACATAGCATTCCAGAGCGATGGGCCGAGAAGTGACCCTTGTGGAACCCCCGCGGTTACCCTGAACGCCTTCTGGCCGATGTTCGTTTCATAAACCAGAAAGCGGTTCTGGAAATAGCTATTGAGGATCCTACACTGATAGGCAGGGACCCTCATTGCGTACAGCGCTGCAGCGATAGCTTGCCAACTGACGCTATTGAAAGCGTTCTTAACGTCAATCGTGATTACGGCGCAGTGTCGATTTCCTCTTCTTTTCTGCTTAGTTGCCTTCTCAGCTTTTTCGATCACTGTACGTTCGAAAACAGACACTGAGGAAGCCTGCAAGTCCTAGGTGAAATACGTATCTGTCGTGAATAAAATACACATAGTAGAAATAAATTGGATAAGTTTTCTTATTTTTTATTTTTAGGTTTCGTATTCTACTAAGACGCTCCAAAAACTTCAGTTAAAAAATTACAATTAAAACAGCGAATACTATTGATCTATATCAGTGATGGCCAAACTGCGGCCCGCGGACTGATTTGAAGGATGGCAGACTTATGAATCATTTTTTGATGACACAGGGGTCACTCAGTTCAGTCGTAGTACCTCGTGCATATTGCAGATCTGATTGCTTTCCGGTTTAAATCTTGTGGTTATTCCTAAAAATCGACTTTTGCTGCCGCCTATTTTACATTTTGGTATGCGTAAGAATGGCCACAGGTCATTGCGGCCCGCGGACTCATGGAACGATCTGATTTGGCCCGCACTACACCTATGCCTGGGCACCACTGATCTATATGCTTGACCCATAATACTAGGTAAAGTCCATTTTGCTCCCAGTATTATAGGCCATTGTTTAATTTCGTATATTAAAGCGGAAATGCATTTTTCTAGGTGGTTTCGCCGTAATTCTATGAACACATACCTATTCCCTCGATTTCCATCCATTTTACGCCCAGACACACAAATTGTCGCCGCTATTCAGCTTATAATTCACAACCGACTTTTTATTACAACCGCAAAAATAACAACAAATCGAAAGTCGATTGGAGCCAACTGAAAACTATCGGAAAATTAAGAAAGTTAACGCATTGAAACTGAGTGTATTTCTGTCAACCACGCAGCAGAATGTTGCTGTTCTCTATTGAACTCATACTCTATAGTTAAATATTAATTTGTGACGTATGAAACTAACGTAAAGTATAGACTGGTCCACTGGACTGGGCTGGGGGGTGACTGTATTGCATTGAATTACCATTCGATATACGCGCCATAATTGGTTTCAGTTACAATGTTCATTCAAAACTTCGTTTTATTCTTTTATTTATAAGTTGCGATGCTACGACAGATGCTAATTTTCCATGAAACTTTTTTTTTATTTTTTCAAATTTTTTTATTTTTTTTTTTATTAACGACCCTTTAAATAGAAACTCCATAAAACTTTTATTTGCGTTCTCGTTTTCGAATTAATAAAGAAATGAAAACTAAATAGCGAAATGAGAGGCAAAAGCGGCGCCTTACGTAATCTGCAGATTTTACCAAAACGATCACAAAACCGTATTTATTTTTATAGGAATCTATCTACAGGACTATTCCATCGTGTAAAAATAAGGCGTTGGCCATAAACGTCTTTCTAAGATTTTTTTAACGAGTAGGGAAATCTGCTCAGCACCTTAGAAGATCAAGATACGGTACTATCAGACACTTGAGAAGACAACTCAGGGAGTGGGGTTAGGTATCCCGACCCTCCTAATGGGGCGTGAGGATCCAGACCCACTAAAACCCTACTCGAGTCTCCAGCCTAAAGCCCCTTGGCACCACCTTATCGGTATTACTTCAAGGAGGGGCTATTGTGCTTAACCCACCCTCTTAGATAACTACTGGGGCTGGTAAGCGGCTGAATAATACGTACCGTCGGTGCCTTGTGCACGTATAGGCATAAAATAGATCCTACAGTGGTTTGTGGTTCATAGCCTCTTATTCAGCAACTCCTATTCCTACCTCCTCGTGGTACCAGTCAGGATACGAGCAACTTTGGTGGAGATCAGGTAACCAACCCCGGTGGAAGCCAAGGTCGTATGCTGACAGGAAAGGAGGGCTCTTTCGAGCTTCGTAGGCCCTCCGGCGAAACAGGGGGTTGGTTTAGCAAGCTTTGCAAGCCGTCACCACGAAAAATACTAAAGCACGGAACGAAGAACAAATAAATTCTTACTGGAACAATCGGAATAAACCCACGCGACGAAAAAGAACTATGGATTGGAGACTCGGGAATTTCCAACGGAGCACTCGAGTGCTCTCCGACGTATTGAAGAACCGCAAGTTCGACGTCGTAGCGCTGCAGGAGGTGTGCTGGAAGAGCTCAACGGTACGTACGTTCAGAGATGGACATACCATCTACTAGTGATTGGGTGGTGACCAATCAATCTTCGAATGTGCAGGTTGAGAATCAAGGGTCGATTCTTCAATATAAGCATCATCAACGTGCACAGCCCTCACCTCAGAACTACCGATGACGACAAAGATGAATTCTACGCTCAGTTGGAGAGTGAATACGGCCGCTGCCCAAAACATGATATCAAGATCGTCATCGGGGATTTCAATGCTCAGGTCGGCGAGGAGGAGGAATTCAAACCGGTGATTGGAAGGTTCAGTGCACACCAGCGGACCAATGATATGGGCCTAAGACTTATCGACTTTGCCAAGAATGTGGCCGTACGTAGTACCTTTTTCCAGCACAGAATCCATCACAAGTACACCTGGAGGTCACCAAATCAGACAGAATCACAGATCGACCACGTTTTGATCGACAGTCGGCACTTCTCAGACATTATCGACGTCAGATCCTATCGAAGCGCTAACGTTGACTCGGATCACTACCTAGTGATGGTTAAGATGCGCCCAAGACTCACCGTTGTGAACAACATTCGGTACCGACGCCAGCCTCGGTTAGATCTCGCGCGACTGAAGCAGCCAGACGTCACCGCAAACTACGCGCATTCACTCGAAGCTGCGCTACCGGAAGAGGACGAGCTGGACGAAGCCCCTCTAGGGGACTGTTGGAACACTATCAAAACAGCCATCAGCAGTGTAGCGGAGAGCTCCATCGGGCATGTGGGCCGGAATCAGCGGAACGATTGGTTTGACGATGATTGTAGAAGGATGATGGATGAGGAGAACGCTGCGCGGGCGGCCAATATGCGCAGTGCCACACGTCAGAACATGGAAAGACACAAACAGTAGAAGCTGCAGCGAAACCAAATCTGTCGGGAGAAAAAGCGCTGCCTGGAAGAGCAGGAATATGCAGAATTGGAGCGACTGCATCGCTCTCAGGAAACGCGAAAGATCTACCAGAAACTGAACGGATCCCGCAAAGGTTTTGTGCCACGAGCCGAAATGTGTCGGGATTAGAATGGCAGTATTCTGACGGACGATCGTGAGGTGACCGATAGGTGGAAGCAGCACTTCGACGAACACCTGAATGGCGCCCAGGCGGAGAGCCATGGCGGCGGGGAAAGCGATTTCGACGGTGCAACAAACGGGGAAGATGTGCCAGCCCCAACGATAGGCGAAGTTAAGGAGGCCATCATGCAGCTAAAGAACAACAAGTCAGCTGGAAAAGATGGCATCGGAGCGGAGCTTATTAAAATGGGACCAGAAAACCTGACCGTTTGTATGCACTGGCTAATTGTTAGAATTTGGGATACGAAATAACTACCGGAGGAGTGGAAAGATGGGGTTATCTGCACGATCTATAAAAAGGGTGACAAGTTGGACTGTGAGAACTATCGAACGATCACCGTTCTCAATAGCACCTATAAAGTGCTGCCCCGAATCATTTTCCGCCGACTATCACCAATTGCGAACAGATTTGTGGGAACTTATCAAGCCGGCTTCGTCAAAGGTCGGTCTACAACGGATCAAATATTTACACAGCGGCAGATCCTCCAAAAGGCCCGTGAATATAGAGTTCCAACGTACCATTTGTTCGTTGACTTCAAAGCCGCGTATGATACCATCAACCGGAAAGAGGTATGGAAAATCATGGACAAGAACAGCTTCCCCAGAAAGCACATCAAACTAATTAAATCTACGATGGATGATACACAGTGCTGTGTTGGGATTCGTGCTTCGTACGGAAGTCGTGCTTACTATTGGGCTTGGGCTTCACAAGCAATTCCGGTCGAGCAGACTAAGTCCCCATACAAAGTGCGCCCTGTACAAGGCGCTTGTTAGACCGGTTGTTCTCTACGGGCATGAAACATGGACAATGCTCGAGGAGGACCTGCGAGTGCTCGGAGTTTTTGAACGACGAGTGCTAAGAACGATCTTCGGCGGCGTACCGGAGAACGGAGTATGTAAGCGGAGGATGAACCATGAACTCGCACATCTCTATGGCGAACCCGGTATCCAAAAGGTGACTAAAGCTGGACGGATACGATGGGCAGGACATGTTGCAAGAATGCCGGACAACTATCCTACCAAGATGGTGTTCGCATCAAATCCGGTAGGAACAAGACGACCAAGAGCGCAGCGAGCAAGATGGTTAGACCAGGGGGGGAAAGTACTCGGTGTCCGAGAAATTGGAATGCGGTAGCCCTCAATCGGAGAAACTTTGTTCATGGAGAAACTTTGTTCAACAGGCAGAACAGGCAGAACAACAGAAAGTAAGTATGCAGGACCTTAATTCTTGTGATCTTGTCTACTGCAAATGATTATCGACTGCAAGAAAGTCCGTTTCAGCTTGACTTTCGCTTGACGATTCTTTCCTGTTCAGAGTATTTTTATCTAAATAGAGCATGTCAGCTTGGTCGTCTACTTTAACGTAACTCAAGACCTTGTCGACGCTATGTGAGTCGTTAAATTTTCTGATGGCTGATCCTTTTGGAAATACGTTGCCCATGGACGCCCTTTTTGTGACGAGTTTGATTGGATTTTGAGGCGAAATGCAATCCACATTTGGTGCAAGCGCGACCTAAATGATAAATGAGTCATGTGACTGATGAATATTCGTGTATTCTTCTATTACATTTATCATTTCCCAAAGGAGGTAAAACAATAATAATATCTTTATTATTGTATTTCCACGTTATAGTATCTTCAATATGTATTGTTGCAGAGCCCTCAAAGTAGAGTGTCATATTACAAGTTACAAGTTTTTTTTCCTTTTGATGTTTTGAAAAAACCACAAGAACATCGATTGACCACAAATTGAGAGTCAATTTGAGACTCGAATCATACTTCATCAGACCTATTTATAAACACGATTAATTGAATAGTAAACTGCACTGCTAAATACCACGAAAAGTTTAACGACATCTTGCGTCTGCGTGGTCTACGTGTTTTCAAAGGCGACGTACATCTTTTTCTCATCATTGAAACTCAATTTCGGAGCTATCCGGAAGCTAAGCTAGCTGAAAAAGATGATCTACGACCTTGACGTGTTTTTTATTACTTTCGGCAAATTGCTCTCACAAATCGGTGCGGTGGATGCTGGTGCCTGATGGTGGCTGGATGTGATGTTGTCGCCGCTTTGTTTACAGCTCGTACGCAAGAGATCCGAACGATCGTAGCTCAATTAGCGCAAGATAAACCCAGCAACCAATCGTTTAGGCTTTGATTGGGGTGCGCTTAGTGTAGTTATGCGCGGGGGGAATGTCCATTGACCATGTTTGTCAACCGGGCGGTCTTGATGCATTGGCTTGCTGATGATGAGTAGAAACCGTATGCGCGTTACAACTGTATTGCGCCATTAGCTAAGGTGTCATCTTCAGCCTCAGCATCAGCAGCAGCAGCCACAGCCAGCACCTGAGTGCAGATCTAAACCTATAGCCACTGGTCTGTTTCCCAATTTTGCGCAACAAATCAACGACGCTCTGCCAATAAAACATTAGACCGAGAATAAGTTGATGATAAGTGCTGGCGAATAAGCGAAAAGGTACCGCGGTCAATTTCCGACTCACGGTCAATTATAGTGCCAATCTTAATTTTTTTTGTCATAAGACGATATAGATTTATTCACTTTATGAAAACAAAACACCAACGATTCCGCTGCACTTGTTTAGGCAGCCAATAAATCAAATTAATACCCTTGATTGAGACGATTGCCGTTTTCACAGAACCACACACCACGCACTGAAAGGCTGAAAACCAAACACATCCCCGGTGCCCGGTGCCGGCCGCGACAATAATACTTCACTGTACGGCAGCTTTATATTGCTGTTTCGGGGTCCGATAGGTCGTCAATGATTAAGCTGCGCTTACCTTCTGCCTGGTAATGCTGAGAATGTCCTTAGACCGGCATTTGCCGCCGAAACCAAAGGCGTCCACTTTTGTACCGCGGTAAAGACCACCATTCGATTGGACCAGCGGACCTGGGCTGGGTGCGGTTGATGCCGCATCATGCGTGTTGTCATCGTCGATCCGCAACGCATCCAGCCAGCAGAGGTCGATTAATTTTGTGCACTTTATCAATGTTGTTCGATTGTATTGTTATTCAAATTACGAGGCACTCGTTAATTTCGGGCCTCGCTGTCGGATGCTGATTTACCGTTCTATTCAAATTAGGCAAGGATGTGCCGGTGTTGTTTGTCGTATACGGTTTTGGTAGTCTAACCCCAATGGTGACAAAGCTTAGCTTGGCGGATAAGCATCTCCGATAATCCTAATTTATCAATTTGTGCAACAAAATATTGTTTCGGCGCGGGTCGAAAGAAATGCTTTCGATTTATTTAATGGCTTATGCATTCTGTTCAAATTGCTGGTAATTTATAGAACGAAGGATGTTTTGTGTTGCAAATGTTGTCACACCACGGTTGGTGACTTAGGTTCGCACTGTAGCGTAACTTAGTTGAGGTTTGGTCAAAACTGTTTGTTGATATTTATCTGGACAAGACTGAAATTGACAATCACAGTTTTTGATTTGTCACAAATGCGTTATAAAGCATTTTTGTGATCTCAATAGATTGAAATATTACACTCGGTGAATACCTACTCTAATACCCAAATACAATTTGAATTCGTCTAGTGGAAATATAAAGCATCGTTGAAAAATACACACAAAAACAATGGTTCAAGAATACTTCCTTGCGGTGCCCCAGGCATTAGTAAAGCTAGTAGTAGCAGTGTATTCTAGAATTTCATAAATAAAAAGTAACTACGCAGGTCTGTGCCTGGGGCACGAACGAAGGGCTCACGTAAGCCTAAGAATGCAGGTTCAATTCGACAAAGCTTGACATTTTGCAAATGCGTGTCACGCAAATTTACTGTATTTTATAAATTTGATACAAGAAGCCAAGTTTAAATTTCCTAAATGCTCATGTTCTGTATATCAGGTTCTCAGAGCTTGTAGTTCCACTAAGAGTTTCATCAGGCCACAATCACATTTCTTTTGAAAAATTTTTGTGTGACTTGTAGCACTAGTTACTATCTTGCTCGATACATACATTTTTCGAGATCGAGAATTACACCATGGTCATTCACATACTCAACTCATTGCAGTACTTGGTCGTCAATTTTGTAGTTTGAAAACTATATGCGATTTGATTCGGTGAAACATCACAACCTCGCATTTAGAAACGCTGATACAGTAGGATTTTGAATTTGGCAACAAATGCGTGTCGTCTATGTTGCCAAAATCGAAACCGTACCAAAATCGAGACCCTCTTTTGATATGCAGAAATTGAATGTGAATGCGTTAGAAATTGATTAAATACTATTCAATGATTCAATGATTGCAACCATTTTATGTTTAAAAAGTTCGCCAAAAGCTATCCGTCCAGTGCAAGTAAGTGTTTGGCAATCTGCGGTAAGACGTAGTCCTACGGCAATAAAAATATTATTGCTCAAAACATTCTATAACCGCAAACTTTTTTCCATTAACACACTGAGGGCATCATTTTTTCGTTATTTAAAGCATGTTTGCGAAAACTGACAGATATTTAAACATATATTTGGAAGTGAAATATTTTGTGTTGCCAAAAACGGATACTTTTCTTGCCAAAACCGAACCATGCCAAAATCGAGCCATGCCAAATTCGAAATCCCACTGTAATCTAGTTGTTCACTTTGTACCGATTTACAAACGTATCCAAGCGAAGTTGAAGGCGATAACAATCCTCCTTGTAACTGCAATCTCTTTAAAGGGCAGAAGTAACTTCGTTAAACAATAAAATGAACAAAAGTGACCCTAAGTTACTGCCTTGCGGCACACCAAATTAATTTGTGAACCTTCGATTAATTAATGATACTTTCGAGCCAAGTTTTACTTGTAAGACTCTGTGTTTCCTATTTTAAATCCAATTTTATGTTCAGTAATAGTGGAAAACTCCAAAGTTTGGAGTCAGAAAATTATATTCTGTTTTCATGGAAATTTTATAGAATATATTTTCTATGTTGGTCAATTTCTAATCTTTTACTGATGAAACTTTCGTGAAAACGTTTTTTGTTGTTCCTGAGTTCAACACCAAGGACACTGAAAAATTCGGTTTTCTTGAATATATACCTGATTCAAAAATTCATATCTCAAGATCCAAACAGCATAAAGTCAAGAGAGTTTCTTATGAAAATACATATAAGTAAATTTTCTTAGAATATTCACGGACGTATTACCGATGGATCTAGAGGCAGTCCATCAACCGTAATGAGATCAATTTCAATTGGCGCGCCATATTGTATTGTATACGCCACATGTCATAAGGCTTCGTTCACTAATTACGTAACGGTCAGAGGGGAGGGGGGGAGGTCGAGCTTGCGTTACTTCTTGTTACGTAGGGGAGAGGGGGAGTCATAAGAAGAGTTACGTAACAAATTCATCAAATTAAAAAAACGGAATTATCGTTTGCTAAATAAATCTTAGCAGCTGAGCCCAACATACAACAAGGGGTGATGCCTTGCTGTTTCAACTGTAAAACTCTCCGTGATTCTACTTGATCAAACCCATTCTGATCAAAATGTTTGTTCTGAACTCAGACCTTATTGTGTTAAATCATACAGTTTGAACAGAATTGATTGATTGAATTGAAAGTGGTTTTGATAGGAATGTAGAATCGGTTCGTTTCTTGAGTTTGTAAGAATAAAAAAACGAATTGTGCGATATTTTTCAATGGCTGGGCACTATAATTTTTGCGTTACGTAATTTGTGTACCACGCCTAAGAGACGTGGTGCATCCAACAAGTTTTAACGTGGTAATATAAGCAACCAAAATAAATTTGCTTTTTTAACAGTTTTATAATGGCTTTTAGCTAGCTATAAGTGTGTTTGGACTCGTATTGCGATATTGCGCAATACCATAATAAAACCAGAGGTAATGATTAATACCGCAATAAAACCTTTATAAAATTCAAGTAAAACCAAGTGGTTTTAGAATTGTTACTTGGGATAAAAGAAAAGTGGATAGAGAAAACGAGGAAAATGAGAAGAAAATGGACAGAAAAGGAGAAAAAACGGGATGGAAAAAGAGGAAAAGGAAAAAAAATAAATTGAGGGCCCGGAGAAACGAAAACAGAAAAAGCAGAAAATGGAAATAGAAGACAGAAAATGAGAGAAAAAATAAAACGGAAAATAAGAGAAAGCGGAAAAACACTGCAGAAAAGGAGATCATACTAAGAGGAATAACGGAACAGGCGAAAACGAAAAAATAAAAAATGAGTTGAAAAGGGAAAACGAAGACGAAGATGAAGACAAGACTGAAAATGACAAAAAAGGTAAAAGAAAACGAGGGAAAAATTTGTATAGAAAAAGAGAAAGAGGAAATAGTGGACAGAGAAAAGGAAAAACTGGAGAAAAAGGAGGAAAAACGAGAAAATAGAGAGAAAATGATAAATAAAAAGAAAAAAAAATGAGACAAAAAAGGAAGGGAAACGGGAGAGAAAAAGAGAGATGAGAAGGCAAAAAAAGAGTAGAGAAAAAAGTGAAAAACAGTAAATGAACGATAAAAATTGGAGAAGGAGACAAAAAAGAAGAGACTGGACGGCAAAAATGGAAAGATAAAAGAAGAGAAATGAGAGAAAAGATAGAAATACATAAAAGAAGACTAGAACTGAGTAAGAAAATAGACAGAAAAGAAAAATCATGGGGAAAAAAGAATCCGGGCAGTGCTCCACCTTTTATTTCGGTATGTAAACGCTGTATAACTTTCACATTTACCAACCGATCTCTTTCATTAGATATGTTTTGGAAACGCCATTTCAGTACAATTTTCGCCATGTATCGCTTCACACAAAAAAAACGCGCTGAAATAGAGACACTTTACATCGAAAATAGTCGTTCCACTGTGTTAACTCAACGTGCATATCGGAAAAAATATCCCGGCCAATTTCAACCTCTCTGGTGGTGTTAATAAGCAAAATTTCCGCATTTGGGGAACGGAGAATCCTCACGAGATTCATGAAATGCCCTTGCATGACCGGAAAATAACTGTGTGGGCCGGGATTTGCGCCAAAACCATCATTGGTCCATATTGCTCATTATGGCTCATTATGTCTGCCCACAATTGCGCGAAAAAGGTCTAGAAGGTTACTGGTTTCAACAGTACGGTGCACCATGCCACACTGCGAATTCAACAATTCAATTTCTGCAATGAAAATTTCCGGGACGTCTTGTGTCAAAAAGAGGCGATATTGACTGGCCACCCAGATCACCTGATTTAATCCCCCCCCCCCCCCTCCCCCCCAGACTTATTTTTATGGGGTTACCTGAAAAGCAAGGTTTATGCCAACCAGCCACCAAGTATTAACGAGCTCAAGGCAAATATTCGTACGGAAATCGACGCTATAACACCCGAGATGCTCAAAAAGGTAATGGAAAAGGCGGAAAAAAGGAGTCAATTTGTGATTTCTATTAAAGGTCGTCACTTAATTGATATTGCTTTCAAAAACTAAACCAAGAAAATTTTAAGGAACCAAACTAAATAAAAGTGCATTACGGTTCGGTTGTTTTTTCTTAAAGTTATTCAATGTTTTTATACCGACATAAAAGGTGGAGCACCCTGTAGAAGATAGAAATTGAGAGCAAAAAATAAAACGGAGGACAAAAGGAAACGGAAAAACACAAAACAAGAACGGAACAGACGAAAACGAAAAACTAAAAAGATAAAGTTGAGTTGGAGTTGAAAATGAAAAACGAAGACAAAACAAGACTGAAGATGACACGCAAAACGTAAACAGAAAACGTAACAGAAAAGATGAAAATAGGGTGAAATCGGGATAGAGAAAGAGGAAATAGTGGACAGAAAAAAAGAAAAACAAGAGATAAAGGAGGAAAAACGAGACAAATAGAGAGAAGACGGTAGAGAAACAAAAACGATACAAAAAGGAAGGAAAACGGGAGAGAAAAAGAGGAAAACGAGACAAGGGAAAACGGAACAGCAAACAAATGAAACCAAAATAGAAAAGATTTCAAGACTGCCAAAGAATCCCGATAGAGGTAAACGGGAAAAACAGGTCAAACGGGATATAAAAAGAGAAAGATGGGTCGGTAAAATGGAACAGAAAAAGAAGAAGAAAAAACAGCAATTTTCCAAAGAATAAAAAAAGGCAAAACAGGAGGAAAAAGAGGAAAATCAGGTGACAATAATTGAAAACCGGAGTGTAAAGAGAAAAAAGGGACCCAAAAACAGGATAAACGTGACAGAAAAGAAATAAAAACAGGGCATCTGAAAAAGGAAACACGGGACAGATAATGACGATAAACGAGAAAGAAAAGAAATAAAATCAGTTAGAAAAAAGTGTGAAAAAAGTGAAGTGGAAAGACAAAAAAGGGGAGGGAAAATAACAAAAAAATACGAGAGCGAAAACGGGATTGATAAGAAAAAACGGGACACAAAACGGAGAAAAATCGAACAATGAACCGGAAATACGAGACAGCAAAATGATACACGATAGAAAATGAGAAAAAACAGAACGAAAAAGAAGATAAGTGAGAGCAAAGACTAGAAAAAACTATATCGTATGAGAAAAAATGATACAAAAAATGGAACCTACAGGACTGGATGATCGCAACTGCGGAACAGAAACAGGTAAAACGTGTGAGCAAATAAGATGAAAATGTCAATCCCAATTTTATGTAAAACTTCGTATCTAATTTCGCGTCCATATCTTTTTTTGATTATCACTTTAACAGCTTAAGTCATTCGTGACTTTTGCGGGGTTGGGATTTTAACCCGGGACCTCGGCGTGAGCGCTAATCACTACACCGGGATCGCCCCGGGGGTCATATCTAATTTCAAGGCTAATTTAATTCCAATTTTAAATTCAATTAAGTTCAAGTTCGAGCTTAATTTCAAATCCAATTCCAAGTTTAATTCAACTCCAGGTTCACATGAAACTGCAATTACAATTTAAAATAAAAACTTTAAATTCGGTTTATTTCCGATTTTATGTCTAATTCAAAGTAAAACTTCCAGTTCACTTCAAACTTAAGTCCAATTTTACATCCAGTTTTAAGTCTAATATTCAGTTTAATTTGAAGTAAAACGTCAAGCCCGAATTCAAGTCTGAGTTGATGTCCGATTTCAAGTCCAATTTCAACTTCAATTTCTAGTCCAGTTACACGTCTGATTGCTGGTCTAATTTGAACTTTGCTTTTAAATCCAACTGCTCTTTAACATAATTGATCCTCGTTTTCTTTGACTTGATAAAAAGTTGTTAACTAAAAAGTTACCGTGACAAATGATCAGACAAATTACAAATTATAAATCGGCCGGTTTTTGTGACAAGTAATAACAGATTCGCCATCCTACGTTTACTCGCGATTTTGCAAACCAAAACATTCTTCGGAAAGGTCGGGTTCCCCACCTTTTGTTTCTGTCTGGGTACGCTAGTGTGGGGAATATTGGAAAATGAATTATTAATACTATGTCTCTCAGCGGTACTTAGCGAAGAATTGTAACAGAAATCAATTTCGTTAATTAAAATTCATCATTTCATCGTCATAATGTTTCAAAAGGTCCTACAAGCAAAAATAATTAATTTGTTTCTGATTTTTCTGCGGAAGAAGAGTCCGGAAGCTAACACCTTTTATTACCGTTTAGATTGCCATACATTTAAGAAATTTATTGTGACGGTCAAGTTTTGATCCTCAAAGATGATTGTAAATTTAAATTAAATACATACTATAAAGTTTACAGACCTTTCCGTAAAGTAATTACTAGCGTAAATTAGCACTTCCATCTCAAAGGCGCGGTTTATGTACGTAATTTAATTAACTCATTACTCTATGATCTCGTCTGAATCAGCTGTTGTGAACAACCTTTGGGACGATTGTAGCAAAAACAAGGAAAACAACTCACAGGGGTCTTATGAGATTTTTGTCCTCTATTTAATGCGGGGGTAGCGAAAATGATCGAAATGGAACTCAAAATAAGAGAGTTGAAAGCAAAACAAGGATAAACACAATTTACATCAAAAACCCAATCAGTTTAAACCTTTTAGGAGATTTCTATGAATTCCATTAAATTTGATGGACCGAACCGTTCTGATCGTCTTCAAGTCAATAATCCTTTTTCCGTCTGCTTTCTAGCATGAATCAGTCCCGTATCAAAGAACGTCAAACTTGAACTATATATGCGTCCAGATGACAGGCCTCTAATCTGGCTAATCCCCACCAAACATACCAATGGTTTTAAAAAAAAGTTCTGACCACAAAGCAGTGCTCACAGTTCTACCTCGCCCCTAGCGGCCGATGAAATTATGCAAAATGTGTCCCGATGAGCCTTTATTTATTGGAAGTGCTGGCTGCTGCTATTCGATCTGTGGCCAACGGCCTCAAATTTGTCTTTTCGGGTTGAAACCCCCAGCCCGCCGTCACCGAGCCGAGCCGAGCTCCTGCGCCCACAGCATCACACCGCGCAGCACAATGTCGCGTTGCATTTCGCCAAATACTCGTCCAGCATA